>NW_021939189.1:363878-388847 GCF_001715985.3 Manacus vitellinus
CCTCGTGTCCTTGGGGCTGCGCTCGCCACGAGGGGGGTGAGCTCCACACCCACGGGGAGGCGAGTCGGATTCTTTTGCGGGCCGATGTCTGGAATTGGATCCGGATCCACGCTTGCTGACAGTCCCGGGGGGGGTGGTCTGCCGACCCACGCCGGGTTTTGTAGCTGGGTCTGGTCCCAGGGGATTTGGTCCCGGTTCCACGAGGGATTTTACAGATGAGTTTGGTCGCGGGGGAGTTTGGTCCCAGGGGGATTTGGTCCATGTTCCATGCCGCGTTTTGCACCTCCGCTTGTACCCGGTCGGAGCCTTGGGGTTCCGTTCCTGCTCCCAGACCCACACGGGGTTTTGCCGCCCGATTTGCCCCCCTGGAAGGTTCGCTCCAGCTCCCGCTCCAACTGCCGCTCCCAGCTCCACGTAGAGTTTTGCAGACTGTCAGCGCTCAGGTCCCGCCCAGGTGGGGGGGGTCACCTCTGGTCTGGGTCCCACGTGAGGTTTTACAGCCCGACCCGCAGCCAAGTTTGGCATCCAGAGGTATTTAGTCCCGGTCCAGGAGCCAGGCAGAGATTTGTACCCTGTTTTGTGCCTGGGCCTGGCTCCAGGGGGGTTGCACCAGGTCCTGGTTCTGGTCCTGGTCTCAGTCTCACCGGGGCATTGCAGCCCAGCTTGCACATGGGTCCCACCCCAAGGGGGATGTGCACCTGTCCCTGTCCCACTGCCATGGGGCATTTTGCACCCTGACCCCTGCCACAGCAGTGTTGGACCCACGAACTGGCCCGGACCCCAGCAGGGTTTGCCCCTGACCTGTAGCTGTTCCTGAGCTGGGGTGGCACCCGCAGGATGCCCTGGCCACACACCAGGGTGAGGAGCTGTGGGGCCAGGGGTGCACCCCTAACACCCTCCAGCTGCTCCCCAGATGCTGACAAGCGGATTAAGGTGGCCAACCCAGTGGTGGAGATGGATGGGGACGAGATGACGAGGATCATCTGGGCCTTCATCAAGGAGAAGGTGACGGGGTCCTGCCCTGGGAATGGGTGGGTGTGCTACAAGTGAAGCTGAGGAGGTTGTATGGGGAACAAGCGGTGCCTGTGCTGGTGTCCGTCTGTCCCTCCCACCTCTGTCCCTCTGTCCGCAGGAAGCAGGTGGTAAAATCAGCGCAGCTTCCGGAAGGCCTGGAAGTGAGAGGGTCCCAGGGAGGCAGGACTGTTCTGGGCGGGGAGGCCCATCCCACGCAAGGAGGCCCATCCCAGGCAGAGGGGATCATCCTGGCTGGGGGGGATGGTCCCTGGCAGGCAGCTGGGCTGTGCTGGGGTGGGTGCTGGGACTGGCTGTGCAAGGGTGCTGCTCCCCAGGCACCCCACACTGTCGCCCTGCTCTGATGCTCTCCCGGCCCCCCAGCTCATCCTGCCCAACGTGGATGTCCAGCTGAAGTACTTCGACCTGGGACTGCCACACCGGGACAAGACAGATGACCAAGTCACCATTGACTCGGCACTGGCCACCCAGAAGTACAGTGTGGCTGTCAAGTGTGCCACCATTACGCCTGACGAAGGCAGGGTGGAAGGTGGGCAGGGGTGAGGGGCCGAGTTCCCACCACAGTGTGGGGTGCTGGCAGCTCCATGGAATGCTGAGCCCCCTGTCTGTGTGCAGCCCCTCGGGGTCAGCAGTGCCTCCCCCCTGCCAGCTCAGGTTTCCGGTGGGCTGGGGGATGCACCATGCTCAGCGCTGTGCCTCCCTCCCCATCCTGGGGGGCTTGTGGGTGCTGTGGGGACCCCACGGGCATGGGGCTGGGGGACAAACTGCCCCATACCAGTCACAGTTCTGTGCTGGCTGTCCCACCCCTTGGCCAGCCCAGCACCTAGTCAGCCCACAGCACGGTGGAGTGGGGGCTGGCAGGGGCTGGGTTCTTCTGGGGGTCCTTGAGGGTCTCACCTCTGCATGTCTCACAGAGTTCAAGCTGAAGAAGATGTGGAAGAGCCCCAATGGCACCATTCGAAACATCCTGGGGGGGACGGTGTTCCGAGAGCCCATCATCTGCAAGAACATCCCCCGCCTGGTGCCCGGCTGGACCAAGCCCATCACCATCGGCCGCCATGCCCACGGCGACCAGGTGAGCCTGGTGCAGGGGCTGGTGGCGTGGGGATGTCCAGCAGCTCCTGTGGCCACTGCCTGATGCTCTGCCCGGCCCCCCACAGTACAAAGCCACTGACTTCGTGGTGAGCAAGTCTGGGACGTTCAAGATGGTCTTCACGCCGAAGGATGGCAGTGGGGCCAAGGAGTGGGAGGTGTTCAACTTCCCCGGTGGCGGCGTGGGCATGGGCATGTACAACACAGACGAGGTACCGGTGGGGCTGGAGGGGTCCCTGCGGGGCAGCGTGCCCTGCCACCCTGGGGAAGCTGCCAGGCGGGGGGTCAGGGTCCCAGGGGGTCTGTGCACTTCCCACGCAGTCCATCTCGGGCTTCGCGCACAGCTGCTTCCAGTACGCCATCCAGAAGAAGTGGCCACTCTACCTGAGCACCAAGAACACCATCCTCAAGGCCTATGACGGGCACTTCAAGGACATCTTCCAGGAGATCTTTGATAAGTATGGACCTGGGGGGGCTTGGGCTGCTGTGGGGGGTTGCCCAGGAGGGGCTGGCAGCAGGACCCACCTGGGGTGGACACAGTTGACCCCCGGCCTGGGCTCCCAGGCACTACAAGACTGAGTTTGACAAGCTGAAGATCTGGTACGAGCACCGGCTCATTGACGACATGGTCGCCCAGATGCTGAAATCCTCTGGCGGCTTCGTCTGGGCCTGCAAGAACTACGATGGGGATGTCCAGTCAGACATCCTGGCACAAGGTGGGGCAGTAGGAGAGGACAGGTGGGGTGGGCTGTGTGTGCTCACCCTCACAGAGCCACCCTGACCCCTGTCTTGCTGCAGGGTTCGGCTCCCTGGGGTTGATGACCTCTGTCCTGGTGTGTCCGGATGGGAAGACCATCGAGGCTGAGGCCGCCCACGGCACTGTCACCCGCCACTACCGGGAGCACCAGAAGGTGGGTGTGCTCTGCCGGCAGGCCCTGCCTGTGCCAGGCCCACAGTGCGGTGCCCACACCAGACAACTGACCGCTCTCTCCACGCAGGGACGACCCACCAGCACCAACCCCATTGCCAGCATCTTCGCCTGGACGCGTGGCCTGGAGCACCGGGGCAAGCTGGACAGTAACCCCGACCTCATCAAGTGAGCAGGGTGGGGTGGGGGTCCCTGGGGTGAGGGTCCCTGCCAGCAGCTGCCCCAGGCACAGCTGTGGCAGGGTCTGGTGCTGGCTGTGCTGGAGCTGCGGCTGCCACCCCCAGGTTTGCACAGACGCTGGAGAAGGTCTGTGTGGACACCGTGGAGGGCGGAACGATGACGAAGGATCTCGCCGGCTGCATCCACGGCCTCGCCAAGTACGGGTGACTCTGGGGGTGGAGCAGGGGGGAGGCAGCCGTCTGCACCAGGGCAACGTGGCTGCACGGGTGACCACAAGGGCGGGCTGTCCCCCCAGGGCAGCCACAAGGGCAGGCTGGCCCTGCGCAGTGGCCACAGGCAGCTGCTGGTCTCTGGAAAGTCCCTGAGGACTTGGGGTGTCTATTCGCAGCTGGTGGGGTTGGACAAGGGTCACATCTCACAACTCAGGGCCGTGCTGCCTGTGAGGGGAGGTGGGCAGGGATCCCCCCCCAACCCTTCTCTGTCCCCACAGTGTGAAGCTGAATGAGCACTTTGTGAACACCACAGACTTCCTCGACGCCATCAAGAACAACTTGGACAAGGCCCTGGGCAAGAAGTAGGGGGCAGGAGGCCCCTGCTGTTCCCAGGATGGATAGGGCAGGGAGGGGCCCAGTGCCACCCCCAGCTCCCTGACACTCCTCAGGAACAGATGAATCATTTTTATAAGCAGTTTTCTTATGAGTGTTTTTAAAGCCTTTGTAGCAGGAGTTGTAGGGCTGGGGGGGGTCTGTCCTGAACTGATTCATGTATTCCATAACTCTGTGGTGCCATTAAACACCTCCCCAGCCATGGCACATCATAGTAGCACAGCTCTGCAGTGTGGGCATGGGGGGCACAGGGAGTACCAGACCCCTCAGCTCAGCCTTGCCAGCCTGGAAGGTCGTGTGCCCCAGCATTTTGGCACTGGCTGAGGTAGCGTGTGGGGGTCCACACTGGCTAGGGGCACAGCCCTGCCATGCTGAGGAGAGGTCTGGGCTGGCCAAGGCTGTGGCCATCTCCATCCTGCCCCCAGGCTGGATGATGTTGCAGGGGAGGAGGTGGATGGCAAGGGTGGTAGGCACACTGCCTTGTGGGGAGGCTGAGTGGGGCCACCTCCAGAGCCAGCCCTGGGCTTCTGGGGATGGGGCACATGGTGCCCAGCCCCAGGGAGCACAGCCAAGGGCACAAAGTGGGTGGGGGGGTCAGCACAGGGGTCCCAAACCCTGTGCTCTGGCTGGACCCCAGGTCCTGATGTCTACCAGGACCCTCTCCAGCTCTGGGCTGATGTGGGTGCTGCCAACCCCAATCCCACAGTAAGGAGGGTACGGAGCCCAGATAGCAGTCCTGGACCCAGCATTGCCCCAGCTGCTTCCTCCCTAATCCCTGGGCATGGAGGAGGCAAACCCCCACCTCTGCCCAAGCGAGAACCTTTTCCTGAACCCTAGAGCAGCTGAGGGGCAAGGAGGGGGTGCCAGTTTGTTCTCAGGCCCCCGCAGCCCCCCCGGCTCCCAGCACAGACCACACAGCTTACACGGGTTTACAAAGCACATTGGTTGAAGGGAACTGAACTCGGTGAAAAGATAAATCCAACCACGCGGCACATCTGAAAAAAATAAATTACTTTCAAAATACCATCATTTGCTGGGGCTGGGCTGGGTTTGCCTCCCCTGGATATGCCGCTGGCTGCAGCTTTGGACCCCGAGCTGTGGGCACCGACTGCGCCCTGAGCTTCTATGAAAATACTCTGTTCTGTGCCCCAGAGCCTGGCACAGGGAGCCCCAGGGCGAGCAGGAGGGCACACCCACCTCCTCCCACAGGCAGGGGCTTCTGCCCCCTGGGGAGCCCGGGGGGAGCTCCAGCACACCCGAGGGGGGACCCAGGAGGTAGAATAGTTAGTGATGCTCATCATCTTGCCCCACTGTGGCCCCTTCCACCCTTACCCATTCAGTGATTTTCTGGGTTGTGCCTCCCCTGCCCGCAGTTTCAAGTCACCGGGCGTGGGGCGCGGGCAGGGGGGCAGCAGTGGAGCCACGGCAGGTCCGGCAAAGGCTTCTGGACATCCCTGTGTTCTCCAACCCCAGCAGGAGCACCACCTCCAGTTCTAGGGGTTCTGGCTGGATGCCGCAGCCCCTCTCACCCTGCCAAGCCCCCACAGCCCTGCCAGCCCCGGCTACAACATGTTGTAGTACGCCATCTCCTTCATGGCCTGCTCGGCCAGCGCGTGCTCGTCCGGGGGGTTGCCCACTGCCCCGTAGCTGTAAGAGTTCTCCTCCTCAAAGTCGTCCATCTCCTGCTGCCCATCCAGCTCGGCGTGGTCGGGCCCGGCCAGCTCCATCATGGCATCTAGGAGTCAGCACAGGGACACTCGGTGACAGACCTGTGGGGAGGGCTGGGCCAGCAGCTCCCCCCTCCCTGGGTTTGGAGCTCGAAGCTCCCTGGGAGCCCTAGCCCTGCTCAATCCAGGCCACTCGTGGGGGCAGCCCTTGGGTGAGGAGACATGAACTTGCCACAGCTGCCACAACACAGCCCAGCTCCCGAAGCCACTGGCACTGCTGGGGGCAGCCACAGTGCCCAGTCCGCACTGGGGACCCACCTTGGCTGTCCAGGCTGATGTCCATCACCCCATGCTTGACCTTCATGTGCCGGCTGAGGTTGCCCTTCAGGTTGAACTTGCTGGAGCAGTAGGGACACTTGAAGGGCTTGCTGCCAGCGTGCAGGTGCATGTGCCCCAGCAGGTTGTACATGCGGTTGAAGGACTTCCCACAGACCTGCCAGCAGCATGCCCATGGTCAGCCGGGGCTCCCCAGCACGGGGGGCACCCCCAGAGCTGCCAAGGGCTCTGCAGAGCAGACCTTGCCCCAAAGGTTCCCCATGGCTCCCTCCAAGAGTAAAGGGGCTGCTGCCCCCCTGGGGTCCCTAGTGGCTCCTGCCACATGCCCTCCTCCCCCTCTGTGTGGGGGGCTTGAGGATGCAGTGCTGGCGCTGGGAGCTCCAGAGCATCCAACACTGATCAGAGAGAGGCAGTGGTTGTCCTTCCATCAGCAGCACTGCTCCCACCACAGCTTGGAGCAGATATTCCATGCCGAAGCAAGCAGGGGAGGCATCACAAATCTGCTTCCAGTGCTCGAAAGCTCAGCCTGGCCAGATTCCCAGGGGCATTGCACAAAAGGACCATTCTCCCCCTCCCTGGCTCTGCCAGCCCCCCAGTCCCGCCGGTACCTTGCACTTGAATGGCTTCACAGGCGAGTGCACGATCATGTGGGTCTTGAGCGTCTGCTTCTGCACGAAGGTCTTGAAGCAGATGTGGCACTGGTAGGGGCGGACACTGGTGTGGATCAGCATGTGCCGCTTCATGTTGGCCTGGAGCGTGAACTCCCGCCCGCACACCTCGCACTTGAACTCCTTCACACCCTGCCGGGGTGGGAGAGCTGTGGACAGGGGCTTGACAAGACCCCCAGGTGCCGGGGGCACATGGGCAGTGCTGGGCATGGAGCGGGGACACCATGGGTGAGGGATGGGCTCCTTGTGCTGAGAGCATGGCCCAGCCGGAGCCCAGCAGCATGCAGGGGCTGTGGGTGGGGGCTGGACAGGCTCTGTCCCAGCTCTGGTCTGTGGCTCAGCTCCATGAAAGAACCTCTGGAAAAGGGCAAATCCCCACTTACAGCCCACCCAGAGGGCCTGTGGCAACTCCTGGCCGGGGTCCCCCTGGGTCACCCTGCAGTAGGTCTGAAACTCCCTCCCCAAGGATGGGAATACACAGAAGGACAGAGGCTGGGTCCCAGGGACCCCAGCAACACCAGCCACAGGTGCCACTGCCCACTCACCACCCATCTCCTCCCAGGCCTGGCCAGGGCTGCAGGACATTGGGACACCCCTCTCCCCCAGCACCCGCATCTAGAGCACGGCAAGGGCAGCACCCCTGGGGATCCCCAGGCCCTACCTTGTGCGTGAGCGAGTGCTGCTTGAGGTGGTGGATCTGGCTGAACTCCATCCCACACTCTGTGCAGACAAAGGGCCGGACGTTCTGGTGCTTCAGCATGTGGTTCTGCAGCTGGCTGCGGTAGTGGAAGGATTTGCTGCACTCCAGGCACTGGTAGAGCGTGGGGCCCTGGTGTGTGGCCAGGTGTCGCTTCAGCTGGGTGAGCGTGGAGAAGTCCAGCCCGCACTCCACGCACACGTGGCAGCGCCCACTCTCGTGCTTCACCTCGTGCGCCTTCAGCTCGCTGGGGTAGGCAAAGCCACGGCCACAGAAGCGGCAGCTGTAGGGCTTGATGTCAGTGTGCAGCAGCATGTGCCGCTTCAGGTGGCTGGTCTGGGTGAAAGCTTTGCTGCACACCCCACACTTGTGGGGCCGCGTGCCCTGGTGGGTCAGCAGGTGGGTCTGCAGGTGGCTGGGCTGCTTGAACAGCTTGTTGCAGTGTGGGCAGGAGTGGGGCTTGATGCCATTGTGGCCCAGGATGTGGGTCACCAGGTTGTACTTGGAGGTGTAGGACTTCTCGCACATGCGGCACTGCCAGCGCTTCTGGCGGTCCCCGGCCTCCACCAGGTAGGAGTCGTCGATCTGCACGTTTATGTCCAGCCGGTCCAGCTGCGCCTTCCTGCTGCGCTCGCTGGTGCCACCGGCCACCTCTGCCTCCAGCTCCCCTGGCTCCTGCCAGCCACAGCCCTGCTCGCTCTTCCCCTGCTCGGGGTCCCCCGGCGC
Organism: Manacus vitellinus; assembly: GCF_001715985.3. Lineage (NCBI taxonomy): Eukaryota > Metazoa > Chordata > Aves > Passeriformes > Pipridae > Manacus > Manacus vitellinus. Next base: position 371,810 of record NW_021939189.1, read on the forward strand.
GGGGGCCTCCCACCTCACCAGGGGACGGGGCGCCCGCCTCGAACGTGCCTGTGGTCCGCAGGCCCCGGCGGGGCCGCCGTCTGGGTCACCGCCCCGCGGCACAGCTCGGTGCCTCACAGCTCCCGGTGCCGGCCGCAGTGCGCGCAGCGCCGGGGCTTCCTGCTGAAGGTGCCCAGGTCGATCATCTTCATGGCACCGCTATGCACTGCCCGGCTCCTGGCCGGCCTCTGGGGCTGGGGCGGGTGGCCTCGGCTGGCCTCTCGCTTCCTCGTCCCCGGGGACAGACGTGTCGTATGACGTTTCTGCTGCCACCTCTGCCTTCTCACTCTTGACCTTGGGCACCAGCCTCACAGGTGGCCGCTTCCTCCTCCGGGCGTGCTTCTCCAGGGAGAACTCTGCTTCCAGGGTGTCCTCATCCTGCCCATCCCCGGGCACCTGCTCCTCGCCCTCGGGCTCCCCAGGCTCTGCCGTGGGGGGGGGGGGGGGTTTGCTCCGGGTCAGCTCCCCGGCCAGCCCCGGTAATGAAGCCGGCGGGGGTGATGGTGGCTCCAAGCAGTTCATTATCGACACAGGCCCAGGATGGGCAGCCTGTGCAGGGACCAGCACCACCACCAGGGCATCGTCTGCGTCCCGCACTCGTGTAAACCGATCATGCTCTCGCCACTGGCCTACGCCGTCATGGCTGGGGAGGGAGAGACACGGCCGTGAGCCCCAGCACCCCACACACAGACACTGTGCTGTGAGGGGCTCATTCCAGCCATCACCACTTTCCTTAGCACCATCCCCAGTGAACCCCAGACCAAAGTGGGTGATGCCAGTGCGGGTGCCCAGCACCACATGTCCTCTCTGGCCAGACTATCAGTCACCGAGGCTGGGGTCTGGCTCCTTGCATGCCCTCGAGCTCCTGGCAGTGACTCCGAGGGACAGGTGCCCACACAATTTGGGGACCAATCACAGCTGAGCGTGGCTCTGTGCTCTGGCAGAAGTGAGCAGGAGCAGCAGCAGCACAGTAAGCATGAGGGATGGAGCCCAGACCCACTGGGACCACCAGGACATGGTCAGCCCGCCCAGCAGCAGGCAAGAGGCTCGCTGGGCTCATCACTGGTGCCTGGCACACTCACCCCAGGGGTGCCAGCACCACCACAGCATGGTGGGCAGCACAGGGCCCACAGGGTCCCCCGACCCCCCTCAGCAGTCAGCAAGGACAGGCAGGGTTGTGCCTGGAGAGCCGCCGCTTCCTCCCACTGAAGAGCATTCTCCTAAATACAATTATTTCTGCAGCTACAACAAAGAGAAATTCTGCGGGGGAGGTAAAACAGGGATAAAACTCTGAGCCAGATCCTGTCGCAGTCCCAGGAGGACCTGCCCAGTGTGAGGGAATCCTGGGATGAACAGCTCTGGAGTGGGGAAACCCTGCTGTGCCCAGATGTCATCCCCACAGCCAGGTCAGCTGCAGGGACACGAGTGTGGCCAGGGACATCGGCCTCTCCACTGCAGGCAGCTGTCTGCTCCTGCCAGTCCCTTCATGGCCCTGGGAGATGCCCACCTGAACAGCAGCCACAGCGCACAGGATGGGATGGGGAAGGGGATGGGATGATGACGGGGAAGGGGAGAACAGGAAGAGACAGAGAAAGGGAGCGATGCCAACGGCGGGGGTCTGCTGCCCATGGACACCCAGGGTAGGGGGGCCCTCCTCAGTCCCCTCTTGTCTTCTGGGCCACCATGGCACCGGCACTGGGCACAGCGCCAGCGACTCGGCCCACGGTCAGACACACCCAGCGAGAGGACCCTGCCCAGGCCTGAGCTGCCAGGGGGATACTGGGGGGAGGTGGGAGGAAGGTCTCAGCCAAGCACCTCTGTCTGCCCGGGCACCCTGGAGAGGCAGCGGGGAGGGATCAGGGGCGGGGGGCAGGAATGGAGGGGAGGGGCGGCTTCAGGCTGCAGGGAGGAGATGGAGAGGAAGAGGATGGGGGGAGGATGAGTGCGGAGGCAGCGAAACAAAGCAAGGAGCGGGGGAGGGCGGTGGCAGGAAGAAGAGGAGGGGTGGGAGGAAGAAGAGGGAGCAGCCAGGGAGAGCATGCACAGTACAGCCCTGGGGCCCCACCCCGCCAGACGGGACCCCCTTTCCCGTGGGGCTCCATGGGGGACCTGCACTGCCCATTGCAGGCAGGGGAGAAGGGACATGGGAGAGGGGTCCCAGCTGCTCTCCCCATGCCCCTGGCACGGTGGAGGGACACTGGGCTCCCAGCACAGTGCCAGGTCTTTGTCCCCCAAAACGAGCACCACGAGAGGAGGGAGCTGCAAGACTGACACACTCACATGTCCCACAGACCAGTACCCGGGGGTCTTACCACCCCAAGCCAGGGGCTTTAGGGGAAAGTAAATGCGGATTCTTTCCACAGGGGATGAGCTCTGCTTCTCAGCAGGAAAACCAGAGCCTTGTGCTGCACAAACCTCATGCACTTGTCTCCATTGGACACAGGAGCCCTGGGACACGGGATAGAAGCTCTGCTGTCTGAGGCCACAGCGCTCCAGAGCTGCAGCTGCACAAACACCACACGGGGAAGCGGGAACAGGGCAGAGGCAGCTGTTTCACTTCCCGCTCTCACTTCCCTGTTCATGCCTCGGGACTTGCCCAGCCGGCTGGAAACACCGTTTCCCAATACACTGGCAAGTGAGGTGGGGTCACATACTTCAGCTCCCCCAGGAAACCCTCAAGGCTCCAGAGTGCAGAGCACTGCTGGCACCTCTGTGCTTCAAGGGAGCTACTTCCAGCCTTGCTCAAGCTGCTAAAGGAGAAGTGCTGGGTCCACTGCTGTGACAGAGCACAGTCCTGTCCTGCCATGGCTGGTCCCCCAGAGCAGTCGGTTCAGTGAAGCAGGATGATGCCTGGGGCTGGAGCATGCAGAGCTCCTGGACACTGCACAGACTCCTGTCCCAGTGCTGACCCCAGCAGTGACGTGAGCAACTTCTCCAACTCCTCTTCCTCCCCAGCCCAGACCTCCAGACCCTTCCTGGGGCTGGACCTGCAGGCTTTCACCCACTGAACTTGGGGTCCCTGCCCAGTGCCACCGCTGGGAACCAAACCCTCCTCCAGGCTTAATAACTTTTAGTTTTCAAGTCCAGCCCTTTGGTCCAGGCTCAGGTCCCTCCAGCTCATTTCCCAACGCAGACCCTTGCCCATCCATCCCTTTCCCACATGGGGGTCACACAGATACACTTGCCAGAGTCCCCTCCACCAGTGGTGAGTGCCGAGCTCTCAGTCCCCTTGTCCTCCTCTCCTGGCTGCCGCTCTCTGCTCTCTGACACCACGGGACAGATGCTCCCTGGACCAGCAGCAGTGGCTGCTGTCCCTGATCCTTTGGGGTTGTGAAATTTGGGTTTCTTTCACCACGTCTCCTCCCACTGTGAGGTTTAGTCTCAGTGCAATCTCCTCTCTCCTCCCATCTTTCTCAACACATCTGGGAAGAGCCGTGTTCTGCCCTGGCACATCTGTAGTCCCTGCCCTCCCTGACCCTGGCTGCCCCCCTCAGAGCCTCCACCAGCTCCTCACTCACCTCCCAGTCAGTTAGGGTTTTTTCATGGCTTTCACTTCCTTGTGTTAGTTTATTTTCCTCCCTTGCTGCATCATCAACCCCCCAAATATTCACCCAGGTCCCTCTGGCAGCAAAGTCTGCCCAACAGGCTCCTCACCCCAGCACATTCCTTGCTGGATTCCAGATTCTTCAGCCACCAGACTAAGAGTTGTCTGTCCCTGGACACTTTTCCCTTCCCTTTGCTGTTTTACTTCCCTCAGTTTCACCCACCTGCCCCATCACCTGTGCCACTGTCCCATCCAGCCCCTCTGCCAGCACTACTGCTCCAGAGATGAGACCCTGATAAATCCTAAACTGAGCAGCCTAAAAACATTACATCTGATCAATGGAAGCCTCACCTGTGCACCCACGGGTTTACCTGCAACACCTGAGACCCATCAGGTCCCCAACAGGGCACCCTGAGCTAAAGGACCACCCAATCCCATGGAGCTGTTCCCTGGGAGCAGCTCTGGGAGGAACCATGGCCCTGGCTGCCCCCAACAGCCCCCACTGCGGCATTAGTGACTAAAGATCCCTGTTTTCTACCTGGCTCCATTCCCTGCCTCCCCCACCAGCCCAGAGGCCAGCAGCACTCACCTCCTCACCCAGCCATTCCGGCAGGGAAGGGAGTCCCAGGTACCCAAAATACAAAGGATTTGGGGAATTTACCTCTCACAGCTGTCCCAAGAAGCAGTAACCCCCACCAGTGATGCAGGAGCCCTCCCTGCTGCCACTGCTCCCTCTTATCTCAGTTCCATCAGGGTAAGCACAGGCACTGCAGCAGGTGCCAGAGCCCAGCTGGTACCAGCAGCAGATTATCCCACCTGGCTCCCTGCATGGGCTCAAGGGCTGCCTGACAAACCCGGGGTCATGTGAGGAGGACATTTGGGGCTTGTTCCTGGCTGTCCCCTTCGCAGGACCCCCATTGTGGGACAGGTATTGCAGGACCCCTTTGCAGGAATCCTCACTACAGCACCCCCTTCGCAGGAGTCCTTTGTGGGAACCCCATCGTAGGTCCCCCACGTGGGATCCTTTGCAGGACCCATTGTGGGGACCCCATTGCAGGACATCCTTTGCAGGATTCCTATTTCAGGTCCCCAGTGTGGGACCTCCATTTCAGGACCCTTTGCAGAACTCCCTTACAAGACCCTCTGCAGGACCCCTCTGTAGACCCCCTGCTGCTGGTGCCTGGGGGTCCTGAGAGGTTCCCAGGGGGCAGACGCAGCAGTGCAAGCCCCAGGTGAAGCTCCTGGGGCACTGGGGTTGAGCCCCAGCCAAACTGGGGCTCAGGGTGAGGAGGGACCCTGGGCATGGGGGGTCTCCTTGGAGGAGGGGGTGCTAGAACTTTTCAACACTTTTTACCAGAAAATAGCTGATCTGATATTTGTGAGAAAACCTTTGATTTTATTTTCCTTCCTTTCTCAAAAGCAGCTTTCATTTAAATTTAATAAAGGGGAAAGCAGGCTTTCATCTTGCCTGTGGATTTCACATAAAGCTGCTCAAACCCTTACAATTCCAAACAGAATAATGTTGTTTTCCTGAAAATCACAACAACTAAAATTATTCCTAAACCCGACCCAGTGTGTCTGTCCTGCACCAGTCTGAGGATTTGGGGTTCACCTTGGCTTCACTGCCCAGCCCTGGCTCTGTGCTGGTGGCACGTGCAGAGCAGCTCTGGCTGCCATGGCAGATGTGACACCAGCACTTCTTGCCCCAGAACTGACCCCCAGCACAGAGGAACTGCTGTAAAAACGAGTCAAAGCTCAGTGAAAAGGGCAGGAGCTGTGCAGGGCCAGGTACTGCTGCCACTGAAAGCAAACATGTTTAAATTCAGTTGGTGTGTCCAGATAGATACGGTCAAACTACATTTTAAAAGGAAAACTTTTGTTTTAAGGAAAGCTTCTCTAGAAAAAAGAAACCTCTACGGACTGCCAGTGGATCAGAGAGCAGTGGACACGAATCACGTGTGTCACTGGAGGGGTTCTGGGTGGAGGAAGCATCGTCTTTAGAGGCTTTGGCTTCACAAAACAAGGGACATAACCCGGGATTTGCAGCGGGATGTTGATAACGTTTCTAGTAAGAGCAGGTGGAAAACCAAGTGAGGCAAAGTGAGGACCTGGGGTCCATGGGACAGATGAAAGCTTGGGGAGGAGTGGCCCCATGTTGTCAGAGCATGTCAAACCCTCCAGAGCTGCTCCATGGGGGCTTCCTCTGAACATATTCCATGGAACTGGAGGATTCTCACCCAGACCACTCATGTCCATCAGTCAGAAGCAAATATTTACCCCTTTGAAGCCACCTGGTTATTGGCAAACTCTGACTGAGAGGGAAAAGGGAATGGCTTTCAAATAACCAGAAGTTACCGGTGCTGCAGAACAAAGGTGTGTGGAGCATGAAGCTGCCTGGTTCCCCCATCACCAGCCAGGGATGTGGGATCCACCCACGGGAGCTGGGGTGAGAGGGTCAGGCCGGGGGCAGCAGCAGGTGCTGTGGCTGCTCACTGTAGAGGGACAGAGCTGCCATCCCAAATGCTCTTCCCAGCACAAAGACTCCCATGCTGAGCTGGGACATCCCTTTCCTGCTTCCCATTCTGCTGGGAATCCATTTTTTTCTCCTTCTCAGACTGAGACTCCATCTCTCTGCTCCTCCAGCCAGCCAGCCTCCATCCCTCTTTTCCTCCAGCTTTCGCTCCTCCAGCCCTCCAGCCTCCAACTCTCCATCCCTCACTCCTCCATTCCTCTGTTCCTCTATTCCTCTGCTCTTTCATCCCTCCACCCCTCCCTCCTGCGAACCTCCATCCCTCTGCTCCTCAATCCCTTGTTCCCCACCCCCAGCATCCTCTGCTCCTCCATCCCTCCATTGCTCCCTCATTCTTCTCGTTTCCCTGGCAACACCCATCTCGAGCCGAGATCTGTCCCCTCTCTCCCTCTTATCTTTCTCCTCTCTCTTTCATCTCTCTCCTAATCTCCCTCTCCATTTCGAACCTCTGTCCTTTGCTTCCTTTCTCTCTCTCTCCCTTTTCATCTCCTCTGATGCCTTCTCTATCTCAGGTTTACAATTATTTGAATCTCACTTTAAATAAATGATCTATTTAATTAACCACTGGGCCCTGGCCCCGCTCCTGCCCAGCACGGGACCCCTGCCTGCACCACGAAGTGCCCCTTGGCTGAGGACAACAGTGACTGTGCCCTGCCATCCCTCCTCCAGCTCCTGTCCGACAGCAGGGAGCAGAATTCAGGATCAGGCACCTGCACCCTTCCACCACATCCTGCCCTGGAGGGCAGGCGAGGGGTCCCTGCTTGGCGGGGTCATTGCACCCCCCAGAGCCGTGGTTTTAAGACAGAGGAGCACCCCAGGCATGCCCTGCACTGCCTCCACTGCAGGACACGGCTGCTGAGCCCCAGCCTCCAGCCCCCTCTTGTTCAGACCAGGCTTTTCCCAAAAGAAGTTGGGCCAGGTGATCCTTGCCTGAGGTCCCTCCAAACCTGGGATTCCAGTGACTCTCTGATCCTAACACAGCCAGCACAGAAGCTGGTGGCTCCTGTGCCATAGATCAGCCTCAATGTCTATGTCCTTTCAAAACAACCAGAGGAGACTAAAATTCACAGGGAAAAGTTGTTTCCTGAAAACCAGAGTCCTGCCTGCATCTGTTTGGTCATGGGGGTGATGGAAAGATGGATGGAGGACAGGCTGCTCCAGGCTCTGGGGCTGGTGGGAAGAAGCAAGGAGCCTGGCTCTGGCTCAGGGTCACTTCCAGGGGACCCCTGTGTTGTGGCACAGCCAAGAGCCCAGCAGAGCAGGTCCATGGCCACCAGTGCTGTCCCTGCTCCAGGGAGGTCTCCTTGGGGAACTGCTGCTCAGGATGGGCTGAGCCAGAGCAAACGCTGGAGCCAGGGAGTGGAAAACCTGCACTCCATGAGCAGCCAAAAGCGCATCAAAACTGCACCAAAGGTGCACCAAAACCACACCAAAGCCACTGAGGGTTCATGCCTGGAGCAGCACCCAGGCTGGGAACATTCTGGGAGGAGGATTCTCCTCGCCCCCACCACTGCCTTCCTGAGGAGCTCCTGTTGCTGTGCCACATGGCACAACAACATCTCTCCATCAGACCAAACCCATCCTGCTTCAGCCCTGATTTTCCAGCCCTTTTGCCCTCACAGCCTTTCCCAGAACACCGTGCTGGGCTGCCAGGACAACTGTGACAGCAAGCTGAGCTGCTGGTAGCACCTGGAGCAGTGATGTGGGGACCAGCCTCATGCTGCTGAGTGAGGGGTTTCCTTAGACCCACTGGAATCACTGTGGCTTTATGGACATGGATGAGACCCTTCCTGCCATTCCTCTGTGGAAAGGACCAAACCTCAGCCCCTTGTGTCCCTCAGACCGAGTGCAGGGAGTGTCCATGGGCAATGTCCACCCTGGGCACCCAGCACCGTTCTGTCCCGGCACATCCCACGTTTCCCCATGGACTCCTTGTGTGAGCCCCTTGTTCCCCTCTGGAACAAACATGGCCTGTCCACCCCCATCCATGTGCTGTGCAGGTATGTGCTGCAGTGGAGAGCTCCAGGATCTGCCTTTAGAGCTTATGGTCACGTCATCCCTAAAAATGCTGCCACCCAGGAGCCCCAGCAGCAGGAAGAGCCTTTAAATCAGGTAACTGGTGTGGGGGGAGCCGAGGGAGAGGGGCTGCTCTTGTCCAGACCCCCTCTGGCAGCAGGAGCACCCACAGCCCAGCCAAGGCAGCACCGACCTCTGACCCCCTGGTGCTTTGGGGGCTTTGTCAGCAGTTTGGGACCAGCAGTGTGTGTGGCACAGTGAGAGCAGGGAGGACTCCCAGCCCTGCTGCTGTCCCAGCCTGGCTTCAAAGGCTTCACACAGAACCCTCGCTCTGCCTTGGAAAACAATTTTTGCTTTTAAGTGAAATAAACAGGGAAAGAAAAGACTTTCAAGTTCCTCCTTGCTGCAACGGCTTCTCCCCGGCACAGTTCCTTTCCTCTCCGAAAATAGCCAAGCTATTCAAAAGAGATGCAAGAAAAAAGGAACTGAATAGAGGAAAAGGGAAAGAAAAAATGGAGCCCCAAGGGGGTGGAGAAAAACAGAATGAAAAGACAGCAAAAGTAAAGAAAAGGGATGAAAAATAAAGGAGGGGGAAGAGAGAGACAGACAGAGGAGCTTTGAAAAGAAAGAATGCTGACAGCCTGAATACAGGGAGCAGGAAAAAAGGGCCCTGAAAAGAAAGAGCCGGCTGGAATGACCTCTCATTCAGGGCTGTGCCAATCACCACCGCGATGGAAATCCTTTCTTCTTCCCTGCATTCTCTCTCTTTCCAGCGGGGGCAGAGGGAAGAGGAAGAAAAGGGAGTTAATTCTCAGCATAGCAGAAAATAAATCTGCTCTTTGCGAAGTCCCTGAAAGGCGCTGAGGCGCTGACAAACCTGCTCCCAGCACTCACACATGCAGAGGGGGACAGAAAGGAAACGGGACTGAGCGGTGCTGGGCAGGACTGTCTTCACCACCTCCTCATCCCTCTGCAAAAACCGGGGAGCAAACACCCAGAGGAAACAAATCTGCAGGAAAAAGTGTGGGTTCATGTCAACCCCCAAACCTTGCAGGGAAAGATGAGGGATGGTTGTGGCAGATGCAAAACTGGGGACCTGGTCCTGGGCTGAGCCCTAAAGGGAGCACGGGGAGAAGGGTGGGTGCAGCCCCCTCATCCTGCAAATCCCAAAGCCCCCAGTGCCCACCCCTGCCCAGAGAGGGCCAACAGGGCTTTTACTGGGGTCTGCAAGCCCCAGCACCACCCCAGCTGTGGGTGGGAGCCACAGGGGCAGGGAGTGATGTCCTGAGCTCATGTGGGATCGCTCCTGCTTGGCACTGCTCGCACTCAGCACCCCTTGGAGCTGGGGTTAATCACAAACTGCCAGGGTAGAGCCATAAACATGGCCAGAGGTCCCAGGAGACAACACAGAGGAGCTCAGGCACCCTGGTGTGTGTGAGGCAGCTGGCTGCAAAGAGGAAAACCAACACGGAAGAGTACAAATGGGAGATGTGTGTCACCTTTAGGAAACAGGGGCTGCCCGGTGGGATGTGAAACAGCTGCTCGTATGTGAGGACTGAGGGAAGATCCCCACAGAGGGAAGGGTCTCAAGAGTCTCACTTTCAAGAGCATTGCTGCTCTTATCCCTGGGAACAATTTTAGTCCAGTTTTGATATTGCCATGTGTGGAGCCTGTCCATGCTGCAGGACAGTGGCTCCTAGGCCTGACTGTCCCTGTCTCCCTGGGCTCCGTCTTGCACTGCGAGGATGGAGTAACAGGGACACAGTTGTTTAATTAACCACTGGCCCAGATCCAGTCATGGCACCAGGGATGTTCAACTAGAGTTAAAGGCCAGGAAGAAGGTGAACACCTCAGACTGCACGTGAGACTGTGGACAGGTTCAATCTTCCCATGTGCCGAGCACCAGGATGCACCCCTGTGCCCCCACACCCCTGCAGACATTACCCCTCACACTATGACCAGTGCAGACATTGCCCCTCACACCATGACCAGTGCAGACATTGCCCCTCACACTATGATCAGTGCAGACATTGCCCCTCACACCATGACCCCTGCAGACATTGCCCCTCACACCATGACCAGTGCAGACATTGCCCCTCACACTATGACCAGTGCAGACATTGCCCCTCACACCATGACCAGTGCAGACATTACCCCTCACACTATGACTGCCGGCCCCGAGGCCAACAGGGGCAGGAATCTCAGCCCAGCCCAGCATGGGCATGCTCAGCTCCTTGCTGCTCTCCTACAGCTTGTCCTGAGCAGGGGCAAGGGAGTCCCAGAGCCTTGCAGGGCTGGGGGCTGCCTGCTCCCCTCAGGGATGCTGTGCCCACCCGTGGCCAGGCATTACTGAGCTCTGCCACCAGCACCACATCTGCTGTCTCCACTGCCAGGCCGGCTAATAAGTTAATCATAATCAAGGGGTTCTAATTTGAGTGTGATAATTAATACTCAGCTGGATAATCTTCCATGTGTAAATCCTCCAGTCCTGCAGCCGCTCCCAGCAGAGTTGGCTCCAGCAGCTGGGCGGGGGCTGCGCTGGGGACAGGTGAGGGGACACTTTATGCTGTGTCTGCTCTCCCAGCTCCAGATTTTGGGGCTGTTTTGCCTCCCAGAACATCCCTGAGCACAACGCCAGTGACTGCGGTTTGCCTCGGCAAAGGGAGAGGTCCTGGTGAGCCTGTGCATGGCAAAGCACAGCCGAAACAGCATGGGAGACACCGACCTCCAGCTCCATGGCTTGGGAATCACCTCCAGCACACGGACCCTGCTGCGGAACTCAGCCCACACAGCCCAGTCTCAAACACAGACAGTGCCACTTCCTACAGCCCAGAGCTGAAGGAGGAGTGGTAATTGGAGCTTTCCACTGTGGGTAGGCAGAGGTACAGGCAGGAACTGGGGAGCACTGGACCCCTTTCACCTGGACCAGGCACTGGACCAGATCTCCCAGAATGTCCCACTCCCAATCTTCTGATAACAAGGCTCTTGGACATGTCACACTATTTCAGGAACTAACCAGCTGCACAGCTGCCAGCACCACTTCTTACTTTCAAATCCCCAAGGTGGGAAACATTTCGGATCCTTTTCTGTGCAGCTGAGCAGGTCAGGGACGAGTGTTTGGGAGGCTGGGTCGGACAGAATGGAGCAGGAGGCACCAAACAAAGGTTCTCACTGGGGGCAGTTTATGAATTCCCAGTTCAGGACTGACCCAAGGGAGTGACTGTGCTGAGCCAGATGTGGAAGACACAGTATTCCAGTATGTCCCAAAGCCAGCTGTTCTCCTCCAGTCCCCACAGCCCCAGCCTGCCTGTATGGCCAATGTCTTTGAGATCCACGGCTGAGATCCAGCAGAGTGCCCTGCTGCTTTTCCCAGGGGGAAGGCAGAGGTGTCTGCTGGGGCTGCTGTGCTGGCTGCACAGCGCTGCCGGGTCACAGGGCCAGGGCAGGACACGACTCCGCTCCCAGCACACGTGTCCGTGTGTGTTACCACGCCCTGGGAGCTCCCACCACACTCCCAACTCTGGGCAGAGGGATTTTACACAGAAACACACGTATTTATCTTTTGAAATGGACTTCAAAGGACAGGGTCTGGCACCGCTGTCCGGAGTGTGTCACACCAGCTGGACTGCTGGCAAGGACACAGCCCAGCAGGAGCTGTGCCCAGGGAGTGATGCCTGGGGCCCTGCAGCTCGTGTCTGCCCCTCTCCTGAAAATGGAGCCGGTGTTGGGTGAATCTGGGCCGGGGCTGCCAGGGGCACTGGGGGATGGATCACCTGCCCAGATAGGGCTCATCAGACAATACGGGGAGATGCAGTGGGCAAATCCTGGCTGTGAGCGGGAGGGTGGGGATATCTGCACTATTTACTCATCCTAATTAATATTTCCCAAGGTCTCAGGGAGGCTGGCTGTCTCTGCCTTGGCTCCAGCAGCCCTAGCTAGCCCTGAGGTCTGTGCCACCCTCCGTCCCCGTTTTCATCCCAGTCTGCACAATCCCTGTACTTTGTGCCCTTTCTTATCTCAGCCAGAAAGTCCTACAAACACACACAATATTCAGTTGTTGAAATAATTTCTTTCTATGTGTCTCTTGTTGATAATCACAAAATAAACCAAATCATTGGAGCCCCCATAAATCAGGGCTTGCTCTCCCCAGGTGATGGCCCAGTCAGGCCCTGCTGGCACATGTGGAGCAGTCGAGGTATGGACAGGAATGGATGAGGAGGGATTCAGCACAGAGGAGACTCAGCGCTCTGATGGAGGAGACTTGTCCAGCTCTGCCTACAGTTCTGCTGCTGAGAAAGTGTTTTCTCTCCAGAGGGTACCCCTGGCCCGGGTCAGAGCTCCTCCAAATGGCAGTATTAGCCCCCAATGAGCTGGTGTCCCCCAAGCCATGGGGATACATGAGGCAGGGCTGGAATAATGGAATCACTAAGGTTGGAAAAGTCCTCTAAGATCATTGAGTCCAACTGTTCCCCAGCACTGCCAAGGCCACCACCAACCCACGTCCCCAAAGTGCCACATCTACACAGCTTTTGAACACTTGTGGGGCTGGTGATTTTGTGCACAGTGAGCACAGAACGGTCATGGCGATGACAAACCGATGGCTCTGGAGAGAAGCCAAGGGCAGAGCCAGGAGGGCAGGTCAATCTGTGCCTGGGAATGGCAACTCTCATCCAGCTCAGTAAATGAACAAAGACTGGATTGGCAAGGAGCAGGAAGGTGTTTGAGTTGGGAGTTTACAGTGCCCCCATTGCAGATGGCAGAGGGGTCAGGACTTGAGAGTGGAAAATCCTCTCTGAGGAGGGAAAGCCTCACAATCCTTGTGGATTGGCTGGGAAGGGGAGCAGCTCCTAGGAAAATTCATCCTTACTGCAACAACAACTCTTCCCAACAGCAGCCACCAGCCGGGTCAGTCCTGGGCATCCCTGATCTGTCTGGGTGGTCCAAGATGTCCCTGATCTGCCCAGCCATGTGCAGTATCTCCCAGGAAGGTTGGGATGAGCAGGGCCAGGCTACCCTGGGAATTCTGTGATTTCAAAGGTCCTTTCCAACCAAAACGATTCCATGGTTCCAAGGGGAGAGAGAAGTTCTCCCCTGAGAGCAGCCCAACATGGATTGGACAAAGGGCTCATCAAGGGAAACCTCACAACCCATTCTCCAGCTTGCTCCTGGATTCCCAGTCCCGAGCCCACAGGCACTGAGACACCCCCAACCCCCAGTTTAACCCCCCACAGCCAGGGGCTGCTGTGCAGGGTTGTGGGGAGGGCCCCAGGGTGGTGGGTGTGAGAACAGACTGGAGGTGAGGGAAGGGAACACCAGCCAGGGAGTATGTCAGAGTTAAACACATGAAAGCAAAAGCAGGGGAGGGACAGAGCTGGTTAAACTGGGATAACACAGCGAGGGACGGGATGTCAGAAGAGAGGTAGAGGGGGGAGAATGGCCTGACACCACAGAGAATGGGTACGAGACAATGCTGCTGCCGAGAAACAGGAAAGATAAATTTAGAGGCAGTGGTGAATGCTCTTCCTCCGGCAGCTCTGCCTGTCCTTCCTCCCCCTCCTCTCCCTCACCGGGCCACCCACCAGCACAGGCAGGACACGGGCTCCAGCCTGGCATGGCTCTGCTGGCCAGAGAGGGACCACAGCCCTGCCATGGGGCCATCTGTACAGCAAAGACTCCGGAAAAAGCAGAAGCAGCCCCTCACCATCCCATCCCGGCGCTGTTCATGGCTCCCACCTGCGATCCCCAGGAAATTCCCGTTCCCGGCCGCAGCTCCCACGCTGCCCAGCACAGTGTGTCGAGGTGCACAGTGCATAGGCAGGAACACAGGTCCCCCTGGATGAGATGTGGAAGTAAAACAATGAGCACGTCTGTGTGCTGCTTCCTCCTCCCAGCCTGCTCTTCCCAAATGGATGTGGCAAGATACTGCCCAGAATGGCCTGGCTGGGTTTGCCCTCTGCCAAGACCAAGGCTGTGTCGGTGTCTGGAGAAGAGAAGGCTCCAGGGAGACCTGAGAGCCCCTTCCAGTGCCTAAAGGGGCTCCAGAAGAGCTGGAGAGAGACTTTGGACAAGGGCCTGGAGGGACAGGACAAGGGGGAATGTCTTCCCACTGCCAGAGGGCAGGGATAGATGGGATAGTGGGAAGGAATTCTTCCTCGTGTGGGTAGGGAGGCCTTGGCACAGGTTGCCCAGAGAAGCTGTGGCTGCCTCATTTCTGGAAGTGTTCAAGGCCAGGTTGGATGGCCAACCTGGTCTTAAAGCTCAGGGGCTGCAAGAGGTACCTTGTCCTGCCACAGCTCCCTGCTCTGCACAGCCATGGTGCTTCCCAGCACCCCCATCATCCCTGGGCTATCCTCGGATCCAATCTGGAGAAGATTCTTGTGAACTTTCTTCAAGTTTATCTTTGCCCTGTACGACAGAACACTTGGGCACTTCTTTACTAAAAACGGTGACATTTTGCAGGGAACATCGACCACACGCTCCGAGAACCAGGAGGTGACAGCACAGGGACACTGTGGAGCCACCTGCTTCACCACGAGTTTCATGCAGGTGCTGACACGTTGTTCCTGTTAATTTGTGGTAGAAACACTTGACTGTCACTCAAATGACAGAGGGACAGCTGTGATGGAAGGCCAGGAAAAGTAAAAATTATGTTTCTCTCCCTTAATTTAAAGTTTTGGAAAGAAAGTTCATGACTGCTTGTTCTCTCAGTGAGGAGAGCCCTGTTCCTCCGTCGAAGCTGGGTGAGCGGAGTGGCAGCCTCCCTGGTGTCAAAATACAGACCCCCCAAATAAAGAAATACAGACCCTCCTCCATGGCTCACCCCAGCAGGAGCATCTCCTTCCAGGCTGACATCTCACATTTCACTTGCTTTGGATAGAAACTGGGATTTAGGGAAAGCTATGCTAGGCAGGGGCTGTGCTGGAGCCTCTCCCGCCCCACCCCACTGCGACCCACAGCTGCTTGCCAGGACAAGGGACTGAGAGAAGGAAGGTGTTCACAGGGATGAGAAGGAAAATGTGGGACAGAGGGACAAAGGGAAAACATTTGTCACCGATCACAGTCCCTGTCCCCAAGGTCAAGCCCTGCAAGAAGAGCTTAGCAGGGACCATGAGTCATCCAGAGGGCTCTGGCCATGGGCAGCACAAAGGATGGGACTGCGGCGCTGCTGGCACATCCCATCCCAGCCATCCCACAGTGTTCTTCCAGTCCTCCCAGCCCACCCCATCCCAGCCATCCCACAGTGTTCTTCCAGTCCTCCCAGCCCACCCCATCCCAGCCATCCCGCAGTGTTCTTCCCGCCCCACCGTGCCACCTCCATGGCACGTGTGCCCTGAGCAGGTGTTTGGGCCATTCCAGATGCTGCCACCTGTGCCCAGGCAGGTGAGCTCTGCGGGTCAGGGATGTGATGGGGCTTGGGAAACTAAAGCTGGGAGTGAATGGCAGAGGGAAGAGGCAGCAGTGGCAACAAATTTGGCAGGAAGCCCCCAGCCTGTCAGGGCAGCACTTGGCTCCCCGTCATCCCCTCACTGGCCCTGGCCTGGCAGACCCCAGGGATGTGCCCAGAGACAGGGCTCTGGGAGAGGCTGAGCTGGACCTGACTTCTCCACAAGGAATAACTAAAATAAAGGAGTGCAGGCAGCCCCTCTCCCATGGGATGCGACGCTGGCATGTTCCTGGCAGACAAACCCACCACTTTGCCGATTCCTCAGCATTCTCAGATGTGGAGCAGAGCAGCACAGGGCCTGTGCTCATCCCTCTCCATACCATGATTTCCAAACTAGTTGATAAACTAAAACAGCCCAATAAAACTATCTGAAACAAACCCTTTCTCAGGGATTAAACCAAACCCAAAATGTCAACATGATGAGCCGTGACCCAGCACCACAGGAGATGTTCCACTCCCGCTGCTGCAGAGCCCCACGTCCAACCCTCCGAGGCATCCCCCAAGTTTGGGTGGGAATGTGTCCTGGGGTGTAGCAAAGCTTCAGCTCCCGTTTCTCATCTTGGAGAAATACAGTGCGACCCATAAGGAGGGCACTGATGGAAGGAAGGCTGCTCACAGAAGAGGAGCTGGGCCCAGCTGAGGAGGATGTGACTGGCTCCACAGCTGCTCCTGCAGTGAGGACACTGTCACCCTGGGGTGGGAGAAGGGGATGGTAACAGCCCAGCCAGTGCTGCCCCAGCTGCTGTTCTCCATGGCCAGCCAGAGGTTGGGTATTCCCTGGGGCTCCAGAGGGAATGCTGAGGCCAGTTCCCCCCCGTGACTCTTCGGGGTCCCCGGGGAGAACTGTGCTTGGACTCTCTCTCCAAACCAAGCTGTGTTTGTTCAATCCTGGGGCTGGCCCCGATCACCCACATGATCCAGCTGCACCATGCAGGAGCCGCTCGGATCCACGGCTTGGCAGGGCCGGTTCAAACCTGGGATACAGGAGCTGCTGAGGTGAGGCTGGGAACATGGTGTGGGGAGTGAAGGTGTGGTGTGGGGTGCAGGATCATGGTCTGGGGTGCAGGAGTGCAGCGTGGGACGTTTGAGGCTGACGGAGCTGCTGGCTTTGGGCCTGGGGGAGGCTTCAGGCTCTGGACTCAGGGAGGCTCTGTAGCTGGGGGAGGGGGGTCAGGCTCCCTGTCACAATGTGGGTCAGGCTTGGACTGCTCCCATCCCCTCCCATCACCCCCCTCCTCTGCCTACATGGCGGGTCACAAGGAAACTCCTAATGCTTGATGGATTAATTAATTATAACTAATTTATCTGCCGCACTCGGTTGATGACCAGAGGGCTTGCAGGCAGCTCCCTGCGGTCCCTCGCCAAGGCACAGCACACAAAGCCCCCCAGTCCCCACGCAGCTCCCACGGAGCACTGGGGGGTCCCACACTGGGAAATCCTGGGGTGCTCCAGGGAGGGAGGCGAA
>NW_021939189.1:392738-398451 GCF_001715985.3 Manacus vitellinus
GACCACATCTGCAACTTCCTCGAGTGCGGCAGGTACCGGCCGGGGAGGGGCTGTGCCGGGCTGTGCCTCGCCCAGATGGCCCCCCCAGAGCCCTTCAGCCCTCCCCGTGTCCCCACAGCCTGTTCGGCGGCTCGGACTACAAACTGATCTACCGGCACTATGCCACGCTGTACTTTGTTTTCTGCGTGGACTCCTCGGAGAGCGAGCTGGGCATCCTGGACCTCATCCAGGTGTGTCCCTGCAGGGTCCCATCCCTGGGCACAGCCCCGCCCCGACACCTTTCAGGTGCATTTCATGCCCGTGGCATCCCTGTGCCAGCCCTGGGAGGCCTGAAGAGCCACTCGGGGGCCACAGGGGGAAGGGGGGGCTGCACGTGCCCTCTGAGCCCATTTGTGGCTGCTCCGCCACGGGCAGAGGGGGAGAAGCCAACCCAAATGAATGGCTTTAAAAAAGAGAACCATAGAATCATTTCAGGATGGAAAAGACCCTTAAGAGCATCAAGTCCAAAAGTTAATCCTAGAATCATGGAATCCCAGGTTGGCAGGGACCTCAGGGATTGTCTGGTCCAACCTTTCAGTTCAAAGCACGGCCTAGACAAGGCCCAGCACCTTGGCCAGATGCACCTGAAGGCGTCCAGCATCAGGGAATCCAATTACTTCCTCTGTAAGATTATTCCAATGGCTGAGTGTTTTGTTTGGGAAAAATTTTCCTTTTATGTCTAACTGGAATCCCCCCAAGAGGAACTTGTATCCATCACCCTGTGACTTTCCATATGACTCCTTGTATGAAGGGAGTTTCCAGCCTTTTAGCCACCCTTTAAACACCGGGACATGGGGAGAAGATCCCCCCTGAGCCTCCTTTTCTCCAGGCTGAGCCCCTCCAGCTCCCTCAGCTGCTCCTGCTGCTCCAGCCCCTTCCCCAGCTCTGTTCCCTTCCCTGGACAAGCTCCAGCCCCTCAATGTGTCTCTTGTCTGAGGGGCCCAGAACTGGATACAGCCCTCGAGGTCTCAACAGTGCCAGCAAAGGGACAGGCACTGCCCTGGCCTTGCTGCCACAGCAGTGCTGGCACAGCCCAGGGGCCACTGGCCTCCTTGCCCGCCTGGGCACACTTGGGCTCATGTTCAGCTTCTGTCACCAGCAGCCCCAGGGCCTTTTCCATCTTTCCAGCTGCTCTGCCCCATGTCTGGAGCGTTCCATGGGACTGTGTGACCATCTTGCCTCGTCTCTGTGCTGACTGTCCTTTCTGCTTCCCCAGGTGTTTGTGGAGACACTGGACAAATGCTTTGAGAATGTCTGTGAGCTGGACCTCATCTTCCACATGGACAAGGTGGGTGGTGGGCTCCATGCTGCTCCAGAGCCTGCGCTCCCACAGGCAGGAGCTGGCCAGGAAAGTGTGGGGGCATCAGGGGTCACTGTGTGGCCAGGGATTGCGATCCTGGGTGCGAAGATATTCAGCCGGGGGTCTTAGAAAGCTGCATCGTGTTCTCTTGACAAGAGATCCAAGTGCTAGGCTGCTCTGAGCCCAGGGGTGAGCTGTGCCCAGCCATGGTTCAGGGACTGGTGCCAGGTGACCGCAGCCAGGTGACAGGGATCTGTGCTCCAGGGCTGTGCTGGTGGAACTGGGCAGGCTCTGGTGTGGTGCTGGGGCGTTCTGCCTCTGCCCCAGCTGTGACACTCCTTGGGAGTCCTTAACGTTTTACTACAGCTGCAGGGGAAAAAAAGGGAAGGAACAATGGCTGCAGGAAAAAAAGTGAACAAACAATGGAGGTATTTGGAATTCAAAGTGTTGGGTAAACTTTGGTTTGAGCCACAGCCTGTAATGCTTCCTCTTGAGCTGGACTGAGTTTCTGGGCGGAAACCCGTCCCCTTTGATCATCTCCTGGGTCATGAGGCTGAAGATAGCCAGGAGTAGATAGCCAGGAATAGGCTTGGAGCAGGGAGAGGCTTGGCTGACAGTGCTGCTTGCATTGCTGTTGATCAAGATTTTCTTGCTTTGCTGAAGACAAAAACATGTCAACAAAAAAGAGCAGTGGAAAAGAAAAATGTCCCCTTTCTGTTGGTGATTCCAACTTGGGAACTGGCAGGGAAGGGGAGTGAGCAGGTGAGTGGGTGGGGTCTCTGTGTTCCCAGCTGCTTATATCTAGCTTTGGTTTTACCGTTTACCCAGCTGTAACCTTTCCGAAATGCCACATGATTATGTTGTCAGCAAAAGCACTTATCAAGGGTTTATCAAAGGAGGAATGAGGGAGGAGCAGCCGTGGGAGAAGCAGTGGCAGTTGCCCAGATCACCCCTGCCCGCAGTGGGGGGAGGATGTGCTCATGGGGTCTGACCCTGTGGATGACCAGGACCTGGCAGCTTTTTGCTCAGCCTTACTCTGGGTTTACACTGAGCCCTACAGCCAGCCTGCAGCCCTGGGGCAGGGCACCTCACCCCATAGCCCGTCAGCTCTGCCAGCAAGAGCGGGGTCACCCTTCCTCTGACCTCTCCTGCCTGGAAAAATGTTCAGGAGACAGGAATCAGGGGGTTCTGATAGGGGAGATCGTACAGCTCAGTCATCCCAGACCCTCCCAGCCTTGTTTACTTCGCGTCCTGTGCTCCTGCCGCTTCCAAGCTTTGACTTGAGTCTTGGCCCCTGTCAGTTGGTCCTCCCGTCTCTTTCTATATTTGGCACGTGTTTATTTCTCGGATGTGCTCATGTTCCTGTGCTTCCAGGAGCTTGGTCACAGAGGGACAGTGTTTGGGGTGCTGGGAATGTACCAGTGCGTCCTGCTGGGCTCTGGTTTGCACCCCTTGGATGCCCTGGCAGGGTTGTGAGTGTCTCCCCAGGCAGGGGCTGACAGGAGTTCAGGTGCAGATTTGGCTGCATCCTGTGATTTCTGTCTTTGCCTCAAGATTCACCTTGCACTACCTGCAGCACAGGGGTTGTAGGACCAGAACTGCTGCAGATCTGGAGCCCTGTGCCTGCTGTGGACAGATGAAGGAGGACATTGGTTGGGCACCAGTGACACCAGTGCTTTTATCTGAGCTTTGGGTTCCCCAGCCTCAGAGCTGCGGGGCCCCCCTGTCACATGGGGAGGCTCAGGGGGGATCTGTGCCCACCTCCCGGTCGTGCTTCCCACTTTGGAGAGGAGCATGAGCTGCACTCAGCAGCTGTGGGGTCCTGCAGGGGACACGGATTGCTCAGGAAGTGCTGTGCTTCGGCTTGGAAAACAAAGCTTGCTCAGGATTTCTGCCCCGTTGGTGTTGGGCCAACTTGGGCTGAAGCCAGACCTTGAAGGAACATTTCCTGATGTTCCCAGATGCTGTCGGGCTGTGGGGGCTGCTCGCTCTGGCCGGCGCGGTGTGCGCTGGGGCTGGGCTGTGGGAGGGGGGTCCCAGGGCTCTGGGAGGCCCAGGAGCTGCCATGGTACCCGTGGCTCACCCCGTGCTGTGCTGGTCCCACACACCTCGCTGCTCCGGGCACTGTCGGAGCAGGATGGAACTCATGGGGAGCCCTGGGATGGATCACCTCACATTTGGCACAGAGCTTGGTCTCCCCCTTGGAGCAGGTTTTCTCATTGTCTTTATTCTCCCCAGCATTGCCCTGGCAGTGTTTGCCATGTGGTGTTGACAAGTGCACCCTGGCCCTGTGAGGCCATTAAACAATCTCGTAACCTGACCATGCTCCTGCACAGCCTCTTTCGTAGAAGTAACTGGGACCCATAAATCCATTATCTGTGCCAGGAACTCAGCAGGAGCTGCTGATTGTGCAGGGAATGCCTGGCTGAGCTGGATGCTGGAGTTCAGGGTAATTGCAGCCACCAGCACAGCCTGGCTGCCACCCTGGGGCTGGTTGGGATTTCTGAGATTGCAAACCATGAGTGGCCCTTTCCCTGCCGTGGCTGTATGATTCCACCAGCCTCCCTTGGCTGTTCATCCTTGGACCTAAGGAACCCCAGGGAAGGAAGGAATAGACTCCCTTGGCAGTTTTGTGCTTTTTCTGTGCCTGTATCACAGTCCTGTCTTTCCTAAGAGACAGTGGAGAAGCCAGGCTCTGGCCTGGCTTTCTGGGGAGAAGGAGCTGCTCCTGGGGAGAAGTGTCCTGCCCGGTGGGGTCCCTGCTGCCCACTAGGGTCCTCTCTAGCACACATTCCTGCTGTGACCTGGGTCCTGGCCCAGGGAGGGATCAGACTTCACTGGCTTTGTCAGAAGTGGTGCAGCCAGGCTGTGCCAGCAGGATGGTTGGATCTGGCCTCTCTGAGGGCTGCCCTGTGCCCGGTGGTCTGTTTGCTCTGGCTTCTGGGGTGGGTGTTTTCTAGAGCACAGGTGGTAAATAGGACTGTGGGACTTCCCATGCCAAGGACCATGGCCACCTTCTCATTCTCTGGGCAGCTGAGGAGGGGATGGAGGTGGATTTATCTCCTTAGGGGAGATGCTGGCCCCTGACATGCTTCCATACCAGCACTGTGGCCGCTGCCAGGCCAGGGCTGGGCTCTCAGCCTTCCCTTCCCTTCTTCCCTCCTGTTAGGTTCACCACATCCTGCAGGAGATGGTGATCGGTGGGATGGTGCTGGAGACCAACATGAATGAGATCGTGGCACAGGTGGAGGCCCAGGGCAAGCTGGAGAAGGCAGAGGTGAGCGTTGATGCTGTGGCTTTGCCCCATGGGGCTGACGGACCCTGGGCTGCGAGGGGAGCTGGCCTGTGAGGTCTGGGGTGGGCATGTGGGGGAGACATCTGGGCTATCCCCAGTTTCTGCCTGCCCGAGCCCTCGGGGTGGGGCTGGGGACATCAGCAGTTCAGGAGCACGGGGGAGCTGCCCAAGCATGGGAGTGGCTTTTCCCATCAGGATAATGACCTGAGGCAATAAAAGGTTTATTGCCCTGTTTGCACTGTCACTGGTAAGATGCAGCTGCCTGGGTGCTGTGGGGCAGGGGCCAGTGGTCACAGTCTCTCTGTCCCCAGGGAGGCCTCTCGGCCGCTCCTTCCCGCGCTGTGTCAGCCGTGAAGAACATCAACCTGCCCGAGATCCCCCGCAACATCAACATCGGGGACATCAACATCAAAGTGCCCAACCTGTCGCAGTTCATGTGAGCAGCCCATGGCAGGGGCCAAGCAGAGCTGGGGTCCCTGGCTCCTCTCAAGGACTGCCTGTGTGGTACCCAGGGGCCAGTGTTGCCAGGATACCTGGGCTGACCGAGGGCAGGGAGCAGTGGCAGGGCTCAGAGAATGGGATGGAGGGTGTCTCACCCTGGACCTGGGCTCAGTTCTGCTCTCTGGTCCCTCAAGAAGGCGGGTGCCCTTCCTTCCCCTCCCTCCCCATGGAAGTGCAACCTCTCCTCACTGGGGGGAAGAGCCGGTTCCTGCCTCTCCCAGGATTCTTGGGATTCCCAGTGGTAAATGCATGCCTGTAGTGACAGCTTCATCAGGAGCTGCAGGTTGTCTTCTCCATCCTCCTGGCCATGGCTGTCCCCTGCCCTGGTCCTGCTCACTGGGATGGGCCCCAGCTGGGTGGGGGTCACTCCTGGGAGCTGCTGCAAACCCTGGGCACAGTGTGGGGGGGACCCGTGGGAGCAGGGACATGGCAGCGAGAGGGATGGGAGCTGAGTGAGCTGGGGGATGAGCAGGTGGCAGCTCACAGGGTCAGGCCAGGCTGGGGCTGCTTGAGTGTGTTCCTGTGTCCCAATAAACTGCCCTTGAACCCGTGTCTGTGTCTGCTGTGGGTGCCGCTGG
>NW_021939189.1:401207-411532 GCF_001715985.3 Manacus vitellinus
TGCATGAAGGTGTGGGGGACTCTGGGGGGTGTCAGGCTTTGGGGCGTGTGGGGCCAAATCTCAAGGGACCCATGTGCCCGTGTGGGTGATGCCCAATCTCTGTGCCATGTATGGGACATGGGACACGTGTGTGTGCTGCTGTGGACTCCATGGAGGGGGCTTCTGGGGGGGCAGGATCCTGTAG
The DNA here is from genome assembly GCF_001715985.3 of Manacus vitellinus. Classification (NCBI taxonomy): domain Eukaryota; kingdom Metazoa; phylum Chordata; class Aves; order Passeriformes; family Pipridae; genus Manacus; species Manacus vitellinus. Next base: position 401,392 of record NW_021939189.1, read on the forward strand.
GCACTGGGGGAGTGGGTGTGGATGCCATGGGGCAGTGCACAAGCCTGAGGAGGGGTCTGGCTGTAGTTAACAGGGATCAGCGTTGGGGTGAGCGGAGCTGGGTGCCTGAGTGCCATGCCTGAGGGGCTGTGGGGAGGGCCATCGTGCCCATCAGTGCAGGATGGAGGGTGTGCAGGGTACCTGGCACACTCCCAGCCAGCTGTAGCCCCTGGTCCTGGGGGCCTGTCCCCAAATCTGTAGCCTTTGGCCAAAGCCAGGGCAGGGATCGGGCTGAGCAAACCAGCGGTGGCCACTGGGCCAGGGGATGGCCTGGCTGTGCCAACCAGGGGATGCCAGGGATGATGCAGCATCTAGAGTGATTTGTGCCAGGCACAGTGATCCCCATGGATGCGGCTGGGTGCTGTCAGGAACAGGGCAGGGCTCCCTGAGGACACCCCTTGCCTTGTCCCAGTTTGCCCTTTGCCTCAGCTGTGGCTCCTGGTAGCACCTGCCCATGTCTCCCTATCGCCTGGATCTTGGGAACAGGAGTTGCTGTTCCCACTGTGTGACAGGATGTGTCACCTCCCCACCCTGCCCTGAGTGGGGACCTTGCACGTGCCCACTGGGGCTGGGCTCACCAGGATGGAATTTGACCCCAGTGCCACCAGATTCATGACCCTGGACTTTGAGAGGGCTGTGGGCAGGGTGGGCTCCTCCCGGGCTCCCTGTGTGCTGCCAGACCTCTGCGCTGACCCCCACGCCCCCCACTTTCTCTGGTGGGGGGGCAGCCTGTCAGCTGTGCCCCTTGCTGGTAGGGGGTCATCTGGGACTCCCCAACAGCAGTTTGCACCCTGTCACTCGAGAGCAAACGGGGTGACACTGAGCCCGTGTCTGGGCTCGACTGATGGTGACACCCACTGTGCCCTGCATCACGGTGGGGATGTGGCCACAGGCTGTGACCACCCTCTCTGTGCTCCTATTGCAGAGCCAGGCAAGTGCTAGGGGGGCACCCTGAGGGTCCTAGCCTGCAGCTCACACCGACGGTGTGACCCCCCTCCGCTGGCTCTGCTCCTGCTTGCAGCGGTGCTGGGTGTTGGTGCTCCTGCCAGGCCGGGGGGTGGGCAGGTGGAAAGATCATGCCAGGGGCTGCCGCCGCCCTGAGCTCCGTGGCCATTTAATCCTTCACCCATTAACTTGGACTAATAAACCTTGTGGGAGCAAGAGGCTAAAAGCCGCACCCGTGCCAGTGTTGCCTCCACCAGCTCTGCTCCCGCTGCCCACCATGGCAGCCGGCTTCTTCATCAGCAAGAGTGTGGGCATTGTGGCCATCGTGCTGGGCCTGGGGGCCGTGGCCACCATCATCGCGCTCTCGGTGGTGTATGCCCAGGAGAAGAACAAGGGGACGTCGCATCCAGACACCACCAGCACGGCCGGCCCTGGCACCACCACCACCACTGCTGCCCCCAACAACCCCTGGAACCGGTGGAGGCTGCCAGCCACGCTGAAGCCAGAGATCTACGAGGTGTCCCTGCAGCCCTTCCTGACGCCCGATGCCAACAACATGTACATCTTCAAGGGCAACAGCAGTGTGGTCTTTGTCTGTGTGGAAGCCACCAACCTCATCCTCATCCACAGCAACAAGCTGAACTACACCATGCAGGGCTCCTTCCACGCCACGCTGCAGGCGGAGGGCGGCGGCACAGCCCCCTCCATCTCCCGCACCTGGTTGGAGACCCTCACCCAGTACCTGGTGGTGGAGCTCACTGCTCCCCTGCAGCAGGGCCAGAGGTACCGGCTGTCCAGCAGCTTCACTGGGGAGCTGGCCGACGACCTGGCTGGCTTCTACCGCAGCGAGTACACTGACGAGTCGGGCACCAAGTAGGTGGAGGGCAGGGGACAGCGTGAAGGGCACAGGGCTGGCCCGGGGTGGCAGTGGGAAGGGGAATGGGGGGCACAGGGTGGGGGGACACAGGGTGGGAGGGCACGGGCTGGCTTTGGGGCTCCTCTCATCCCCATGCTGCCCCAGCAGGGATGGGAGCAGGGGAACTGGGGGGTGTAGCTTCTGCAGGGCCCCCTGGGACTGACAGGGTTGGCTTGCAGGCATGTGGTGGCCACCACACAGATGCAGGCGACCGACGCGCGCAAAGCCTTCCCCTGCTTCGATGAGCCAGCCATGAAAGCCAACTTCACAGTGACACTGATCCACCCCTCCAACTACACGGCCATTTCCAACATGCCCGTCAAGAGTGAGTGGGGTGGTGGGATCCCGGAGGGGGGCTGGGGGCCTGGCAGGGCTGCAGGGTGACCCTCTGCTTCCTGCAGGCAGCCGGCAGGAGATGATGGGCGAGCAGAGCTGGAATGTCACAGAGTTTGAAACCACTCCCAGGATGTCCACATACCTGCTGGCCTTCATTGTCAGCCAGTTCAGCTACGTGACGACCACATCGGGGAATGTAACGGTAGGCTGGGGTGTGGGGCACCCCCTTCCCACCTGGGCTGAGCCCAGGCTGCTGCTGAGCCCTGCATCTCTCTTCTCCAGATTAGCATCTGGGGCCGCCCCGAAGCCATTGACGAGGGCCAGGGCAACTATGCGCTCAACGTCACCGGCCGCATCCTCAACTTCTTTGAAGGACATTACAACACGCCGTACCCGCTCCCAAAGTCTGGTGGGTCCTGCGGGGCATCTGGGGCACTGGGTCGAGGTGCCTGCGGCAGGGGTGGCAGATGGCACCTCGTCAGCGAGGCAGTGATGGGACCCCTTTGTCCCCAGACCAGGTCGGCCTCCCCGACTTCAATGCAGGCGCAATGGAGAACTGGGGGCTGGTGACCTACCGGGAGAACTCGCTGCTCTTCGACGACAGGTACTCCTCCATCAGCAACAAGGAGCGGGTGGTGACCGTCATCGCCCACGAGCTGGCACACCAGGTACCCACTGTGACCCCTGCCCACCCCCTCCCCACCCCCAGGGCTGATGGCTGGTGGCTGATGGGGTGTTGTGCCCCCCACAGTGGTTTGGGAACCTGGTGACGCTGCAGTGGTGGAACGACCTGTGGCTGAACGAGGGCTTCGCCTCGTACGTGGAGTACCTGGGCGCTGACTGGGCCGAACGCTCCTGGAGCATCGTGAGTGCTGGGGACAGCGGGCAGGGCGTGGGCAGGGGGAGCAGGCACCTCGGGGGCTGCCCTGGTGCATGGGGGTGCACGCAGGGCTGAGGCGGGTCACTCCCCTGCAGAAAGACCTGATGGTGCTGAATGAGGTGCATGAGGTGATGGCGACAGACGCCCTGGCCACCTCCCACCCGCTCTCCTCCCGCGAGGATGAGATCAACACCCCGGCCCAGATCAGCGAGGTCTTTGACAGCATCACCTACAGCAAGGTGGGAATGGAGGCACCCTGGGGTGGGGGGTGGGCTGCAGGGTGTCCCTGGGGTCTCTGACCAGCCGTCCCTGCAGGGAGCGTCAGTGTTGCGTATGCTCTCGGACTTCCTCACCGAGGACGTCTTCAAGGAGGGGCTGCAGGTGAGACACTGCTGGTGCCAGGGGGCAGCAAGCCCAGTGCAGGGTGGGCATCCCATGGTAGGGGCCTCCCTGGGTACTCTGGGGGTGTCCCACACCCCAGACCTGCCCCTGCCCACCCATCTCTCCTGGTGCTTTCCCACAGTCCTACCTCCACACCTTCGCCTACAACAACACCGTCTACACTGACCTCTGGGTCCATCTGCAAGAGGTAGGAGGGGGCTGGTGTTCCAGCTGCTCCCCCAGACCAAGCTCTGGGGGGCTGCCTGGTGGGACAGGGTCCCCTGTGCTGGGTGAGGGGTGCAGCGCTGGCTGAGCCCTGTGGCCCTGTGCCCCTGGCCCTGGTGACCAGCAGTGTTGCCGTCCCCTCAGGCTGTGGAGAACAACAGGGTCCCACTGCCTGACACCATCAGCAACATCATGGACCGCTGGACGCTGCAGATGGGCTTCCCTGTGGTAACTGCCAACACCCTGGACGGCACCATCAGCCAGACCCACTTCCTGCTGGACCCCAATTCCCAGGTGGACAGACCCTCCGTCTTCAAGTGAGTGGAACAGGGTCCAGCAGCAGGGGACCTGGGACGGGGGGGTCATGGGGTATGGGCCAGTCCCATCACCTTTCTGTCCCTGGCACAGCTACACCTGGATCGTCCCCATCACCTGGATGACACGTAGTGGCACTGTGAATGACAGGTACTGGCTGACCAAAGCCACAGGTACGGTGTGTCCTGGCTGTGAATGGTGGTTTTGCTGCCAATTTCCCTGCTCTGGCACAGTTTGGGGTCCCTTGGGGGGTACCTCAACCACCTGGGTGGTGGGGGCTGAGCTTTCCCCCCCAGCGGGTGGGGTCAGTTCCAGCAGAGCCTGCTGTCCCCTTCCAGACACCAACAACACGTTCAAGGTTGACAGTCCCAACTGGCTCCTGCTGAACCTCAATGTCAGTGGATACTTCCGTGTCAACTACAACCAGGAGAACTGGGACCAGCTCCTCAACCAGCTCAGCACTGACCACACGGTATGCAGGGTGGTCGGGGCTGCAGCGTGGGACCCCACCCCACATCCCCCATGCACCCCGCACCCCGCTCCGGGCTGCCCTGAGATGCTGCCTTTGTCCTCTTCCAGGTCTTCCCTGTGATCAACCGTGCCCAGATCATTGATGACGCCTTTAACCTGGCCAGGTGAGCTCTGCTGGGTGCTCTGAGTGCCACAAGGGCGAGGGGCCAGGTGGGGTGGGCACCCTGAGGTGGGCAGTGGTGGTGGGGCCGGGGAGCTGACGCTGCCCTCACCCCGACAGAGCCAAGTACGTCAACGTGACCTTGGCCCTGAGCACGACACGGTTCCTGAGCCAGGAGACAGAGTACATGCCCTGGCAGGCAGCGCTCAGCAACCTCCAGTACTTCCAGCTGATGTTCGACCGCAGCGAGGTCTTTGGGGCCATGACGGTGAGCGGTGCCACCCCACATACTAGGGGTGAGGGGCCAGGGCTGCCCCTGCAGGGGAGTGGGGGCTGCTGCCAGTGCCACCGGGTGCTGACCTGCTCCTGCCCCCTAGAAATACATGCAGAAGCAGGTGACTCCTCTCTTCAACCACTACAAGACCATCACCAGCAACTGGACCACAATCCCCAGTGACCTGATGGACCAGTGAGTGCTGTGGCCCCGGGGCTGGGCTGGATCCCCAGAGTCTCCCCGACTACACTGGGGAGAGGGCACAGCCCCGCCCGCAGCTGTGCCGGCCAGTGGGTGCCCCATGCTGGACTCCAGCCTCATGGCCCCTCTCTCCCCAGGTACAATGAGATCAATGCCATCAGCACCGCCTGTACGTACGGCATCACCGAGTGCCAGGAGTTGGCCACCCAGTACTTGAGCCAGTGGCAGCAAAACATCAGCAACAACCCGTGAGTGCCCAGGGAGCCCCGGCACTGTGTGTGTGGCTGGGCTGGGCTCGGCAGGGGGCCCTGGCACTGACGGCTCTTACTCCAACAGAGTTCCCCCGAACCTGCGCTCGGCCATCTACTGCAGCATGGTGGCCACGGGCGGGGAGGACGCGTGGGATTTCCTCTGGGCAAGGTTCAAGGAGGCCGTCGTCGTGTCCGAGGCTGACAAGCTCCGCACAGCCCTCGCCTGCAGCCCCCACTCCTGGATCCTCAACCGGTGGGTGCAGGGTCCACTGGACATCATGGGGGTGCCCCCACCAGCCCCTCACCTCACATCATGCCTGCTGCCCCTGCCAGCCCCTCACCCAGCGTTGTGTCCTCCCAGGTACTTGGAGTACACCGTTGACCCCACAAAGATCAGGAAGCAGGATGCCACCTCCACCATCAACAGCATTGCCAGCAACGTGGTAGGGCAGCCCCTGGCCTGGGACTTCATCCGTGGCAACTGGAGGACTCTCTTCAGCCAGTGAGAACTGCAGGGGGCTGGGGGCATCCCTGTCTGCCCACACCCACTGTTCCTTCCTTTGTCCCCTCCGCTGTGGCTCAGCGGGACCCCCAGCTCAGCACCCCTCTGCTTTCCCAGGTATGGGGGTGGCTCCTTCTCCTTCTCCCGCCTGATTTTATCTGTGACCCGGCGTTTTTCCTCCGAGTTTGAGCTGCAACAGGTGAGGCTGGACCCTGATGGGGGGACCCTGGGCATGGGGACCCCAGCCCCAGCAGAGAGGGGGATTCCTGCCCCTCATGTGCCCAGGGCTGCAGGCAGCTTCTGTCCCCACCATGGGGCTGCTGGAAGGCTGCTGGGGTGGTGCTGGGGGCTCCCAAGGGATTTTGAAGTGCTCCTGGAGGCTGTTGGGTGCTGGAGGCTGGTGGAGTGCTCCTGGAGGCTGCTGAGGTGGTGCTGGGGGCCTCCCAAGGGCTGTCAGGATGCTACTGGGGCTCTCAGGATGATGTTGAGTAATGTTGGGGGCTCCTGGGGTGGTGCTGGGTGCTGTCAGGCTGCTCCTAGGGGCTGTTGGGGTTCTACCAGGGAGCTGCTGAGAGCTGCTGGGGTGGTGCTGGGGTACTCACAGGGGTTGTCAGGGGCTATTGGGGTACTCCTGGTGGGGTGGTGTTGGGGTGGTGCTGGGGGCTGCCAGGGGCTGCCAGGGGCTGCCAGGGTCTGCCAGGGGCTGCCAGGCCTGCCCCCACCCTGCTCCAGCCCCGTCTCTGCCTGGCAGCTGGAGCAGTTCAAGGAAGACAACCAGGACATCGGGTTCGGGTCGGGGACGCGGGCGCTGGAGCAGGCGCTGGAACGGACCCGCACCAACATCGACTGGGTGAAGGAGAACCGGGAGACAGTGCTGAACTGGTTCGAGGGCGAGATCAGATAACGGTGCCTGCCCTCCCCCTGCCACCCGGACAGACCCTCACCCACTCCCACCTCCGTTCATCATGGCCCTGAGCCCCCTGCGCCCCAGTCCCCCACTGCCAGTGGGGGGCCTGACACCTGGTTAATGTGCAGCAGGGTCATGGGGGACTCAGGGTGGGAGGGATGTTGTGCTGGTGCAGCCATGGGAGTGTGTAAATAAAAGGCTTGTCCAGTTTCCTGGACTGGGTGCTGGGGGGCTGCGCTGCAGGGACTTCGAGGGGCTGGGCAGGAAGTGCCAGGGACCCTGCGGCAGACACGGGGCCATAAGCCCCCCGGGCCATTAGGAGCCTGGTGCTAAGTGGCTCTGGGGGCTTCACTGACGCCAGCCCCTGGGCCCCCCGTCTGACGGTTGTGTGTGAGCTCTCCTGCTGGGCCCCGCTCGGGGGGCTGCATGCCCACTCCCCCCGGCTGGCGCCGGGACCCCTCTGCCTGTCCCCTGCTCTGGGCAGGTGCTGTGGGGTCGGGGCAGGGAGTAGCGGGGTGGCTGTGACAGTCAGGAGGGACTATCCCCTGTGGGCTACCCTGGACCCCAAAGGGTCGGAGCTGTCTTTGGGCACAGGGAAGGGACAGGACCCCTGGGGAGCTGGGAGCTCAGTGGGGCTGGAGACACCCTGGGTGGTGGGTCCCTCTGCTGCTCCAGCCCTGGAAGACATCCAGACTGGGGGTGGCCTGGGAGGGGACACTGAGCCCCCAGCCCAGGGGAGCACCTGGCTGTGTCTGGGGGGTACCAGGCTGAGGGGTGCCCCCAACCCTGCCCATGCTGGGGTGCAGGCAGTGGGTCCAGCAGTAACGGGTGGGATGCAGTGGTGTATGGCAGCTTTAATGAGGACCTTGGTGTCTGTCCTGTCCCGCACAGCTCCGTGGCATGGCTGTGCCACCAACCCATGGCCAAGCCACTGTCTCATTTCCATGCCTCCGTCCCGGTGTGGTCACTGCCCTGGGGTACAGGGTCATCTGTGCTGTGCTGGGGTGCAGTTGGGCAGGAGAAGGGCTGTGGGGGGGGCTAGGGAAATGAGCCTGTCCAGGGCCGAGGGGCTGCTGAGCTGTGTGGGAAGAGCTGTGTGAGGTGCATGGCTGTGGGATACCCCGTGCCCCCTGCCTCGCACTCCATGAGGACTGTCCCCCACCCCAACCCGGGGCTGTGGTAGCAGCGGCTGGGCTGGGGAGGGGCTGTGGGTACCTGGTGGTGTGCAGGCAGCTGGGAGCCAGGTGCAGGGGTCCTGGGGTGCCCCGTGTCCATCAGTCCTGTCCTGTGAAGCTCCAAACAGCAGGAGGAAGCCATCCTGGTCTCCATGGCTGTGGCATGTTGCTGGTGATGCTCCTGGGGGATCACTGCTCCAAGGCTGCACAGCAGTGATGACCAGGACACTGTGATGGAGCTGAGTGTCCTCTGCAACTCTAGGCAGCAGAGATGTAGGGTGACAATCCCCAGGTCTCTAACTCTGTATCCGGACCCCCAAACACCTCTGGGGGAGTCCCCGCAGCAGAGGCAAAGGGGGCGACCCCCAGGGCTCCGTCCCCATGTTGGGGGATGAAGCATCACGGGGGTCCGTGTCCTGGCAGCACCCCAGGCCCCGGGGGCAGAGGGGGCAGTGTCGGGGGGCCAGCGCCCCCCGGCTGATTCCCAGCAGGGTGGAGAGGTGGGTGATGTAGTGGGTGGTGAGGTGCAGGGTCTCGATCTTGGTGAGGGTCTGCCCGGCGGGCGCCAGCGCGGGCGGCAGGTACTGCCCGTACCCCCGGCCTTATTTGGGTCGGGGGTAGGGGCGATGCCTCTGCGCCCACAGGGAGGTGTCGAACCCCCCACCCCCCGCGCCACCCCCCCGCGCCGGGCGGGCTGCGGCGGGAGCCTGGGAATGCCGGGCCCATTTGCAGAAGTGTCAGATCTGACTCCTTTGGTCCTTAATTGGCGCTGCCGGCGCTGGGAAGTGTGTGTGGACCCATTCACACGCCCGTGAGAGATGCTAACGTGCCGCCAGCCCCGCACCGCACTGCACCGCATCATTGCACCGCGTAACCCGCACCGCGTCACCCTGCCGGCCACAGCGGGTACCCGGGACTTGACCTTCCAGGGCCGGGACCCCAAGCCACCAGCCCTAGCACCCAGCGGGGTCCCCACAGCTCCCTGCCCTCTGCCCAGCTCCCAGTCCCGGGTCCGGGGGTACTGGATGGGCTCTGACTTAGACGGAGGGCCCGAAGGGACAGGGGGTGTGAGGAGTGCAGGGTGTTTGGGCAGAGGGGCCGAGGTGCTCGCTTCTCAGAGACATCCCTGCTCTGCCATTCTGCTTCTGTCTCCCCAGTCCCATGGGATGCAGCCCCAGACGTCTCCAGAGAAGCTGAGGTGCCTGGGGACCCACAGGGCTGTGCCCCCTGCTTGGAGCTGGGGGTCCCTGTGCTGCTCCAGGTCGGGGTCCCTGAGCTAGTGGGGGGTGCCAAGCTCTTGAGGGTGCTGGGAGCAGTGCCCACCCCCCCCCGTGCAGGTGGGCTGGGTGGAGGGGACTGTTTGCTCGGTGCTTTGCAGCACTGACCCCCGTGCCGGGCACGGCCCTGGGCACTGTCAGTGCCAGGTGTCTCCATCCCAGGTGGAGGGACAAGCATGGCCACCCGGAGCCACACAAGTGTCTGACCCGGGAGGTGTTGGAGCCGGGATGGCGGGTCCCAGGTGGGCAGTGACATGTCCTGGGAGGGTCCCAGAAGGGCCGGGTATCCCTCAGCAGGGCGGCTGGAGGCCCCTGGAGGTGCAGTCCAAGCTGGGCACTGGCCGAGCTCAGTCCCGGTGCCCTCGCCACGTTACCCCAATAGCCCTGTGCGCCTCTCCATTGATACGGACTGGAGAGATGTGGAGACCCCACCTGCCCCACGGGGCAAGGGGCTGCGGAGTGTCCCTCGGGGGCTCTGACCCCGCGGCCGACGCTGCCCCCGCCCAGCCGCGCTCCAGCACTTGTCCAAACAGGGAGGTGGGAAACGGCTGCGGCGGGTGCAGAACTCATTATCTGGGAGCTCATCAGCTAATGAGACCCAGGAGGGGGCCGGGGGAGCGCGGGGGAAAGTGAGGCCGGGTAGCGGGAAGGGGCCGTGCCAAGGCTGCACCGTGGGGTGCAGAGCTCCTCCAGAGCCCCTTCCACGCTCCAGGGTCAGGCTGCTCCGGACCCCCGCTGCGCCTCCACCCCGGGACGGGTGTTGGATGGGGTCGGCACGGGCTGTCTCACACCGCATTGGGGAAGCGCTGGGCACTCCTCAGCCATGTCCCCCCGGTTTGGGGGGGTGGGTGTCTCCTGCCCCCGCCGAACCCCCGAGCTGTGCACA
>NW_021939189.1:412781-414834 GCF_001715985.3 Manacus vitellinus
CTCACCAAGATCGAGACCCTGCGCCTCGCCACCCGCTACATCGCCCACCTCTCCACCCTGCTGGGACTTGGTCGGGGGGCGCCGGCCCCCCGACACTGCCCCCTCTGCCCCCGAGGCCTGGGGTGCTGCCAGGACACGGACCCCCGTGATGCTTCATCCCCCGGCACTGTGGGCTGGGGGTCACCTCCCATGGCGGGCCCCCCGCCGGAGCTGCACGGGGCTCCCGGCACGGGGACGGAGCCCTGGGGGTCGCCCCCATTTGGCTCTGCTGTGGGGACTCCCCCAGAGGTGTTTGGGGGTCTGGATACAGGATTAGAGACCTGGGGGTCACCCCCCTATATCCCTATGACGGGGACCCTCCCAGAGGTGTTTGAGGGTCCCAGCATAGGGATGGAGACCTGGGGGTCTCCTCCCTACACCCCAGCAACAGGGACTTCCCCAGAGGTGCTCGGGGTCTCTTACATCGCGATGGATACCTGGGGGTCGCCCCCCTACATCCCTGCAGTGGAGACCTCCCTGGAGTTGCACGGAGCTGTTGCCTCCATCGAGTCCCCCTGGCTGACCCCTCCCCACCGCGCAGGGGCTGGGGCCCCCCCAGATCTACCTGGTGATCCACTCCTGGACTCAGGGCTGGTGCTGCCGGAGTTCATGGGCGCAGGGACAGTCACCCAGGTATGTGCTGGCAGGGGTTGGGGTGACTCTGGGAATGGGGCTGGTATGTGGCAGAGATGGATACCCCTTGGGGTGGCCTTAGATTCTTCTTGGTGTGAGGCAGTGCAGGAGCTGGTTTTGGGGTAACAACAGCCTTGTCTGGAGTAGGGAACAGAGAGGTGACTCCTGCTCCCTGCGGTGGGTTAAGTGGGCCCCCAGCCTGCCCCATCCTTCCTGGTGCCTCCCTCCCTTACGCTTGTGGGGTCCCATCAGTCGAGACAGACCAGAGGTTGTGGTCCTACTCGTCCCTGGCAGGGAGGCCTTCCAGGGGGTGGGCTGTCACCCCTACACCTCTAGCCCTGCCTGGACCCCTGCCTGGCCGTTCACCCTCTCCCCATCTGCTCCCCAGGACCTCTCTGCAGACCTGCTCTCGCTGCTGGAGGCTCTGCTCCCACCACAGCCCCGACACTGACCTGGACGCACCCTGAGGGTGGAGCACCTGCTGCCCCACAACGCCCATCCAGACACTGGCAACTTGGAGGACGTGTGACCTCTTGGACAGCTGCGGGGATGAGCTGCCCGCACTGGAGCCGGAGCTGTGCTGGACACACTGGGCAGCCACGGCTGGATGTGAATAAATCTTTGTGCCCTACCCGTGTGTGTCCGTGTGGATGTTCCCTGGAGCTGGGCATGGGATGGGGTTTGGTGTGCCCAGGGATGCCGTGTACCCAGGGTGCCCTCGTTGGGCTGCAGGGCTGGCGGCTGTGGGGCAGCCAGGCACCATCTGGGAGAGCAATTGGGGGGGGTATCGAGGCAGACCCACCCTGCCCTGGGGTCTGACCCCTGGCCAGGGAGGGGTGAGGGTCCCCAACACCCTCTAGATCCAGCCCTCTCACCTGGTGGTTCTTGGCCTGTGGGAGCCCTCCCACAGAGTAAAATGGGGAGATTTGGGGTCCAGCTTGGTGTGGGGGAATGTGGGGGGCTGCAACAGGGCCCCTCTGTCCCCAGCCCCTTGATGGCTACCCGAGGTCTGGGGTCCCCATTAGCAGGAGGGTGGTGGGACCTGGCAGCTGGGTGCTAATGTGTCGGGGGGGGGCCTCTCCTCCCACGCCGGGGTCTGGGGTGGGGGACGGGGTATTAATGAGCCCCACGGAGTGTGAAAGGACTCGATAATGAAGTTAAATGCCTCTGCCAAGGGGAGGAGGGTGCAGGGGCAAGCCTTTGAGGTGCAAAGCAGGCCCTCCACCCTCTCCCAGGCTGCATATCCCCTCCCACTGCGCTCCAGCCATGGGGATGGCCACAGCTGGCAGTGGCAGGGCTGGGAGGAGGGACCTGTGGGTGTCTGGGCATCTGGGCCACCCCCAAATGCTGCACCTCAACACGAGGAGCCCTTGTGCACCCC
>NW_021939189.1:417721-421053 GCF_001715985.3 Manacus vitellinus
GCCCCCCATCCCCTCTCCCCTCTCTGTGCTCTGCACAGCAATAAAGTGTCCCATGGCCACCTCTTGTCCTTCATGTCATGGGGGGCTCCAGGGTCCCCAGGAAGGGGCAGATCCAAGGGCACCTGCAGGCTGGCCTGGGGACTGCCCTCCCTGTTCACCCCTGCAGGGCTCTCGGTCCCCGTGGGTGGGGGGCCTGGTCCTTGTGAGTGACACGGAGCTGGTGGCAGTCTCAGAGCGCTGCTGCCATTGGCTCTGTTCCAAACAGGAGCTCCTGGCTCCTGCCCAAGGCCACTGGGAGGCACACAGGGCTGGTGCTCCTGCCTGTGGCAGCTGCCCCAAGGCCAGCGCTGACAGTGGAGGTGGCACAGCTCCTGGGGCCCGCAGGGGTGGGAGGGGGCTGTGGGTGCCTGGGCCCCTTACTCCTTCCTGCATCCTGAGCTGAGCCCTTCCCACAGCACCAGGAGCGATGCCTGGGTGAGGGACAGACCATGAAGACTGCCCTGGCATCCCCCTGGCCTTGAGGAAGGGACCACAGCTGGGCTCTGCCTGGGGGGTCCCCACTCTGTTGCAGTGGGTCACTGGGCTCCCTCAGCCCCTCGGTCCCCACTGCCCAGTGGGACACTGATTCCAAACCACTGACAGGGTGGCCTCATGCTGGGATAGTGCTTGGGGGGCTGCTCCTGCCAAGGGATCTCTCTAGCTCCTTCTCCTATGCCAGGAGCAGGTTTGGCTGGTGCAGACAGGGGGCAGGCAGGAGGGCAGGCAGGAGTGGTGCCCAATAACAGAGGTGCCAGCCATGCTTGCAGGGATTTATTTGGAAGTGGCAAAGGCCAGTGGAGTTGCTCAAGCTCTGGGAAGGGATCTCACGCCTGCTTGAGGGCTTGAGGCCACCAGGGGTCTTGCACAGACCAGGGGTCTTGCACAGGGGGCTCACCCCAGGGCTCTCCTGGGGGTGCCCATTTTGTGGGGTGCCAGGGAATGGGGGGCTGCAGTCCCAAGCACGCTGGGGCAGGGATGGGGCTTCCCTGGCACGTATCTGCAGGGGGGGTGCGTGGTGGGCTGACTCTCAGGCGTGGACCCATGTGAGTATGAAAATACCACCTGGTAGGGGCAAATCAAACACTGCTGGCCTGAGAAATGCTTCGAGGGGAGGGGCTAGTAGAGCCACAGGACCACCCAGCAAAAAACCTGCCCTCATGGGATGCTGCTGCTGCTGCTGCAGCTCTGCTGCTGGGAGTGCCCTGGGACAATCAGGGTGCAGACAGAGACCCCCAGCCCACGGGCAGCTCTCCTCGGGCTGATGGCACTGGGTGGGCACCAGGTGGGCCAGAGCTGCCCCATCCCCTCACTGGCCGTGCAGGGCTCCGAGGGGCAGCTCGTGGCCATTGCAGTCATGTCGGGCTCTGAGGGTCCCCCAGTGTTGGTGCTGATACTGGTCCAGGGCACCCGCCCGCTTCTCAGAGGAGCCAGAGAGTGTGGACAGGGTGGCCAGGCAGGGGGACAGGGCAGCGAGGTGGGCCATGGCGAGTGGGAGGCGATGTGGGGGGATGCCTGTACTTGGGTGTCCACGTCCACCCTGTCCACCCCACTCAGCAGCGTCACGTCACCCCCTGCTCCCACCTCCGGCACAGGCCAGAGGGAAAGCACAACCCCAGGGCCGCTGCCATCCCGCTCCCCGCTCTGCTCGGGCACAGACACATCGGCTCTAGGTGCTGGTCCCACTGCTGCCGGGTCTCTTCTCGGTGAAGAAGCTCTTGAGCAGCATCACCTGTCCGATGCTGACCACGAAGAGGATGAGGGTTTCCCCCACCGACCAGTATGAGACACGGCCATTGAGCTCCTCGGCTCTGCTCCGGTCCTGCGCCTCCCGCAGCCGGTAATGGGTCTGGGAGTCAATCACCGAGTTCAGCATCTCATGGATGGTGACGCAGGCGGATTCCATCTGGGGGACAAGGACAAAGGTGCCCCGTTGCTCCTGACACGGAACGACTGAGGGAGCAGGACACAGTCCCAAGAGCAGGACAGCAGTGCCTGTGGCATCAGTTCCCGGCTGGACCCCACCCAGAGTGGTTCTGCACCTGGGCAGAGCCGAGAGCCCCGCCGGGGCACCAGGGTGCCCAGCCCAGGGGCTCACACCCAGGGATGGAATGGCTGATGCAATTCCCTCTTGCAGGATGGACACCGGGTGCTGCAGCTGGGGGAGCCCAGACCCAGCAGAGCACCCCTGTCCGGGCAGAGGATGTGGTGGGGCTGTTGGCTGGCGGTTGGCACTTCTGCATCTGGTGGAGGGGAAGGGGGATGAGCCTCCAACCGCCGTTCTGTGAGGCCCTCTGAGGGCTGCAGCAGGACCTTTCTCTGTCCCCCCCTCCCTCCCGGGACCTACCTGTGTCAGGGCAGTGACGCGGTTGTTCATGTCGGGCAGGATGGGCGGCTCGTCGCCCACCTGGAAGTCGAAGTAGACGATTTTGTGGGAGAAGGTGGAAAACTCATTGCTGAAGCAGAAGGTGTAGACACCCTTGACCTCGGTGCGGTGTGGGAAGCTGTCGTACTGCTTCTTGGTCTCCTGGTAGATGGTCTTGCCGTTGGGGTCCTCCACGTAGCAGTCTACGTCATAGTGTCCCCCACTGATCACCTGCGTGGGGAGACAGAGGAGGCACCTGCCCAGTGACGTGGCGAGGGCCCCCTGCCCCTGCCCGGCCCCACAGCTGTTTGAGAGGCCAGCGGGCATCATGCCCATGGGATGGGGCCAGGCCAGGGGAGCCCTGGGGAAGCTGTGCCCCACAGTGCCAGCAGCTCAGGTAGCGTGGCTGAATACAGGGACAGCCCCCAGGGCCAAGGTCAGGGGCTCCCATGGCTGCTGTGGGCACACCCCAGCCCTGGCTCCCAGGTGGACACTGCTGGTCACAGGGCTGGGGCTGGGAACAGCTCCTGGTGCAGCACGAGGGGAACTGAGGTACGCAGGAGGGGGGAACTGCAGCCCTGCATGAGGCTCTGTAGGGCTCGGGGCAGGGGCATGGGCAGGGGCATAGGCAGGGGCAATAGGCACACACATGGGCAGGGGCGTGGGCAGGAGGGCACGGGCAAGGAGGCACAGGCATTGGCATCGACAAGACAAAGGCAGGGGCATTGGGATGGGGCACAAGGGGGGTGCAGGCAGGGATGTGCACGAAGGTGCTGGCAGGGGCATGGGCAGGGGCTGCAGGCAGGGCGCATGCAGGGCTGCAAGCAGGTACGGGCAGGTACACGGCAAGGGGGTATCAGCAGGGCACGGTCAGGGCAGTACCTGGTAGTCGAGGGTGAACTTGATGCCGCTCTCCAGCTCCTGGTGGAAG
>NW_021939189.1:421588-437336 GCF_001715985.3 Manacus vitellinus
GTGAAAAAGCGTCACCCCGGCACCTGCCCCTGCACCACTACACACACGGACTCCTGTAAATAAATGCATTAATGGAATCTGTGGGCAGCCACGGCCCACGGCCGGCCCACGGCGCACGGAGCGTGGGATGAGGCGTGGGGTGAGGAGTGCTCCCCGCGCAGGGCGGGCAGCAGAGCGGGGTCCCGGCTGTGTCGCGGTGCCTGCGACTTTCCCGGTGGATGAACCCCTTGGGTAGGCCCGTGCCATCCTCGGTTACTTGGCATCCCGACTCCCACCCCGCCGGCAGAGGCTTCCCATGCAGCCAGGCTGGGACCTGAATCCTGTCCGGGGATTCAGCGCTTAGAGCTATTCGGAGTGGTGGAGAATGAACGCCCTGAACCTCAGGCGCTCCAGAGACGAGACAAGCCCATCCTGGCCCAGAACCGCGGTGCCGGGTGAGCTCAGCTGCCGGAGCTCCAAAGCTCTCGGGAATCTCGGAGGTGGAGGATTGTCTCCCTCTCCCGCTCCGAGAGGGCACCGACACGGTCCGTTGCCGGAGGGAGTGTTCCCGCTTCTCCAGCCCCCGCAACACTGAGCCCCTTCCCTCCTGGAAGGCACTTCATGAACGCTCGGCCCCAGGGATCACTGCTGGGGGCTCCGGGGGGAATTCGGTGTCAGAACGAGTGGGATGGATGAAAAGTGGATTGTGTCTAGTGAGGAATAAGGGAACTGCAGGCAGGATCGGATCCTTGGCACGGAGCCTGGCGATCTCGGACGGTCTGGGATTGGCCTCCCAGGTGGTCGTTCCTGATTCAGCCTCTGGGCTCAGGTCTGACCCCCGCGGCCACCGGTGTGTCCCTGGAGCCGGTGACCACTCCATCTGGGACTGTCCCGTTTCTGCAGGGACAGCGTGGCTTTGGGAAGAAAATGGTGACACAGCTACTGGGCCACGACCTCCTCAAAATCGGAGAGGTGCCGCATCTGCTCCGCCTGCATGGAGTGTCTGCGGAGGAGCTTCCTGCGGGCTCTCAGGTCGCCCCGCCTGGGCGAGCTGGGTGTGAGGGGCACCAGGGGCTTCAGCCCAGCAGCCAGCGGGGAGGGAGCTTTGCTGCAGCCGATGTCAGGGATCGGGGGGTTGGGGTTCACATTCAGCGGGGGCAGATATCCTGGCCTCGTGTGGGAGATGTGGTCGAGCAGCAGGGTCCCGGATCCTCTCCTCTCCAGCAAGCCAGGTGGTCGGCGCCGGACAGTGCTGGGTGATGTGCTCGCACTGCCAGAGGGAGACTCTCGTGAGCCATCCAGCAAGGCCAGGTGGGACCCACTCAGCTTCCTCCTCTCCGATGGCCCCTTCCCCATCTCGGTGAGGTGGGGGTCTCCGTTGTGCTCCGTGCCTGGCCTCCACCAGTGCAGAGTGTCCATCCCCGCGGCTGAGCCGGCGGCTGAGCCGGTGCTCTCTGGCTCCTCCGGCACTGTGCTGCTGTGGTGCAGGCGTGGGTGGGCAGCCGGGCTCTTCTCCTGGGTGGCTTTCCATGCCAGCAGCCCCAATGCCTGCTCGTCCGCCATAGGAAAGAGAGCGGGGTCCCTGCCCTTGCTGCTGCTGCTCCGAATGAGGGGGGTCTTTTTGGAGAGCGAGAGGTCTCCAATGCCCATGATGACATCCTCATCAGCACAGATGTGCGTGTCATCACGGTGTGCCGAGGCTGCCAGCACTGAGGGTGCCACCAGACCCCACGGCTCCGACCGCAGCCGCTTCAGCCGTGGCAGGTGGGCCTTCCGGGCAGTACCAGCTCTCTGGCCTGGGGAGGGTGGCTCAGTGTCCCCGGTGTCTCCAGGGTGTGAAGCGTGTGGGGTGAGAATGCTGCTTTCCTTCTCTTCAGGGGAAGGTGCTGAGATGGGAGCTTTCAGGTGGGCATGGGAGGGTGCTGCGCCCACCTCAGGGGGGGCTCTCTCTTTGAACTCCAGCACAGGGGGAACATTCAGGTACTGCTTGGTGGTCTTAGTGCCAGAGGCTGATATGTCCATGGTGATGATGATCACTTCCTTCCCCTTGGCTCTGCAGGCATCCAGGAGGTGCTGCAGCACAGCCTTGTCTTCAGCATTGATGGCGTGGACCAGCGCCGAGGCTCCTGAGCGGTCCTCCAGGCTGGGGTCTGCCCCGTTCTCCAGCAGCAGGGACACCACCTCCCCCCCAGCCCCACGGATGCAGGCGTGCATGAGGGCAGTTTTCCCAGACTTGTCCTGGATGTTGGGGTCAGCTCTGTTGTCCAGCAAGTACTTCACCATCTTGGCCTTGTGGATGCTCTGCTGGTCGACGTGTGTGGTGATGCAGGCCACCATCAGGGCGGTCTCCCCCTTCTCGTTGCTCTCGTTGATGTAAGCCCCCCCTTCCAGCAGCAGCCGGGTCAGCCGGAGCCGGCCGAGCCACACGGCCTTCAGGAGGGAGTTGCTCCCCAGCTCTAGCTCCGTCACCTCATCCATGGCACTGGCTGCTGCTCGGTGCTGGGTGATGGCAGCAGTGGCTGGTGGCTGCAGGAGAAAGCGTGGAGAGGTGAGCCCTGCTCCTTCATCCCCGCCTTCCCGGGATGCCATGCTCCGGGTACTGCCCTGCACCCCACTGCCCCTCTAGCCACATCCACCCACCTCCTGCAGGCAGCTGCCCAGGTGCACTGGTTTCCTGAAGAGATCAGAGAGTTCTTGATGGTCTCCACTGGCCTGCTAGGTCTGGGGGGCCACAGCATGAAGCCCACTGGAGACAGTGTGAGCATCCCACATGGCTTCTTGGGCTGGAGCTGGGGTCTCTGCTTCCCCTCTGCTGGAGGGAAGGAGAAGCAAGCCCAGTCATGCTTTCTACTCTGTTTCTACGCACCCGGTTTCTATGCCCCACTGCCCCACTGCTCCTGCTGCCCCGCCCCTGCTCTGCTATGGCCCCCACTTCTGCTGCCTCCCCGACTCTCGCCTGCTGCTCCCCATTCCTGCTCCTTCTTCCCTCTGCTCGCCTGTCCCAGTCCTCAGCCGTTCCTGGAGCTGCGGCAGCCGCGTGCCCCCAGAATCACCCGAGGGTGGGACAAAGCGCCCAGCCCTGTTTCCCCACCGCCCCCGTGCCCTCTGGTGGGTGTCCTGCAACCCCTGGACCTGTGGTATCAGTGGCTCGCACCGGGGGCAGCGCCTCAGCGGCTTTGCAGGCCACGTCGAGAGCTACCACCCACGGCCCTTCTCGTGGGGACCCTCGAGCCCGGGTAGACCCGGCGTCGGTTCTTCCCCACCCCCGCCAGGGCTTGGTGCCTCCGGCGGCCCTCCACCCGGGCCATTCCCGGTCCGCTCCCGACGCCGCCCCCGGCTGGTGGGATGGTGGGAGGCCCCACCCCGGCCCGATACCTGCTGCGCCGGCCGCCGTGCGGTGCCGCTGCCTGTGCCTGCGCCGGTCCTGATGCCGGTGTCGACGGCCCGATGCGGTTGCCTGCCTGTGCCCCTGCCGGGGCTGGTGTCGGTGCTCGGTGCCGGTGCCCGGTTGCCGGAATAGCGGGGCCGGTGCGCGCTGCAGCGTCTGCGCAGAGGAGGAGGCGGGGGCGGCGCGTCCGCCCGGGGGTGGGTGCGGGGGAGCGGCGGGGCGGGGGTGTTCCGCGTGCCGGGGGCTGGGGGGTCCGTTTGTCCCTGCTTCCGCGGTGCAGGGAGCGTGTGCGGGAGTGCGAGGGGGGAGTGTCCGCGCCCACCCGTGCGGGGGTGTCTGTGTGCGGGGGTGGGATGTGAGTGTACCTGCCCTCGGGGATCTCCAGATGGAGATGGTGGGACCCCGCCGCGGGCAAACCGGTCTGAGCCCACAGCCGGCCCCACTTGGAGCCGGGGGAGATTAGGAGCGCCCTGAGCCCCCTCTGGCGTTAGTAACCCTGTGGTCTGAGCGCACATCTGGGGAACCCCGAGCACACATCTGGGGCACCTGAGAGCACGCCTGGGGCACTGGAATGCTCTGTGCCGTGCAGGGGAAGTCGGGGTCCCTGCATCTGCTCCTCGGGCAGAGCTCCCTGTGCCCTGTACCAGGACTAGCACCAGCCTGCTGTCCCTCCGGACCTCCTTTGTCTCCAGATCTCCTTTGTCCCCAGATCTCTCATCTGTGCAGGAACCTGCTTCCCAGCAACCTCCTCCACTTTCCTCGGTGGCTCTTTTGGAGCAGTCCCAACAGGAAGAGGGAATTGGGAGGAAGGGGGAAATGGTCACAGATGCCCCTGACCCACCACCATAGCCCCCATGGCTCTGTACTTCCACAGGCCATTGCAGCTGTGAGGGTGTTGGTCATTGCACCCTCTGGATCATGTTAACATTAGGGGGAATTTCTCTTGTGATTAATAAAATATAATCTAGTATTTCAGTGTTCTTCAGTCAGAGATGAGGATGACAATGAGAATCAGAGCCAGCAGAGATATTAAGTCAGCCTTATCACATTAGGGAGCATTTGGAAAACCTTATGGCAGCTTTGTCCCGACTGTTAATGCAGAGTTAATGCAGTACCTACCTAAACTGGCCATAAAAGCCCCAAAAATGTGTCTGTCTGTCCATTTTCTGTGCATGAGCACACCAAGTTACTTGTAGAAAATAAACACCTTAACTTTTAAAACCACAATAATATAAAGACCTTAATAAAATAAACACCTTAAAAAAACCTCCTGAAACCCACAAGTTTAGAAGACAAGCTGTGGTGGCAGGAAGAGCACAGGCTGCCTGGGATTGGGGTTTCTACTCCAGCACCAGAGGAAGCCACCGCAGCCCCTGAGTCAAGGAGGGTCTGCCCCACTCCCAAGGCACCTCAGGGTGGGTCAGGGGTGGTCCAGGAGGGCCAGAAGGAGGGAGGGGGTGGTGGTGGAAGATGGAAAGTTCTGGGGCCTCAGCAATTGCAAGTAGGAGATTGTTGGAAGGAAGTGTTGGGGAGCTGACACCCCCCCACAAACACTCCTTCCTCCTCTGCCCCCCTTGCTGCTCCCATGAGTTGTCACCCCTGTGCCAGGCTGGCTGTCCTGGCTGGAGAGCAGGAATGACCTGTCCTTGCAGATGTTCAAACGTAAGAGTTCCTTTTCCTGCTCCACCAGCCTAGACTCACCAGCTTTAAGGTGTCTGTGGGGAGGGAGATGCCCCAGCAGGGA
Organism: Manacus vitellinus; assembly: GCF_001715985.3. NCBI lineage: Eukaryota > Metazoa > Chordata > Aves > Passeriformes > Pipridae > Manacus > Manacus vitellinus. The sequence continues at coordinate 426,700 of NW_021939189.1, forward strand.
GGGCCGAGCATGGTGATACCAGCTCCATTATGCCAGTCATCTCGGGCAGCTGGGACCTCCACGGAGGGGAGCAGGAACAGCCCCTGTCTGCTGCCAGGGGGCCTCAGATCTGCCCCAGCCCTGTCCCGGCTTTGCAGAGCCAATGTGTCCACCTATCTTCATCCTCCTTGTCCTCCTTGCCAGTATCCCTGCCATCCCTGAGGATGCCATGGCAACGGGGCCACAGGGATGGCTGCTGGAGAAGCTGCAGCTCCACGCAGGACTCTGAGCCCTGGATTTGATCTCAGCAGTGCCTGCACAGCCTCGGGGGCAGTGAGATGGGATCTGCACATGGTCAGTCTGGGACAAGACTGGGATGAGGTGGCTTTGAGGTGCCCAAGTGTCACCCCAGGGTGCTCTGCCCACACAGAACAGCCCTGGCAGGATGTGGAGGGCTGGGCAGTGACTGGAGGTGCTGCTGGTGATACCAGTACCCTGTGGCATGGGTGGTACTGGTACCCAGAATCCTCACCTGGGCAGGAGGCTCCTTCCCCCTGGCAGGGCAGAGAGAGGCAGAGGGGGCACAACTGTGACACTGATGAGAACATCAGAGATGCTAAGTGCTTTGTGGGGCCACCTCAGCACCGTCCCACCTGGATAAGCCAGGCAGTTCCCATCCCTTCATTAGCCTGCTGAGGTTATGATTAGAGTCTGGTCCAGCTCAAAGGAGGGGGAGCTGCTTTCTGGGACTGTAATGAGGCTCTCTGGTCTGTGGGGTGAATGTCCCCAGGGCGTTCAAGGGCGCTGCAGTGATGCCTCGGGGGGCTGAGGCCATGGGAGCAGGGACAGGATGGCAAGGGGCTGTTGGCTCCCTGTGCTCTACAGCTCCAGAGGAGCTGCAGCCCCCGGCTGGGCAGAGCCGGGTCTGTCTCTCAGGGAAGGGGTTTGTCCCAAAGTGCTGTGTCCCGGCACCTTTGGACCCCCAGCTCAGGCACAGGTGGGATGCCAGTGCAGCCTTGGCAAGGGCTGAGCCGGCACCGTCTCCCCGGGGACACCCGGCGCTGGCGAGTTCTATTTTGGGCTCTTTGCCGAGGGCTGTGTGAGCTATTCCTGCCAGCTCATCCCCACACGGCCGCCGTTTCGCCGTTTATAGCCGTGCTCCCTGAGCCCAGCACAGGGGTAGGGGAGCTCAGCATTCCGAGGGGGACCACCGGCTCTGCTGCCAACGCTCCTATTGCCTGGGGCACAGCCCAGGTTCCCCGACCTGTGGGGCACAGTGGGCACAGCAGGGCTGCCCTGGGCACGGGGGGTCCCAGCCCAGGCCATGTCCCTCCATGGGGTTTCATGGACAGAAGTGTCCAACTGTGCCCACAGCACCTCGCTTTCCCCTCAGACCCGAGCGGGGCTGGAGCCTGGGGCAGGTTTGCCCCTGCTTTGACTGGGACCCTGATTTCTCCTGCTGGAGTACCGACTTCCCACAGCATGCTGGAGGTTAATCAGCTAAAATCTGTGATGTCAGTGACATCTCTGCCACTGTCACCTCCTGTGGCCATGCAGTGCTGCTGATTTTGTCCCCTCTGGTCCCTGGCTTTGGCCAGAGGCTTGAGCTGCAGCAGCTCCTTGGCCAGGCTGGTGGAGCAGCAGCTCATCCCAAGCTGGTGCACCGGGAGCGATGGATGGAACAGGCTGTGTGACCCTACGTCCCGTGGCATCGCCATGGGCATGGGGATCTGGCACTCTGGAACTCTAGGACTGAAGGGTGTGTCCAGAGGGACCTGAAGTGGATGATGCAGGGGGTGATGATGGAGTGGGTGATGCAGCAGATGATGCAGTGGGTAGTACAATGGGTGATGCAGTGGGTGATGCAGCAGGTGGTGCAGTGGGTGGTGATGATGATGCAGTGAGCGATGCAGTGGGTGATGCAGTGGGTGATGAGGCAGCAGGTGATGCAGTGGGTGATGCAGTGCTTCCGGAAGAGGCTGCATCGCCCGAAAGCAGCTGCATCACCCAAAGCAGCTGCATCATCACAGCGAGCGGCTCTGATGTCTCTATAGCAACCATGGGGTAAAAATAGTGCAGCAGCTTTAGGGAGCCATCAGGGCCCGGCAGGGATTGCTGCTGGGATGGGTGCGTGGGGAGCAGGGGCTCAGAGGGGAGCAGGGGCTCAGAGGGGAGCAGGGCTTCCCGTGCTGCCAGGAGCTGCTGCTCTGTCAGGATGCTCCAGGGCCTTCGGCAGCTGAGCGGAGGAGGGAATGGGGTGTGGGGCTCAGGGCATGGGGCTCAGGACGTGGGGTACAGGAGGTGAGCACAGCAGTGCAGAGCTTCCAGCTGCTTCTGCACCTCCCCCCTGCCTGTCCTCTCCCTCTGTCCTGGCTCTGGGCTGAGGGGATGGTGATGGGCATTTGCACACCAGGGTTTGTAGGTACCCTGTGCCCTGATCACGCCTGCATCCTCACTGCCATGGTGGTGAACTTGGATCCAGGGCTGGATCCGTGTCAGATTGGCAGCTCTGCAGCTGCACTGGCTATGACAGACCTCGCAGGTGGCTGTGCCTGCTGTCCCCTTCCTGAGCTGAGGAATTCAGTGCCTATCTCCTTCTGATCCACGTCTGAGGCATGAACAAAGTTACAACCTTTTCTCTAGGTAGGAGGGTTTGGAGCTGGGTGGGATCGGGGTCTCTCCAGCCTCTGCTCCACAGTATGGGGTGTCAGTTTGACTTGGACTCTAATAAGTTGTGGAAAGGTCTGAAAATAGGAATGTGCTGCTCTGTGAGCCAGAGCTGCTCCCCTTTGAGACACCAGCAGCATTTCCACAATTAGTGCATTGTGCTGGGCCTTGGAGAATGGCAGCTTCCATCCCTTGGACCCTGAGCACCAGTCTCCAGGGAGCTGGACTGTGGGACTGGGCAGGATGCAGGTGATGGGCTCTGGGGATGCTGTGGGGCCCAAAATTATCCTCTTTCACTAGGAGCAGGGTTGGGAGCTGTCCTGGTGTGCTGAGGAGTGGGGGGTATCTCACCTCCTCCTGCTCTCACTCTCAGCTTCCCGTACCACTGTGTCCATCACCAGAGCCCTGGGTACCCCACTCCTCTCTCCTTCCCCCTCCCAGTCCTGCAGACGCTGTTGTCTTGACAACACATCCCTCTCCCTGCACTTCTCCATGCTTTTCCCTTTGTAATCTGTACATTCTTGCACCTTCAAGGTGGGTTTTTCACCTGGATGTGCTCCAGAGGGGAAGTGGATAACCCCTTGGATCGAAAGACAGGAAATGACCTTGATGCCAGGCTGGAAATCACCACATCCTGGCAGGAGGGAATATCTGCAGAATGTCTGTGGGCCACGGTGGAAGATGAGACTGGTTATGCTACAGTGGGTGAATCACTGAATCTCAAAATGGTTTGGGTTAAAGCTCATCTTGTTCCATCCCCCTGCCTTGGGCAGGGACACCTTCCACTAGACCATGTTGCTCCAAACTCTGTCCAACCTGGCTTTGAACCCTTCCAGGGAAGGACCAGCCACATTCCTGGGCAGGCATAGGGGGAGTGGAGTGACAATACAATTCATGTCATTAATTGCCAATTAAGATGAGAGCAAGTGGTCTGGGGCAGACAGAAAAGATGCTCAACCTCCCTGTGTTTATTGCTTGTGGCAATGGACAATACACTCCTTGGGGTTTTGTGAGTCTTTCTGGGGATTTTCTGGTTTCTGGATGGGTGATTCCCTGCTCTGAGCTCCTGGAAGCAATGCTGCAGCTCAGATCCTGGCAGACCACAGTCACTAAGGTCTGATGTGTGCCTTGCCATAGGAAGGGGTTGCAGGTCACAGTGCCCATCCAGTGCTTTTCTGTATTTTGCTTAGTATTATTAAACTAAGTTTTATAAATATTCATGACAAGGAAATCAATGTAAAAATATTCCATTCTATCATTTTGCTTATTTAATTTTAGCAACTTGTTTTCTCTCAAGAGGCTGTTATGTTGCTCTTTGGGTTGTGTTTCACTTCTAACCCTGACAGATCCCCACAGGGAACAGTGACAGGGAAACATCAGAGCCTGGGCCCCAGGACTGGCAGAGCCTCAGGGCTCTAAATTGAATTGAAAGCCCAGGGTCTGGGTAGTTGGATTCTGACTTTGTCAAAGCTGAGAGATGAAATGTCTTCAGCCTGGAGAAGAGAAGGCTTTGGGGAGACAGACCTTAGAGCCCCTTCCAGTCCCTAAAGGGGCTCCAGGAGAGCTGGAGAGGGACTTGGGACAAGCACCTGGAGTGACAAGACATAGGGAATGGCTTCCCACTGCCAGAGGGCAGGGTTAGATGGGATATTGGGAAGCATTTCTTCCCAGTGCTGAGGTCCTGGCACAGGTTGCCCAGAGAAGCTGTGGCTGCCCCTGGATCCCTGGAAGTGTCCAAGGCCAGGTCAGATGGGGCTTGGAGCAATGTGGTCTGGTGGAAGGTGTCCCTGCCCATGGCAGGGGGTGGAATGAGATGAGCTTTGAGGTCCCTGTGGTTCTATGTGCCGAACACACCTTACACCCTCTGCCACCGCTGTGCCACGCCGCACCCGCCGCTGTGCCAGGCTGCTGGCAGGTGAGGAAGGGTGCTGAGCGGGGGCAGGAGATCTGAGTTTGCACTCCTCGGAGCGTGTGTCGGAAGCGAACTGATCCGTATTTAACGACAGAGCAGAACAATAACCTGCAATTAGCTCCGTGCTGTGCCTGCGGGGGCGGGCGCTCCCCGGCAGCACCGGGGGTGGGCGATGTCGCGCTGCGCCCCGGGCTGGGTGGGTGACCCTCCCCGTTCGTGGGGGTGACAGGCCACCCCCACCTCAGTGCAGCCCCCCGTGGGACCCTGGCCTGCCGTGTGCCCTGACAGGGGCTTGGCTGCTGCCCCCTGTGTGTTTCATGCCTGTGGGGTCCCCCCGAGTCCCTCACCCTTGCATCCCTGCTGCCGCAGCCGCGCCGGTGCTGGCACAGCCATTGCTGTCTCTCTCCTTCAAGGAGCTTTCCAAGGGGGTCATTGGCCTCTTGGTGATCAAAGGGACATGTTGTGTCCAGTGGGTGGGCCAAGGACCCCACAGTGAACCCCTGTGAGGCTCTGCCTCTCCCCAGAGCTCCCAGCTCCACGTGCTCCGTGTGGGATGGAGCACGGAGCGAACCCCTGAATCCACAGGCACAGACATGCTGCCTCAGCAGTGCCGGGCTTTTTCCAGTCGTGTCTCCCCCTGCTCCCACAATATACGCGGATGTGCTTCCATGCCAGATAGTCCAGGCAATTGTCCCAGTTCCCCATCCCGTCTCCCTCCTGGGAGAAAGCAAGTTGTACTGGTGGGCTTTGCTGGGAAAGCGTTGTGGGGGGATGAGGGCATCGGTGCCAGATTGGTTGTGTTGGGAAAAGACACTTGGCCACTTTGGTCCCTGCCCTTGCTGACAGTTACCTCTGTTACCGAGGCACAGGTGGGCAACGAGGGTGCTGCTCACGTTACCCACAGCATGCTCAGTGCTGTCACTCTGGCAGCGCCAGGGCTGTGCCCTCAAAGGAGGGGGCTTTGCTTTCCCACTGGGAATGCTGTAGGTGGGAGAGGTGCTCTCTTGTGGGGGCTCTGCTGGACCTGGGGTTACCTCTTGCAGAACAAACAGCGGCTGTGGCGGGGCCGGCAGGGACAGGGGCAGGAGGGAGGGTGGAATGTGCTGGGGCCGCGGCACTCGCGTGTCCCCGCAGCCGTCTCTCGTCGTGTGCCAGGCCCCGGGAGCTTGGCCCCGGCTGCCCCAAGGGCTACGGCAACTTCAATATCTCTGCTGAGTGAAATTTCCTGGTGTGGCTTTCATGTCCGATGGGACACTTATGAAATATCCGGATTCTGTTTTTTTCTGAAGAAGAGGAATTTCCTCTTCATGGCTTTAATATCAGGGCTACGTGCTCAGGGCGGGAAGAGGTTGTGCGGCACCGGTGCTGGCTCAGCCGTGGCCCCCCCTCGGCCCGACGAGCCAACCGGCGCCGCGCTGTCCTGGCCCGGCTGCCCGGCACGCTGGGCTCGCTGGGGCCGCGGCGCGGGGAAGTTTTGGGCTGCCTCAGGAGTTTCTCGTGTGGTGCTAAGCTGCCTGTTTTCATGGCTGATCACCCCACCTGCCACGGGGAAAGCCAAATGCACACTGACAATGCGCCGGCGGCTGTTTGCAGAGGGATCAGATGAGGTCCTGGCCCCCTGCTGAACCCCTCATGCAGAAGAGGCTGTGAGAACGCAGGCACTTGCTTTTGGGGCTCCTGGAGACTCCAGGTGCTCACCCCACACATTTTGGGGTTCCCAGATGTTCCAGCCACTCATCCCAGCTGATCTGGGGCTCCTGGCACATCCAGGTGCTCCCCAGGGAAGACACCCAGTGCTGCTGGCAGCTGAGCCAGGCCAAGGGATGCCATAAGCATCCCAGTTTGGTCCCTGGACCAGCTAATGACAGGATGCTAAGGAGGACCCTCCTCTTCCCTTGCTTCATTTGTGGGTCCCCAACCACCTCCCTGGAACGAGAGCAGCCAAAGGGGCTGGGAGGCCTCTGTGTAGAGCAGTGTTCTGCCTCCCTGGCTCCTGAGTAATAGATGGGCTGGGGGGACATCCTGGGATCCCCAAATGCTCTGAACCCACTGATGCCAGCCTGCTGGATTGTCTGCCCAGAGCTGTGGTATTGAGGGGTCCATCCTACCCCCCTTGGCCTGGGTCTGGAGTCAGTGTGGTGGGTGCAAAAGCCAATGGTGAGGGGTCCCTATCTAAGGGGTCCCTGACAGAGCCTGTCCCAAATGCTGACATGTCCTTCTCTGCTCCAAGAGGATGCTCAGGTTTCATGGGGAGGGCTGCCTGTGGCAGAGCCCCAGACCCCCAGCTGTGGTGGGAGCTGCTGTTGGGCTACCTGTGGATGGGGGGAGCACCCAGGGCACGGTGCAGCTCTCCCCAAACAGCTGCAGCAGGAGCAGGCAGCCGTGCCCTGCACAAAGCAGCGTGGTCACCAGATGAGCCCTGGGGGGACAAGACCCCCACACTGGGGCTGTGCCTCCCACTCAGCGGCTGGGGACAGAGTGGGAGGCTCTGGGATTGGGTGTGTACCCCCTCCCCAGGCCAGCCTGTGCATGCAGTGCCTGATGTGGAGCTGCTCCTCCACCTCGGTCCCTGCCCTGTCACCTGCGCCTGGAAATGGAGGTGATTTGGGGCACCCAGCCCTGGGAGGCTCTGGGATCCCCCTCTAGTCTCTGTCAAGCCGGGGGGCGGGCAGGGAACCTCTGGGTGCCCATGGGGATGGCAATGTGTTGGGGAGCCCTGTGGGGCTGCAGCGGTCGGTGGCTGTGGAGGGTCGTGGGGGGCCAGGGCAGCCCTGGGGCACGGACCGTGTGACCAACAGGTTTTGGCCAGGCCATGCTGTGTTTCCCATGGCAAAAAAAGCCTCCTCCCAGTGCTGGTGCTGTCTCTTTCCTCTCCATCCAGCCCCACATCCATGGGCAAGCACCCCGGAACACCAGTCTGCTGGGATAGGCCCTGCAAAACACTTCTGTGGAGACAGGGAAAATCTGACTGATGGGAATAGCTGGAAAATTGGGAAGAAGAGGTTGGACATGTGAAGGGATTCCCGGGTGTTTTAGAAGAGTGGTTTGTGATGCAGGAGCAGCCCCCGTGGGACCCCTGGTGTCCCTGGGCTCAGCAGGACATGGGCAGGGTGGGAGTGGGGGGCTTTGCCAAGTGGACACTCCCTTACCTGGGGTTCGCTGTCCTTGTCCCTTGGGTGTGCTAGTCATTCCCTTCATCTGATGCGGCTGGAGACAGCTGGCGAGCGCTCACCTTGAAAATCAAGGAAACATTGGGAATAAATCACATTTGATGGAAACTATTCCAGGCACAGGAAAGCACAGCGGTTTTACACTAATTTCTTACTTTATAATTACTCTTTACACCGATTCCAAAGAATTCCAAGCTAAGTCCGCTGAAACACAGGCAAACAATAATGTATTAAATAGCATCTCAAGACCTTTTCCAAAAAGATGCGTTTTCCTGCTGGAGACCTGCTGCAGATGCTGAAAGGGAAAATCCCGGAATGACGGGACCCACCCGCTCTTAATGAAAAAAGATGTTTCTTTATCCCTTGCATTTGCTTTGTGGTCAGTTTATCCAGAGCCAACATCTGGAGCTGCAGAGGCACGGATGCCTGCTGCAGCTGGAGCTGGGGTAGCCCAGGGGCCATCAGGGGCCGGTGTCGGAAGGGTCACTCGGTCGCTCGGTCGCTCGTGTCACTCACATACCCTTATCAGTTCTCCGTCCAACAGTTACAGTGAAGAAGCTGGGCTGGAAAAGTGATAAGGACACGAGAGTGGCCTCAGGAGACGTTCACCCCTGGAACTGTGGGATATAAACTGTAGGAAGCCAGCCAGAGCGGTAACAGGGAATAGAGTTTGGGGTATCACCAGATGTCTCTTCTCCCGGTCGGTCGGCGCTGTCTGCAGGGATGGTGGAGGGAGGCATCGTGGGGACCTCGGGGTGCCGCAGCCCAGCCTGCCCGCGCTGCCCGCAGTGAGTGCCCCGCGCCCCTGGGCTCCCTCTGCTCCAGCCCCCCGGACACTCCCCATTCACAACTTTCATAACTCAGTCCCCTCCCTGCGGGGAGGGACCGTCCCCCTGGGCCGCGCGCCGCGCGGGCTGAGCGGCACCCGCCGGCGGGGGCGCGGCGACCTGACTGCCCGCCGCACGGATTAAACTGTATAAAATCGCGGTGCAGCCGGCGGATTCGTTCTGACGCTGCCAGAAAGCACCCACAGCCACCACCCATTCCAGCCTGCCACCGCCACATCCGGGACTGGGGTGGGTGCTCGCGGCCGAAATGCAGAAAAACCCCATGCGGAGTGCCGAGGAGGGGCCTGGTACCCTTGTGCCTGCTCCAGCTGCTTTGGGGCCCCTGTGCCAGTGGTGACATCCCATCCTGCGCCCCAAGGCACCTCCCCCTGTTTCACCATGTCCCCGTGCTGTCCTCCACTTTTCTCCTGAGTGATTCCTCCCATCACATGCTCGAGGAGAGTGGCTGAGCTTGGTCTGTCCCGGTCAGCCACGGGCACTCCGTGCCGCCCACTGGAGACAAGGATGGCTGGGGGGCCACGGTCGGCCCCGTCTAGCAGCACCTCCACCCTGGAGTGCCCCAACCCTGCTGTTTTCAGCTCCAGTGCAGTCAAGTCTGGAGCTGAGGAATCCGGATCTCCACTCCCTGCTCGGGCGTGTGCGAGCCTGTCACGACATTGGGCTGCTCCGTGAGGCGTTAGTGAGCACCGGGAATGGTCCCGCGCCGGGCGTGAGAGGGGATGCTTGGGTTGGGCCAGAGATTCTCCTAGTGTGAGTCAGTGGCAGACAAACCCCGAGACCACTCGGGGGTGATGCCAGGAGGGTTCTCCTGGCTCAACTGTCCCATGGCCACGGTCCTCCTCTCCTTCGGCCATGGACACGCACAAGGTTTAGTGGCAGTGATGAGGAAGGTTGGAGGGAAGGCTGGAGGTGATAAAGCAGCCATTGATGCTGATGCCATGTGTCCTCACTGATGCTCTGTGTCAATACGGATGCCCTGTGTTGACACTGGTGCTCTGTGTCCTCCCTTTGGGCCACTGTCCTCCTCCCAACCTCTTCCTGTTGTAGGACAGTGAGCTGCGGGAGCTTCTGCATGTGCGGGACGCCAAGGCCTGTGTTCCCTGTGGCCGTGGGATCCAAGTGGCTGTGGCTGCAGTTCCTTCTGGTTTTGGTCCAGGTTTATTTGCTGCCCAAAGGACAAGATTGTGATGGGGCTGGCACACTTGGCATGTGGCACAGGAGGCAGCTGCAGCCCCTTGCTGCCCCTTGGTCTCTTGGCAGTTTTGGGGGGCTGATCTGGGGCTGTCACTTTGGGGAGCAGCTGCTGTCCCATGGCAGGGTACGACAAACCAGGGCAATGCCAAAGGGCTGTAAGAGCATCCCACTATCACAAGGGGTCTGTGTGCAGCGACTCCCTGAGTTGCCCCTGCCCAAGGAACCCTTGTTCAAGCCAGGGCATGGCCACAGCCCTTCTCCTTTTGGTGGTGACGGGTCTCAGGCGGCTTTGGAAGAGCCTTGTGTTCCAGAGAGGAGCCCCAGTCCTGCAGCACTGCTGGTGGCTCTCAGGGTGCTCCCTCCTGCCCCAGCATCACTGAGTCCTGCCCGGTGCCACCTCCCCTGCTCGGTGGGAACCGTGGCAGTCAGACAGGGCCTGCGGGGCTGGCTGCGGCCAGAGCCAAGGCTTTGATCTCCCTGAGAGGCCACTGGACAAGCACAAAAAGACGGCATAGTCCCGGGTCCCGTGTTGGTTTTGGTGATTATGTAGCTGAGCAGCTCCTGGGATGTGAATATTTGGTACAGAGTAAACAAGATTCGCTCCCAAAATGGGCTGCTTGGCAGAGGGTGCTGGCTCCTGTGATGGCAAAGGGGCTGCTGTCCCCAAAGGAAGGCAGAAACAGGGCTGAGGGGCAGAGCAGGTGGGGTTGCCATCAGGTCCCAGATCTGTAGGGCTGGGATTGTCCCACTGGGTTCTGGTTCTGCAGGTCTGGGGTGTCCCATCAGGTCCCAGCAAGCACCTATCACTGCTGCTCCCATCAGCAGGTTTATTTGTGCTGCCTGTCCCCCCACATACCTCTGTTATTA
>NW_021939189.1:438263-438623 GCF_001715985.3 Manacus vitellinus
GCCTCTGCCTGCACACTGAGACCCGCAGCAGTGCCCACCGACGCCGGCCCAGGGCCCCCCGAGCTGCTCTGGGTGCTGGAGCTGAGCCCCCGCCTCGCCCGTGCCCTCCGGCAACACCGCGAGCTGCGGTGACCGCTGTGCGGGGAAAAAAGAACGAAAAGGGAAAACCCAGCACGTGACAGCTCAGGGGCTGCCCAGCCCTTCCCTGTCCCCGCTGCTCCTCCCCATTGCTCTTGACACCTCCACATTCGCCTTCCCGGCTACTCCTGGCTTGGAATTCCCTCTCTGCTCCCATTGACGTGTTTCCATTTGATTTCCCATTTGGGGTTTCCCATTTGGAATTTACCATTTGGGATTCCC
>NW_021939189.1:439045-439839 GCF_001715985.3 Manacus vitellinus
ACACGCCATCCTTGCTTTCTCCAAACTCAACTGAAATAAGCAGGAGAAAAGGTGTGCTCCTCCTGGGTTTTCAGCATCACCAGGGCAAATGCTGGGTCAGCACGGGTGGGGATTCCCTGTGGCCGGTGTGAGGCTGTGGTTTGGGACCCTGGGTGCCGGCAGTGCCGTGCACAGAGGCAGCACCAGGAACCTGCCCTGGGGGCACAGGGAGCCACTTGCCAGGCTCTTGAGAGCAGATGCTGCACGAGGGAAGGAGGTGAAGCCAGCACCCAGTTCCTTGGGACCACGTGTGTGCGAGGGAGAAGAGCGGTGCTGGGCCGGCGCTGAGCTGCGCGGTGAGGCGCAGGTGGAGCCACAGCCAAGTGCTGCAGCAGAAAGTGCCGGGATATGGGAAAACATGTTTTTTCCATAACCTCCTACTCAGCTGTTCCAGGAGGAGGGTTAGGAGCTGCAGTGTGCCCAGCGCTCAGCCTGCCCTGGGGGAGATGCTCCTCTCCTGTGTCAGCCTGAGCATGGTGGCTGCAGAAGGATTGGCTCTGGGAACAGCCAGGGGAAAAGAAACGAGAGGCTTCGTGCTCAGAGCCCTGTCCCCACGCTCAGAGTCTTGTTCATGTGCTCAGAGCCCCGTTCCTGCGTTCAGGGCCCTGTCCCTGCACCTGGAGCCGCCTGCCCTGTGCTCGGAGCCCCCTTCCAGCACAGCCCCGTGGTGTTGCCATGGGCAGGCAGCACCATCACCATCCCAGCCTCCTCCCTGATGTGAGCGTCAGGGCATCCTCTGCATTTCTGGGCTTTCC
>NW_021939189.1:440384-443593 GCF_001715985.3 Manacus vitellinus
CTCTGACAGGCAGAGCCAATGTGCAGTCACACTGCAGGCTCTCTCGAGCGGAGCTGAGTGAGCACTCCCTGCACTTTCCTGATAAGAAACTGGTTTAAAGTGGGGTCTAATATTCTGTAGCCCTGCACTTTCCTGATAAGAAACTGGTTTAAAGTGGGGTCTAATATTCTGTAGAGTAAAAGAACATCTTGGCAGTGGCCCCAAATCATGAGAACCCGGTTCAATCAGACAGTCCCTCTGTAACTCCTCATGTCAGATGATGCTCCTTGGCTCATGTGTCATTTTGATTCCATTTCCCAGTCAAAGCCCCCTTGTCCCCCTGCCCAGCAGGGTAAACACAGCCAGGCCCTCCAACTGGGCATGGGGCTGGGCCTGTGATGCCACCCAGGATGGAGTGACTGCCGGGCCAGTGCCCTTCCAGCCCTGGTTCCCAGTCTCCGGGGACTCTGGCTGCGTGTGGGCTCAGCCCACGGGCACTTCTCCTCGGTAGCTTTGGCGGGGGACAGGCTCCTCCTCTTTCCTCATTCCCATTTATTTTTGGCTTCCAAGTTGTCATAAATGATTTGAGCTCAACAGTTTTTAAAATTTGAACTCCAAATAGCTATTTAAAGCCTTGACAGGATGCAAGAGTGTATTAAAAGCTTATTTTTAGCACCTTTCTTAGCGTGAGAGGCTCACTTGGCAGCAGTTTGGTCCGCCTTGCTCCCCAATGACAGACTGAGACCAGCCTGGGAACCCCACCAGGCTGTGAGGAGATGATGTCCTGGGCAGGAGGCATAGTGGGACCCCTGTTTCTCGGTGCCAAGAGGAGCCAAGTGGGTACAGAGTGCCCAGTTACCAGACTCTTGGGATTAGCCATTGCAAAGCAAAATGGATTTGAATGTGCCAGTGCTCAAAGTTCTTGTGATTAATATAGCAATTAGTTAGCACATTGCAGATTTTAAAACTTCTGTTAATTAGAGTCTGATGTTACTTTGTATTCCAGTGCATCAGGATGGAGGAATCTTCCCGAGCAACACACTCTTTCCATGCCCTGTTCCATTCTGACCTTGTGCGGGTGGATTCCCCTCCTAGTGTGCACCAGTTCTGGTGGCCTCACACATGCTATTTCCCTATTTTATTTTGTTTAATCCTGACTATTGTTCTGATCCGGGATATTTTTTTGGCCTGCACCTAATTAGTCATAATTCAGAGGTTTTCATAAGTTGCACACTGCACATGCTGAAGTGCTAATGAGGCATTTCCATGCTGAATCACCAACTAATGATTTACCACGATGATTTTGTTATTAAATCCGCAACCCCTGGCTCCAGCGAGCAGCTCTGGGAGATGCCTGTTTGCTAATACACAGAGACAGTGGAATGCAAGCAGAAAATATTATGAACTCGTCATTGGAGTGCTGACATATTGATGTGGCACCTGCACCTGCCTGCAGGGTTTTCCAAAAAACGCCAGGGAAGAAACCTGACAGATTGGTTATTCGCAGATCCAGGCTGCTTGTTTAACGCACTGCAGCCAAGCCCCTGCACACCCACAGACCCAGGGAGCATGTGGAAAGCACGCTGGCTGTGGGAGTGGGGAGGGAACTGCTGCTGCTCATCCACTGCCCAGCCTGGACCCCACGGACCCCCCAATCCCCAGCCTGACCCATGGGGAAGGAGGGTTTCACAGGGGCTGGGCTCTGCACCACCCTCCCTTACCACAGTGTGATTTCCCAGCGTGGGGGTACCTGAGCACATCCTGGTACCTGAATGCATCCTGGTGCTCAGGCACATCCTGCCCGGGCACAGGGACCAGCCCCACTGCTCCACGCTGGGGTGGTTGAGGCATGTGCAGTGTGTGCCATGGGTGCTGTGTGTGTTGTGTGTGCTGTGTGTGCCGTGTGTGCTGTGTGTGCAGTGTGTGCCGTGTGTGCTGTGTGTGCTGTGTGTGCTGTGTGTGACGTGTGTGCCGTGTGTGCTGTGTGTGCCGTGTGTGCAGTGTGTGCCATGGGTGCTGTGTGTGCCGTGTGTGTTGTGTGTGACGTGTGTGTTGTGTGTGCCGTGTGTGCCATATGTGCCATGTGTGCTGTGTGTGCTGTAGGTGTTGTGTGTGCTGTGTGTGTTGTGTGTGTTGTGTGTGCTGTGTCTGCCGTGTGTGTTGTGTGTGCCGTGTGTGCTGTGTGTGCTGTGTGTGTTGTGTGTGTCATGTGTGTCACGTGTGCTGTGTGTGCTGTTTGTGTTGTGTGTGCCGTGTGTGCTGTAGGTGCCGTGGGTGCTGTGGGTGCTGTGTGTGCTGTAGGTGCTGTGTGTGCTGTAGGTGCTGTGTGTGCTGTAGGTGCCATGGGTGCTGTAGGTGCCGTGGGTGCTGTGTGTGCTGTAGGTGCTGTGTGTGCTGTAGGTGCTGTGTGTGCTGTAGGTGCTGGGCTGCCTGGCCTCGTCAAGGCGGTGGGAGCAAAATGCTCACACCAGGTTTTGGCCTGTGCTGCCTGGGGTACTCAGCATATCATGGTGGTGATGGGGAAGGGCTGGGGGCTCAATGAGGCCGGATGGGGTGGGGTGGGGGCTCCCACCACCTTGTGGTGCTGCCTGGCCTGTGGGCTGGGAAGCTGAGCCATATTTCCCAGTGCCTTCCTGATGCTGCCGTGCAGGAGCAGCATCTCAGATGCTGGGGTTATTTCCCGCTGGCAACAGCACAGAAACGATGCCACTTGTCTCTTCATCTTTTCCTTGTCACTGTTGCTCCTTTGACAGGCTGAGGCCAAGAGCCTCTCCCAGGACGGGCGCCGGGAGCCAGAGCCATTTTGCAGGCTGCAGCACAGCTGGTGCCTGGCGCCCAGAGCCCGGCGCTCCAGCTGCCACACTCCGTGGGAAGGTGAGCAAGACGGAATTTTTAACCAATTCACTCGGTGACATTCACGTACCGCAGCCCAGCGGTTTCTGCTTGTGGAAACATCTCCACAGGGGATCAGGGAAGTGATGCATTTAGAGGGATTCTAGCAAGAAATTGCGAAAATGCCTCCCCGGGGCCGAGGGAAAGCGGCTGTTAGTGGTGGTGTTTATTCATGAGCGGAGTCGGCCAGGAAAGGATGGATTTTGGAATCGCTCCGGGAGCAGAGCGGGGAGGTGCATCCATTTGTCTCCCTGCTCTACCTGCACTGCCAGCCCCATGTTTGAGTGAGAGCAGGTCCTGTCCTGGTGGGCTGGGGAGGCTGGAGAAATTTCCTCGGA
>NW_021939189.1:443948-451094 GCF_001715985.3 Manacus vitellinus
AGATCCAGGGGCAGCCACAGCTTCTCTGGGCAACCTGTGCCAGGGCCTCACCATCCTCATCAGGGAGAATTTCTTCCCAATATCCCATCTAACCCTGCCCTCTATCACTGTGAAGACATTCCCCCTTGTCCTCTTCCTCCAGGCCCTTGTTCAAAGTCCTTCTCTAGCTCTCTTGTACCTTCCCAGGCCATGGAGGTTTGGAGACCAGCGGCTGTGCCTGATGTACCTGTGCCCTGAGCTGCTCTGGTCCTGCCCTGGCACCTCCAGCTACACCACACATTCACCTTCTGCTTCGGGAGAACTTTGTGTCTTTTTTGCTGCTCCTGAAAGTCTGGGACTGGGGCAGCTCCCAGACCTGGGACAGGCTGAGCTGCTCTGGTCCTGCCCTGGCACCTCCAGCTACACCACACATTCACCTTCTGCTTTGGGAGAACTTTGTGTCTTTTTTGCTGCTCCTGAAAGTCTGGGACTGGGGCAGCTCCCAGACCTGGGACAGGCTGCCAAACCTGGGTACTGGCACCATGGGTGCTGTGGTGGCTTTAGGAGGACCCTGAGCCCCGTGGTGACTTTGGTAGGACCCTGAGCATGGCAGTGGCTTTGGAGAGCCTCCCTCCCTGGAATGGATTAAACCCTTTCCCACAGCAGTGCTGGCACCCCGTGTGCTGCAGCGGCAAGGCAGGGTGTGCAGAGAGTACAGCAGGAATGCGGAATGAGATGAGATGTGACAGCCCATCTTCCTGGGAACATCGATGTAATCTGCACCAGAATGCACTCAGCCAGCTGGAATCGCCATCAGCCAGAGCTCAGCCAGAGCTCAGAGCCCGCCCAGCCCTCCCTGGGGCACCCCAAAACATGTGGGGTGCTTGGTGCTGGCCCCACGGATGGTGCCAGTGTGCCCTCCCGTGTCCAGGGTAAGGCCAGCAATGTTCCCTGCTCTGAGCTCTCGGTGCTGGGCTCAGGTGGCCCCGTTCTGGCTCTCTTGGCCCCCCAAAGCAGGTGGGTCTGTGCTGGGGCTGAGCTGAGGGCTCACAAACACGGGGCTCTGCATCCCCTGTCACTCTGCAGGGACCAAAGGGGTCCCAGACAAGTCCTGCCCCACACTGCAGGGGGGGTGGGTGCCCATGGATGGACCCACTGGGCTTATTTGGGACAGGGCTTCCCTTCTCCAGCCTCAGGAGCATCTCCAGTGGCTGCTGGGAAGGATGGGCTGGCAGGGGGCTGGCAAGGGGATGGAAGTGAGGCAGGCAGTGGGCAAGCAGCTCTGCCTGCAGGACTAGACTGCCAGGGAGTGCTCACTAGTGTCACAGGGCTCCTCAGCGTGTGATCCTGTCAGATCAGGGACAATCCTGGCCCAGGAGCCTGGGAACTGTCCCAGCAGAGCTGCTCAGGGCTTGGCCGCAGTCCTTGTGCAGACACATGGTGTGAGTTTTCATCTACAGCAGAGAAGCTGTGGCTGCCCCATCCCTGGAAGTGTCCAAGGCCAGGTTGGATGGGGCTTGGAGCAACCTGGGCTAGCGGAAGGTGTCCCTGCCCATGGCAGGGGGTGGAATGAGATGAGCTTTAAGGTCCCTTCCAACCCAAACCAGCCTGGGATTAGACAAAACTTCCCAGGCATTGGTGCTGGAGCCTGGGGCTGGCAAGGCTGGGAGCAACCAGAGAAGGAAAGGCATTCCTGGTCCCACCAGGCTGCTGGGGAAGGCTGTTGGGAACATGACGGGGCCTTTGTGTGTCCCGTGCCACCACTCCAGAGAGAAGGATGCACAGAGCAGCAGGGAGGTGGATGTGAGTCACCATGGCAACCAGGATGGAAACATCATCAAAATGTGTCAAACAAGGGGAATTACAAAAAATAGAAACCCAGCGTGGTGTGGGCAAACATGGCACCTTCACAGGGCTGCTCCTGACAGCACCTTGGCTGCTCCCTGTGCGTGGCCACGGTGCCCCCACCGGCCCCAAGTCACGCTGTCACTTGGGGTGTCTCGTGCCCCCAGAGCATCCCTGAGTGGAGCCCGGTGCCCCCAGTCCCTCTGGCTCCTCACCAGCACACGGACAGGAGTCCTGCATTTGCAGATCTAGCGAGGACACAGCCAGGCATGGACACGTTCAGCACATCAGCCTCTGTCACCTCTGTGCCCCCCCCGACTAATTAATTTGTAATAATAAACCACGTGCTTGTTTCCAGCTTGTTTTCAAAAAAAAAAAAAGTAAATGAATTTGTAAAGCATTTGTGCTATTTTATCTGTCACTTAAGCTCCTGGGATTTGCAATTTTAACGCATGACATCAGTTAATCACAATTCTCTTCCAATAACAGTTTTAATTAAACCCACTTTCACTTTTTTTTTGGCTAATTCAGTGCTGTCACTGAGGGCTGCAAATGAGATCACAGGCTGGTGGTTGTTGTTGCTGTTGTTTTATGTTCACCACTGACATTGGGAAGTGGGGAGGATCGGGGCTGGAGCAGGAGCCTGCTGGGGCTGCCTGTTCAGTACTGTGGGGCCCAGCAATGGCACCGGGGCTGGGGGTCCCTGTGAGGTGCCCACGTGTTCCAGAGAGGGGATTGGCAGCCGTGGGAGTGACAGTGCCCAGGGGTCCCCAACTCCAGTGGATATGTTCCCAGCCAGGGGCTGCTGAATGTCAGCTAAAGGAAAACTGGGAGAAGGGGAGGATCAAACATTTTTCTGCGTTCAAAATGTGTTTGGAAGCCATTAATGCTACGGGAAATAAACGTTCAAGGGGAAAGAAGCTGAATCCATTCAGGGCCTGAGTGATGTGCAAAGACACGGGTCCTGCACTCGGCACAGCTCAGGGGTCTCTGCAGGCCCGGGGGTCCTCACTGCTCTCATGCCTGGGCTCTGCAGGGAGGATTTGGCACGTTTTACTCCCTCTCTCTTGGGATGCATCTCCCATGGGAGCTGTGAGGCTCCGGCTGTGGTACACCTGAAGGGCTGAGGAGCAGCAGCAGTGGGATGAGCTTTCTTCTGCTGTTCCCAGCACTGCATCCTCAGCCAGTGACCAGTGAGAGGACCTGCTCCGTGCACTGTTGCTGCAGCCACTGTCACAGCACTGAGCCAGCTCCACACTTTAACTGAATTTAATTTTCCTGCTCTCACATGCCTGGGACAGGTAACATCCCCTGCTTTGTCACACACTCCCGGACTCCTGTGATGTGGCATTTTGAGGGGGGCACGTGCCACCCAGCCTGTGCTTTTCCCTATCAGCTGTCCCAACTTGTCAGGGGTAAGGGAGGTGGGGCGTGCTGCTCCCCACGGCTCCCCACCGGTCTCTGGTGGAGAGCACAGTTTTTGGTACCTATTTTCCTGTTATAAGCGGTTGCAGAGGGTCATAGTGATGCTTGTATGGCCAGGTGGAGGGGCAGAGGGGAGAGTCCCAGCCCTGTGTCTGAAGGCTGTTTGCCCTTGGGATGTGGGAAGCAGCTGGTGGCCTCCCACCAGCCTTGGGGCAGTGATGGGTTTGGGGCCCTTATTCCAAGGAGTGGGAGCAGCCTGCGAGTCAGCTGTGGAGGGGATCCGTATCAGCAGCACTGGGCAGTGCCAAGCCATGTGTGGTTTGCAGCCCACTGTGAGTGACCAGGATGGGCTCCCAGTGCACCCAGAGCCACCTGGACAGGGCTCATCCTTTCTTTACCATCAGCACACCCTCACCCCCCCGCCCTCCTCCCTGGCTCCCTGCTGCCCACGTGCCAGTCGCAGCAGGGCCCTGGAAAATGTTACGGCACTGAATCATGCCAGGCTGACTCGGGTCCAAGTCCCACGATGGTTGTGCTGCTCCTCAGGAACAGGGGAGCTGGGGCTGGTTCTATCCCAGGGGCTGGGTCACTTCCAGGGGTTGGTGGGTCTAAGGTGAGGTGTCAGGACTGCAGGGGATGAGGTTGATGAGTATGGAGAGGTCCTGCCCTGCCACTGGGTCTCACCTGCACCTGCGTCCACAGCAAGTCAGAGCAAATCCCAGAAGAGCAGCTGGGATGCTCCTGGGAGTTGCGTTTGCCTGGGGAACACTGGTCCCCATGGTCCTGCTGTCACTGGACCCATGGTCACACAGCCCTGTCCTGTCCCAGTGTCTGTGCTGGGCACTTTGGATTCTGCCTCCCATGGAAGAGGCATTTCCCTTCATCCCCTCTGGACTCCCCTGTCCCAGCCCTGCTCTCCAGGTGAGGGGCTGCCCCCATCGCCCCAGCCCCTCTCCCATTGTTGGTGGATGCTGCCATCACATCCCTCCATCCCCTCTGTCCCCTCCTGTGTCCTCTCTCCTCCTGGGAAGTTCCCGAGGCTCTGACAGCCTTTTCCCCATTCCAGCTCTGTGTTGGGATCTCTGGCTGCCACAGCACATCCTGGGATTGCTGCACAGGGGAAACCTGGAGCAATACCCATGCAGAGAGGTGTGTGGCAGAGCTTTGCTCACTGCGTGTGGGGGACTGAGCCCCCTGACCCACCCACAGGCCCCCCCAGCTGGGGGCTTGGCCAGCACTGCCATCCCCAGCCCGTACCCTCTGTGGGTGGGAAGAGCCTTTGCCCCCAGCCCAGTTTTCCAGTTGTTTCCTAACTGAGCCTGGAGCAATCCGCTGCTCCGCAGTGACCCTACCCTTGCTGAAGGAATCCCGTGCAAGGGCTGGAGCAGGAGCAGTTTGTCAAATCATGAGCTGTAATTGCCTGCACCTCACGGCCAGCTGACATCACATGCTGCTCATTACAGACACGGCTCCTGAATGCCCAAATCCATCCCCAAAACAAACAGCTCTGACACCTGATCTGGTATTCAGATTCACCAGCGCTCCCTGCTCTGACAGGTTGCTAACGAGCTTCCCCCAGCAGCCAAGAGCCGGGATTAGCACTGACAGCCACTGCTGAATCTGCAGCGGTGCCGGGATCCAAACCCGGCTCCAACCCCAGATCTGAATCCGGATCCACGGCAGCCTTGTGGTGACAGAGACAAGCTAAATATGTGGTTGCCTCGGCAAGCGGCTGGGGGGTGCATCAGCTTTGGTGCTCTCCAGCCCACCACGGGCTGGATCCCATCGATCTGCGTCCTGGCACGTTCCCGCTGCTCCGAGGGTCCCAGACCACAGCTCCTCCACTCAGCCTTCCAAATCCCTGCTCCTGGGTGGGCTGAGCCTGGAGCAGATCCACCAGCAGATCTGACGGTGTTCTGTCCCCAGTGTGGTGGGCTGTCCCCTCCTCCCCACCCCTGCAGGCTTGGGAAGGGGGTCTCACCCTCCTCAACGCTCGCATCCTGCCCGGGCCATCCTCTCTTCCATGTGGCTGTTGAGGGGCAGGTGGGATTTGGCTCCCCACGGGCAGCTCCTGCCCTCCAGCAGCTCTTTGGAGCCCCTCACAGAGCCCGAGGTCTCTCCCTGTGTGTTTGGGACCACAGAGGAACTCACTACCCTGTAGCGCCCGGGGGTGCCGGGCGGTCCCTGTGTCTGTGCCCCCACCGCATCCCGGGAAATCAGCAGCCGGGGAGACGGATGTCCCTGGAAGCATCCTCCTCCCACCGGAGCTGGGATGGGCTCCACCCATCACAGGCACCTTCGGGACATTTTAGGGTTCTGTCACCCCGTGCTGTTGGCACTGTGACCACCCACCCGGCTGCCCTTGTCCCAGATCCTCTTTCCCGGGGGACATTTAATTTGCTCCACTCTTGGCTGAATAATTTGTTGTTTTTTTTTTTTTAATCTTCCTTGTTTTTTCTAAACTGCATTTTAATTAGCCAAGGTGCAGCGATGCCGAGGTCAGATTTACACCTCCCCCAGTCCTGTTCCCGGCCTGGTGTTCCTGCTAATTGTGTGCACATACAGGGACGGGTCCAACGGGTGGCATTTGGCATTCAGAACATTTTTAACTTGGAAAATGGGGAAAAAATCAACTGATGACAAGCATATTTATTTGTGCAGTCGATGCTGCCAACGGCTGGGGTTTAGAGGCGTATTTTTGCCATTTGCTGAAGTCAGTTGGAACAGAGAGACCGAATCCAACGCAGTGACACCTCCGACGGCTTGGAAGGGCTCCTTCAGCTGCAGCAAAGCTCAGCAGGTCTGACATTTGAAACTCCCTCATTCTGCTGCCAGGCAAAACCTCGGGCCCTTTCAATGTATTTTTCCTGCTGTTCCTCAGTGCAGGAATTCCTCCTTTTTTTGGTTTCACACCATTATGAACAGTCCAGCTCAGAAAAAAAAACCCCAAACCTCTACTGTAATGATAAAATTGGCTTTGGAATAGCAGAAATCTGGCTTGTTCATGTGGTGCCAGGCTCCAGGGAGCTCTTGGATACTGGCACTGCTGTTATTGTGTCGTTGTTCTGAACACCGAAACCACACAGAAAGTGAGATTTTAAAGGATCGTTTGATGTTTGGCTTTTCAGGATTAATTCCTGAACTAAATAACGATCCCTGAGGTGCTGCCACAGATGGGGGGAAGCTCTCCTCAGTATGTGCTCCCACGTTCCTGTGCTGCTGCTCCCCAGAACCTGCTGCTGGAGAGGACAGAGTTTGTCCCCCCTAACCGCAAATCCAGCAGCCGGGGGCACTTGATCCTCTGAGTCCCTTCCTGTTGCCACAGAAGTTGCCCCTTGTGGGTTCAGCCCAGGACAGGGGAAGGGATGCAGGAGGAGGATCCCCTGGGAAGGATGCAGGAGGGATGCAGTGGAAGGGATGCAGGAGGAGGGATGCAGTGTGCACCCTGCAGCCCCTCTCCAGCATCCTGATCTTCCAGGGGCTCCACTCTCCAGCCATTTCCTGCGTTCTCCTCCTGGGACTGAGAGGCCCTGCCAGCGTCCACAGGAGTCTGTGGACTTCAGTGCCAGTGGAAAACCCTGAGATGGGGGATCAGTGAGTAGAGCAGCTAGAGACGGGAAGTCACAGAGTGAGAGCTGGAGGCTCATTAGCCCCTTTTAGCCCTCATTAGCCTTCATTGACAATAGGTTCCCAGGTACATGAGGGGCACTAAACAAAGTGCAGGCAGTGTTTCTGTGGGTGTTTCTGGGCCATTTTCAGGCACAAAAGGGGCAAACTCCACTTAGAGTGTGCAGTGAGTCTATGGGTCTTGAGCTATGACTGAGGGGCTGCAGAGGGACCACTGAGGCCAAGAGCTGGGGATTCCCAGGGTCTCTCTCTCTGCAGCTGCAGTTCCAC
>NW_021939189.1:452519-459182 GCF_001715985.3 Manacus vitellinus
GTGACTCCTGCGAGCTGGAGCATCCCTGAGGGTGACAGGAGAGGGTGGGGGGCAGGTGCCTGTGCTGGGGGCGATGTTCTGTGTGAGCCGTGCAGCAAAGCCATGGGGTGTGTGGTCATGCAGCACTGCAGACCCTCGGGGACTCTTGCAAAGCCTTCGGTGCCCCCACCGTGCCTGCCCGTGCGCGGTGACGCAGTGAGCAGGTCCCCTTCAGCCTCCTCCTTCTCTTCGGGCTGAGCAATATTCCTGCTAAAAGGAGGAATTCAGCTATTTTAAATACCAGCTTGTGGGATGATTCAGTGTCTGCTCAGGCAGACATGAGACAATGAGGATGTCAGTCTTCAGGCCTTATTTGAGGGGGAAACCTCTTCCCTGTGTGCTGGCTGCCCTCAGCGATGCCATGAGCCAGCAAACAGTGGGACAGGGGCTGGGGAGGGGCAAAGACTGGTGGCTCCCCTGAGTTAGGACCCCAAAGCACAGCATTCTGGGGAGGGGAGAAGGTGCTGAGCCCTGCAATGGGGTCACCTCTCCAAACCCTCTTGGTCAACGGCCTGCAGAGCCTCCAGCGTCCCTGCAGCTCCAACAGTTTCCTGTACCTTTGGAGCTGGATCTTCCCTGCTGAGTTTTCATCCTCTTGCTGTTTGTCCTTTCCCTGTGTTTCCTGCATGTGCTCCTCCAACTAGGAAAGAGAATGTGCTGGGGTGCCCCAGCCCTGGTTCCTGACCCCTTGCTCTCTGTCCTCAGATACAATCCTCCCCCCAGATGCTGCCAGAGCTCCTGCATGGATAATGCCACTGGGAGCAGTAGGATTTAGTAGAAAATTCCCTCTTTCAGATGTGATTGATTTGGGTTCCCCCCAGTCCTGGTTTCCAGGCACCAGCGGCTGCTGGAAATGCTCCCCTGGTGACAGAAAATCCATGGGAAAGCAGGCAGCCTGATGAAGTATTCATGAGGATTTTTATCACTGGTTTTCACCCACTGCAGAAAAGTCAGCTTTATTTTTAGTGAGCGATGGATCCAGCAGTAACATGGGAAAAACACTCCATCTCCCTTCGAGCTGCATGGGAGGCGTTGGAGAGGGCCTATGCCTGGGAATGGGAATTAAACAAACCAACTCCTAAGTGCTTCCTGACTAATTCTGGGATCATTAGAACACCTGAATGAGCCTGTGACTGATCCTCTGCTGCCCTGAGTGCTGCAGCCTGTGGCTTGCACCGGACCCAGGCGGCTGCGTCTGCAGCAGCGCCGGTTCACGCGGCCGCAGTGTTCCAGTCGCCTCCCTAATCCCCAACCTGCCTCTGTCCCAGGGAGAGCACAAGAATGAATCACAGCTGATTAATTTGACTTATCCAGAAGAATCTCCCTGAATTAGCAAATATTTTGTTTTATTTGTTTCTATAGTGGACAGGAAAACATCCCTCGGTGCCGGGCAGCTGCACCCGTGGCAGCGCCAGCCCGGGCAGCCTGTGGGGCTGGGAGTCCCAGTGGCACTGAGCCCTGACAGGACACTGACATTCGGCTTCAAGTGATCTTAAAACATATCTCTGAGCCAGCCAAGCTTGGGCACTGCCT
The DNA here is from genome assembly GCF_001715985.3 of Manacus vitellinus. NCBI lineage: Eukaryota > Metazoa > Chordata > Aves > Passeriformes > Pipridae > Manacus > Manacus vitellinus. The sequence continues at coordinate 454,092 of NW_021939189.1, forward strand.
TCCCGCGGTTTTCCTGCTGCCTTTCCCCCATGGGCACTGCTCACTGCCCGGCCAGTGCCGAGATGTGCTCTGTCAGCAGCAGATGCTTAATCTGTTTAAAAATAAATCCATCACTTTCCTGTGACTGATGGGAATCTGTTACAGCAAATCCCACTGTAATGCAGAACCCAGCTGTGGCTGCCAAACTTCAGCACTTTCTCCCTGTTGGGCTCCAGGGAAGGGTTTTGGTCCCTTTGCCATGGATCTGGAGCAGCTCTGGGGTCATCATTCCCTGCCTGTGTTCATGCCCATTTACTGACACAGCCATAGGTAACACCCAGAAGGGATGAGAAGGCCTGAGGTCTCTTCTTGCTCTGAGAGGGATGTGTGACCTTGGACAAGTCTGTGTGCCCTCACTGTGAGGGTCAGGAGCTGCATCTGTCTAAAGCTCTCTGTGGAAAACATGGTGAATGAGAAGGGTCCCCTGTGTCCATGAGTAACCAGCTCTGTCCAGCAACCAAAAAAACCCCAAAAAACTCTCTGAGGCACCATTACAGTGTGCAAAATTTCCCTGCTGGAAACAAGGGCAGTGCCAGGGGCTGTGGGTTAGGAAGGGAGTTCAGTGGGTACAGGGCAGTGGGGACAGCACTTTCATCCTGGGAAGGTGAACTGGGGTACAGAGAGGGTCTCTGCCTCCCATCTAATTAAACAAGCTAATGAGTGATGGAGATGTGTCTGGGGTTGTCTCTGTTCCAGCAAATGGGAGCAGTGGAAGGGCTTGGTTCAGGGAGACACCTCTATCCCTGCTGCAACACCTTGGAAGGTGCCACTGCAAAGGTCCTGACTGTGGGAGCTGGGGCTCTCTCCCTCCCTCCTGAGAGGTGAGGTGAGGTGAGGTGAGTCACGCTGGTGCAGCTGCATCGGGAATCTGGTGGGTTCCCAAAACAGGCCCAAATTCCTCTTCTCAGCACAGTATGAGCCCTTGTACCCCCATGGGTCCTTTTCCCCCTACAGTGCCACGGGTGCCAGGGCTGGCAGCTACTGTGGCATCGAGCCCATCCCTGCATGGATCCTGGGAGTGGAGGAATGGACACAGCATGTGCTGATGCATTGCACAGGCAGCTACAGGAGCAGCCACGTGCTGTCTGGGGCAAGGGCCAGTGTGGGCCAGCATGGGATGGTCCCCCACGGGATGATGAGGGTGCTGGGGGCACATGGGCACCATCACTGTCCTGTCTGTGGCCGCTGCACCGTGTGCTGGGGGTGGTGCTGTGGGCAGAAACCTGCCTGGGGTCTGTGTCCCCCAGCCCCTGTGGCCAAGGGGATCCCGGCTGGGCAGGCTGATGGCTCCAGGTGGGGAAGCTGAATTACCCCAATTTACTCCCTCCCAAGGAGGGAGCAGGACCTCCTGAAGCCTGCTGGGCTTCCCACTCCCTGTGGGTGATGCTGCCTGACCCTGGGATTCTTCCCTGGCTGTCAGAACACTCCTTGGCAGGGGATTGGAACTGGATGGTCCTTAAGGTCATCCAACCCAAACCATTCAGTGATTCTGTGATCTCGGGCTTGCCTGGGTCCTTCCCTGAGTGCAGCCAGATGCTGCCACAGAGCCCCGTGGTGTAAATGACCCTGTTTGACTGCTCCTGGGGCAGCTGCTGGGCAAACAGCCGGCAAACCAGCTCCAGGGGGATGTGGCTCCTGTCTGGGAGCCCTGGCTGCAGCACAGTGTCCAGGGATGCAGGAGGACCCTGCTGTGGCTGTGGGCGTCCCCACCATGCCCTTGGGGAGGATAATCCCAGCACCTGGGTAAGTGACTCATGCTGGGAGTGACTGCAGAGCCTTTGCCATGGGGCAAGTGGGGCAACAACTGGTCTAGTGAGTGACACTCTGTCCTGCCCAGGGCCTCCTGTGTCACCTGGTGTGTTGGTAGTGTCATCTGTGACTGGGGCAATTTCGTCGTCTTCCAAATCAGCTGGTAGAGAGAGAGGGAGAAAGGATTTCCCCACAAAAACAAGGAATGAATCACTTCCAGAGGTTTGGATATTAAATCTTTAATTAGTGATGGACTTTGGTGTGTGAGGACACATGACAGAACCTGGCTGGGCTGTTCTCAGGAGTGCTGGTGCTGACCTTGCTCCCCAGGGCTAATCCCAGTGTCCCTGGGGATTACCTGCTCGGACATGGCACATCCAGCCCCAGGACGGATTGTCCAAGGTGATCCAGCCATGCCACCAGCACCTTCTGCACAGGCATGCATGCCCAGCTTGGAGCCAGGTGATACAGTCAGACACAGGGAGCAGGGAAGGTTGTGCCTGATGGTACTTTGTACCTGTAGGGACAGGAAATGACTTTAAAATCCTGTGGCTGCAGTGTCCAGGGGGATTCAGTGCTGTTCTGTCCATCAGATGGCAAATCCTGTGTGTAACAGCAGGGACCCCAGCCCATGGAGTGCAGCATCACACGGATATAGAACATCCCTCTCGGCTGTAACGCATTTCAAGGGCTTGTAAAACACAGCAATGCCTAAAAATAACGTGGGTTGCCAAATCCCTGCTGTGGGTGTGCTCGGCGAGGCGCCTGCAGCAGCTCGGGCAGCCCAGCACGGGGCTGCTCTGGGCACAGGGCCTGCAGTGGCAGAGCTTCCATCCCCACCCTGGCTCCCTGGTGACCCCAGTGCCCGGCCTGTCCCTGCTCGGTGCCCAGCAGCAGAGCCATGGCTGTGTGCAGGGTAGCCCTGCTCCCTGTGCGGGACACAGCCCTGTGTGCTCCCTGGGAGCTCTCCATGGAGACAGGAATGATTCGTGCCAGGCCACGGCAAACCTGAGGGTGGGGCAGGTACAAGCCTTGGGTGTCCTCCTGCAGCCCTGGGGACAGTGCTTGGGGTGTTGCAAGGGCTCAGGGTGACACAGGTGCTCGGTACCTCTCTCCTCTGCCTCACCCTGACTGTTCTCTGTGCCCGAGTGCTGTTGATGGGCTGGGCAGATGCTGTGCCACTGTCCCAGGGGACCAAGGTGGCACAGGGACAGCTGTGGCCAGCTGGGATGCATAGACCCACTGGAGCCCTACAGCACTGGTGGCCCCAGGAAGTGACTGTCCCCACGGGAAGAGAAGCTGCCCATCGTGGCCAGGGCTGCTTGGGGATACTGTGCCAGCCTTGAAGCAGGCAGGGATCACCCGATGCCATGGAAGGCAGGTCTGACACCTGGAATGCTGCTGTGCCTCATGCTGCCCCTCACCCCTGCCAGGGGTGAAGGACTCCAGCAAGCCTTGGCTTGATGTAATGTGGGGACACAATTCTTCCCCTCCTCTCAGGTGAGGAAGCCAGCACCCCAGCCAGGAGCCAGGAGCGGTGCCAGAGCCCTCTCCATGGGCTCAGGAACAAGCGAGAGCTGCTGGCATAAATTACCACGCTGTCATCCCTGGCGCTGAGATTCCCAGGGAGCAGCTTAGCGGTTCAAAGGGCTGCTGAAACAATTTCACATCGCATGATCACAGTCCTGGAGCTCTCCAGCTAAAAAATGTCAACAAAGAGGCCATTTCCACAGCGTGGCTGCCCATGGCCCCAGGGGCTGGGCACAGCCAGCCCCTCCCTGGCCCCTGCCGGTGGGTTTGGAGCTAAGGGACAAACTGGCCTAATGAGCTCGTGGGCTCCTCGTGCTGGTGAGGAGACCCCAGTTATCCATCCCTGTGCCCCTCCAGCACTGCACAAAAATGGGGCCAAGTGTGCTCAGCTCGGGTGGGACTCAAGGGATGGAAAGGGACATCCATGGTGATGGTGGGGCTGGTGGCACAGAGAGTATACAGCCACCACCCTTAGTGGGTGCTCCCCACCCTGCCCCAGCTGCATCACCAGATTTTGTTTTAGCCCCAAGGTGGGAGAGTGCTTTGGGTGAGAGCACTGAGAGACCTGTCCTGTGCCACACCAGCGGGTCAGACACCCCCTGAGCCCCTAACACACCACGGGTGCCAAGCCTCCCACTCCTTTTCTGTCTCCCTGCTGGCTCAGCATGTGCTCTGCCCTGGTCCCCCAGACCCTGTCACTGCATGTTCAGAGCTCTCTGCTGGTGACTGTCCCCGTCCTGGAGCCCCCCCACTGCCGATGTGCCCCCTGCAGTCCCCCACTGTGCTGAGCAGAGTCCTGTGCCAGCAGCCCTGTGCCCTCAGGTGCTGTGCAGTCCCTGGTCCTGCTGCCTGTGGATCTGCTCAGGCTGTGTGCAGGACAGATGCCCACAGGAACCACTTAAACACTTAAATGAAGAGCAAAGAAACCACAGCAACTAAAGCATTCGGAAATGCTGGAAATCTTTACTCTGGACAAACTCCCTGTCCCATGGCCAGCGTGCCAAGGCTGGCTCTCCTGGCTCTTGGGGGCATGAGGATCGCTTCCCTCTGCTGCTGGAGCAGGAAGGTCACCCTGCAAACACCTCCCCATCGACTGATGCAATGCTACCCACAGGAAACAAACCTCTCTTTGTTCCAGGAATCAAACTTTCCATGTTTGTTTGAGCCTTGAAAGCTGTCAGTGATATTTCCATCACCCTCATCATCTTCCAGTCTGAGGTGAACAAACACTACTGGAAAGCTAAGTCCGGCTGCCGTGTCTGGCATCAACCCCACCACAACCTATCCCCGGTGCCATGGGTGCTGCTGTCCTCAGGATAGTGGGACCCCCTGGGCAGTGGGCACACTGGGAATGTCCCTGGGCACACAGCATCCCCTGGTACACCACGTCCCCTGGCACACTGCATCTCCAGGCACAGCCCCATGGCTGGCCAGAGGGCTTGGCAGCTCCCAGGGCATCAGGCAGCTTCCATCCAGTACAGGAATTATTGCAGTGCCAGCTTCCCAGCTATTATTTCATCCAGAATTTTGCAGACTTCTACAAAGTGCCACTGCACTGTTTCATACGAGACAGGTTGGGCACAGAGAGCACCTTCTGCTCCATGCTGGGACCCATCCTTCACCCCAGCTGGAGGCTGCAGCAATGGAACAGGATGTGGGATCTCACAGATGAGGCTGGACAAATGGAAAGAGGGAGAACCCTGGCCACAGAGGGAAGTTGGCTGTGCTGGTGGGAAACCCACCTGCATCTGGACACAGTGGGCACACAGCTGG
>NW_021939189.1:461779-466907 GCF_001715985.3 Manacus vitellinus
GTGCGGTGCTCAGCGCGGGGGGGCTCAGGGCCTTGTTTTTAGACAGATTTCACCCTGTTCCTACTCCCCACGTGAGCAGTTTGTGCCTCTATCCCTTCCCTGGGCAAGGGGAGAAGTGGAGTGGGGTCCCCCAAGCCCCCCATGCCCCCGTGCTGGCGCTGCTCTGCAGTGCCCTTTGCCAATGCTGATGTCTGCGGGTGATCAGCGCGGAAACACCAAAGCCTTTGCGAGGCCCTGGGAGAATCTGGATCCCTCCCCCGACCCCAAGGCTGCTGGGGACTCAGCCGTGGAGACCACAGCCCCCAACGGGCACCGGGGTGGGTTTCCCCCCCCCCCCAGCTGCACCTTTCTCAGGTGGGCAAAGTGTCCTGGAGCAGCGTGTTGTGGATGCTGGCAGCCCCCAGCGTGTTTGTCTGGGGGTGTTTGCTGAAGCTGGGATGTGCTGGAGCAACTAGGAGGGGTGGGATGGAGCCAGACGGGGGGAGAACGGCTGGCTTCCAGCCTGGGGGGCAAATCCCCGGCCATTGCTTCCAAAAACACCTCCAGTCTCATTAGCGTGGACAGGAGCCAGCTGGATTCATCTCCTGACCGTGGTGTGTGGAGCGTGGCCACGCGCCCCGTGGGTGCCCGTGGCACGGTGGCACCGGGAGCCTTTCTCTGGCAGCAGCCAGAGGGTCATGGCACTGCCAGCCCGGGCTGGGCACGTGCGGGAGGCACCGTGTGTTTTGGGTCCGGCTCTGCAGGTCTTGCATAATTCCTGCCTAAGCAGGCTCCGGAGAGGCAGTGGGAGCACTGCTGGCAGACTGCAGGAGGGGACCCATGGGCACCCACCGGGCACCCTGGGGCACGGGTCAGCCTGTGAGGAAATCAGCCCCTTAATTCTGGCTCTTCCTGGCACTTGGAAAGCCCTGCCATGAGAGCCAGGCACCACTGCTCCCTGGCACGTTCCCTCCCTCCCTCCTGGCTGGGAGCACGGGAATGTTTCCCTGTGCTTTGCCCAGCTGAGGCTCCTCACAGCCCAGCACGTGCACTGGAGCAGCCCTGGTGTGTGGCACCTCGGGGGCTGCCAGGGGGTCACACTGCTGTGGCTGTCACTGCTGTCCCTTCAGTAACAGATGTTGTGGGTTCCTGGTTTGGCGTCCATCAATTTACCAGCCAGGTTGCAGTCGAGCTTCCTGACCAGATTGAAATCAAGCTTGGAATCAAGGCTTTGACTCCTCGTGTTTGTGCAGGAGGAATTTTCCACAATGCAAACACTGTGGGGAGGATATCACATCCCCTTTCCAGTTCAAAATGCACTTGCAGGGTTGATCCTTGCTCTAAATGAGGGGCTGCTGTCAGAGGGAGCTCCTGCCATGCCCAATATTTCCCCGGCCGCTGCTCCATGTGAATTTGCTGTGGTTTGGCTCCTGGCTCGTAATTCTGTGTAATTCCTGTAATGTAACTGAAAGCGCGGGAGCGCTGGATGCCCACTGCTCTGCAAGCTAATTAATGGCCCAGGGATGAGATAAGCAGTGAATATTGATGGTGCAGATCTGCAGCCTGGCCAGGCGGGAGGAGCGGGTGGTACGCGGGGCCGGCTGCGCTCCAGGAAGGGTCCATGTTCCTCACTCCAGGGAAAACCCTGCCTTCCACCTCACCTGGTACCCAGCTGTGCCCAGCATCCTGTGAAGGGAAGGTGCTGAGGAAATTTCTAGCATTGCCTGTGATCCCCATTAGTTGTGTTTTGAGGGTATGTATCTACCCGGGCAGTTCCCGCTGGAGCTCTGAGGACAGTGTTCCCTGCAGCAGAGGAGCTCCAGGTTTGGATTCCTTCCTTGCTGGAGTAGAGCCTGAAAGGTTCCAAATTCACTGCAAAGGAGAAATTTTAAGGGGTGGGGCTTTCAAACCCTCACTTTTAAAGTGCACATAATGTGCTTTGGGGGGATTTTTTCCATGGAACATGGTGACTTTTAGCATGGGTACATGTGAGAATAGGGCAGCAAAGACATTTGGAAAACTGGAACAACAAAGAGGGATTTGCTGCCTCTGGAAACTTAGTTTACTGCTTTTGCTACAGTTCATTTTTCCACAAATGAATTTTCCTTCCAACCAGTTGGACGTGGAAGATATTTTATTGCTGGGTGAGGCCAGGCTGTGGCCAGGGGAAGGGTCTGTGGGATGGGCCAGCGTGGCCCCTTGGCGCGGGCGTCTGGGATCCGGCTGCTTGGGGTGGTGATGCCAGTGGTGCTGGGCTTGGCCGGGAGGGTGACCCCCCTTTTACCCTGCTGTGGTGTCTGGGCCGTGCCACCCCCAGCCCTGCTGTCCCCGGCCCCCGAGGGTGGCGATGCCGGGATGTGCTTTCACGTGGCCACGTCCACGTGCGTGTGCTGGGGGTGGGCAGGATGAGGGTGCCCCGGGAGGGAGGGGGCACAGCCAAGGTGAGATCCTGGAGGAAGAGCTGAGCAGGTGTGAGGTCCAGAGTTAATCTGACCCCAACCTCGAGGACCAGGAAGGCCCCAGCATCGGGTGAGGACTCTCCATCGTGTGTCAGTTGGGCAGCTGGAATCACAGCTGGGTTTGCTCCCTGGATCCAGCCTGGAACTGGATTTAGAGTCACAGAATCACTAAGGTTGGAAAAGCCCTCTGAGATTATTGAGTCCAACTGTTCTCCAAGCACTGCCAAGGCCACCACTAACCAGGTCCCCAAGTGCCACATCTCCAGGGCTTTTGAAGACTTCCTGGGATGAGAACTCCACCACTGTCCTGGGCAGCTGTGCCAGTTTCCAGACCTGTATCCCAGTGCTGTTTATTGTTCCTAACCAGGAGCCCTCAGACAGAGCCAGTGTGGTGCTGAGTCAGACAGTGGCCCCCTTGGCTCGAGGCTCTGTGCTCTGGGGTGCTGAGCTGTGTTCCCCCAGGCCAGGGCTGCTCCCGAGCACACACGGCCCATGGATGGCCATTTCCTGCCCCATCTCCAGAGTGCTATCCAGGGAAGGGGCCATGGTTATGTCTGTGCTGTCAGGGGTAGGCAGGACTCAGGAAGTGTTTTGCATCACAATGCAAAGCTGAGGTGAGCGTGCAAGGGGTGGGTGGTGTGGCTGTGGTTCCCACGGGATGGCAGAAGGCTTGTGGACACAATTCCCACTGACACATCCTGGAAAGAGTTGTCTCCCATCTCCTGGCAGTGTGTCCAAACCCAGTCCTACTCATTTTCCTGTAGAGCCAAGGAGAGCATGGGAAAGCCATGGCTCTTCCTAGCCCCAGCAGCACACAGAGCATCGAGGGCACCCTGTCCCATGGCCCCCATCCCCAAGAACTGGGAGTGCTGGAGGGGAGTGGAGACAGGGAAATCTGGGTGCCTTGGGGATCTGCAGTATCCCCTGCCAGGCCAGCAGCTCCGGCTCTCCCAGAGCCCAGCCCCAGGCCCTGCTGATGGAGCCATTCCTGGCAGTGGGAATGCTCAGACAGCTCCCCAAGGCATCCAGCCATGCCCGGCCCTGAGCGGGGGTTCACCTGGCTACCCCCAAAAAGGAGCATCAGCCACCTGGGGCAGGGGGAATTCTTCTACCTGAACGTAATGCCATGCAATCTGATTTTTTTGGGACTATAAATCATAATTTGTGGAACTAAACCTGAACTATTCAGCAGCTTTGGGGGAACATTGTTTTTTTAATTAATTACTGTAGCAAGCAATGCCATGTGGGGATTTTTGAGTGTGGGGGGGTGTGCTCATGGTGTTGGTTCTGGTGTTTCCTGTGTACCTGCCTGCCAGATCACTGGTTAAAATCAGGGAAAATTTGATTTATTTGAATTTTTCTACAAATATTTCTGCCCGTGACTCCAGAGCCTGCTCCACATAGGTGATGCTTGCCTCTAGCACCCATTTACGAGCATCCTGACAGCCCATCCCGAAGCAAAGGAGGGAAATTGCAGCCTCTGGGATATTTTTTCTTACTGTCAGCACGGAAATGAGCTGCTGGAGCATCCGACTCCAAAGTCCTGTTTTCCCAAAGCACATGGTATGTAGGTCAGGGATGTTAAGAGCTGCCATAGCTGGCTGTGGATTTTTAGACTCATCCATCCAGAGCAGGAAAATTCTCCTCCTTTTGCCCTTTGTGTCAGCTGGAATAACCATCAGCTTCACAAACGGGCGGACGTGGATCTACCCACTCCGGGAGGATGGAGGGCAGGCAGTTCCAGAGGGATGATGGGGGGCATTCCTGTGGGATGGAAAGAATCCTGTGGTGGCACAATAAAACAAGGAAAAGGTGACAGTGGTGTTGCTGGGGGGGTTCCCTTGTGGTCCCCCCACTATCACATGTGCAGTCACCAGTGTGGGGATGCAAGGAGAGCAACTCCTGGGAATAACATCCTGAGGGGCCTGGCAGGTCGTTCAGGCAGAAGAATGCCCCGCTCCAAATTTAAAAGAATTCTGGGAATAGGTTGGTTTTGTATTTTGGAAATAATGCATCATTTTAAAGATTATTAGGATTTATTTCTGAGTCTTTCTGCACATCAGGGGCCTTGGTAATAACCCCCCCCTGGAGCAGGGAGGGCCCAGGGCTGTAGGTGGCCCGGGGGGAGCTGGTGATGGTTGCCTGGGGGGGTCCTGGGGCTGTGAGTGCCCCTGGAGTGCTTTAACATTTCTCTTGGTGACCTGGAATGTTCCTGTATCATTATTTTGGGCAGAATTGCCAGGTCTCCTGGGGCTTCTTGAAGGAAATCCTTGGGGTTTGGGTATCTGGGCATCCTGCAGTGCTGTGCATCCCACAGCTCCCGGGTCCAGAGCAATGTGCCTCCCACAGTGGGGGCTCAGAAGGCACCCCGGAAACAGGGGAGGCTGGAAAACACCCTGTAATGAGGGATTTCCTCAAGGAATCACATCTGCTTATTTTAGCAGGAGCAGAGGGAGAGGGCTGGGGTGAGGGGGGTTCGTCCCCAGGGCTGTGAGTTGGTGAGGTCTGAAATGAGCAAAAAGTAGGTGTGAGGAGAAGCAAAGGGAGGCTGTGGGTAACTCGTGCCCTGCCCTGGGCAGCACAAACTGCCCCAGGGACACTGTGCTGGGGCCATGCTGAAGCCACGGGCTCATCCTGATGCTCCCAGAGCTCTGCGTGCTGCTGTGAGTGGCTGGTCCTGTGCTGGTCCC
>NW_021939189.1:467344-470597 GCF_001715985.3 Manacus vitellinus
CTTCACCCCTCATCATCCAGCTCTGCTGCCAACAGCACTGAAAATGCCATTGGAAAAACCTTCCTGAGTTTTCGGGTTTAAATTGGATGAACCAGGAACTATCTGACCAAACCTTTGGGTACCGGTGTGGGCAAAGAGGGCAGTGGGGCAGGGTGGGCACCTGTGCAGGGTCCCTCTCCACATCCCTGCCCCACTCCCTGTCCTGATCCCTGCCCTGGGCTCTGCACCCCTTATTTTAACCTCTGACAAGCCCCCAGTCTGATGCTCTCCCAGGCCCTGGGGAAGGTTGGGCTGCTCTAACCTGGTGAGCTGTTAGGTCCTGCTTGTGGGTGCAGGGCTCTGAGTGGGTGCACTCGCCCACAGGAGCACAAACAGGTGCTGTGTCATCCCCAGGGGACCCCAGGAGCTCACCTGGATGCTGCATCATCCACATGCAGCACCTGGGAAGGGCAGCCCAGGGCTTGCCATCCCATCCCCTCTCGCCAGGCAGAGACCAGTTTTGGGGCCTCCCTGTGTTGCTGGTCCTGTGGGGATCTGGCTGAGCACCAGCTGTTGGTGTTGGTGGATCAGGTGTGGGGAATGTGCACGCTGTGGTGTTGGGGTGGTTTGTCCCTGCAGCACCAGGACCTGCCAGGGGCATTGGGGTGGAGAAAGGGCTCGCCCACACCTTGTTGTTTAAGTGGGGCATTTCCAGCCTTGCCAACCTGATGAGCTCTTCTCGATGCAGTTACAAGTGAAGGGATGTGAGATGGGTGTAAAGGCAGGCACGGAATCACACTGTGCAGAGACTGCAGATTCTGGTTAATTTTCCAGCAGTTGTCAGTAAAAGTCTTTAGGGGTGGGAGGGAGAGGAAAAGGGGTGAAAAGCAAAGGGCTGGGGAGCTGCTGCAGCTCTGGGGGTGTCCCACAGGCAGACACAGAGCTCTGGGCAGCCTGGGCACAGCAGGTTGGGGAAGGAGTGGGTGAGGGATGATGGTGTTTTACCATGGGAATGGCTCCATAAGGAGAAAGCTTGCCCACAGAATCAGCAATAAGAGATCTTGCACCTAAAGGATCCTGGGCAGAAGTGAAGGAGCCCCATCTTCAGTGGGTCCCTGCAACAACCAGTTGCCCCCCAGAGGCGAAAGCTGTGTCTGAAGGAGGGCTCTGCTGTGCCCCTGGGCAGCACAGGGTCCCAGCTGCCCTCTCCTCCTCTGCAGGACCCAGGGGGCTGGGTGAGCTCCGAGGGTGCTTCTCAGGCTGTTATCCTGAGACATGAGCCCTGGGTGGGCGCGGTGCTGGGGGTGCTGGGTCTGTCTGTGCTGCACCACCCGGGAGCAGTGCCTGGCTGTGCCCCGGCTCTCCCCAGCGTCCCAGGCTCACCCAGAGCCTCCTGTGCCCATCTGGAGGCCCTTCTGCCCAGCACTGCTGGGCCTGATCAGGGATGGGGAGGGAAGAGCGTTGTGGCACACATCAGTGTCTTCATGGCGCGTGAGGGTCTGCGGCTGCCCACGTCCTGGGGGCAGGGGGGTGCCAGGCTGCTGCACCTTGGGCTTGGGTGGTTTTTTCCAAGATAGCTGTGAATTCAGGTCCTTCATTAAACCCAGCAGAGGAGCAGATGATGTCAGGATGAGCTCGTTCCAGAGGGTTTGGTTTAGCCCAGTTATTCCGGGCAGTATCCGGCACTGCAGCGTGGTACCTGTTTCCTTGGAGACTGCAGGGAAGCAGAGGAGCAGCACAAACCCGGCGGCGGCACCGCACACAATTAGCACAAACACTGCAAATGTCAAGGGAGGCTAAAAATAGCCCCGTGCCGTGGCCACTCCCCCCCTGAGCCCCCGGGCCGGGCGGGACACGAGGGACCCGGGCTCTGCTCCCGGCACCTCCCGGGCGCGCGGGCAGGGATGCAGGCAGGGATCATGGGATCAAGGAATCATTAAGGTTGGAAAAAACCTCCAAGAACACTGAACCATCAACCTATTAATGCAGGCAGGGATGCAGGCAAGCGTTATAGAATCATGGAATCATTAAGAAAAAGGTTGGAAAAGACCTCTAAGACTGTCAAGTCCAACCGTTAACATATGGATGCAGGCAGGAATCATGGAATGATCAGGGCTGGAAGAGGCTGCTAAGATCATAAAGTCCAACCATTGACCTATGGATGCAGGCAGGGATCATAGGATTATAGAATCACTAAGGTTGGAAAAGCCCTCTAAGATCATTGAGTCCAAGGGTTAATCTGTGGATGCAGGCAGGGATGCAGGTCCAGCTCAGCATCCTTGCTGCTCTGCCCCAGTCCCCAGGTGAGTGTCCCCAGGGTGGCTGCTGCAGGCTCAGGACTGCAGCCCCCTGCACTTGGGTGGCTTGGGTGGGTTTAGGTTTCCGTGAAGCTGGATCTTTGCCCCGTGGGATTTGCCCTTGGAGCGTTTCCCAGCCCTGTCCTCAGTGGGGGCATGGCTGTGCTGGGGGCAGCAGGTCTTGGCTGTGCTCCTGGTGTTTCCAAATGTGTTTTTTAAATGGACCAAGCTGTGGCAGGTCAGGAAGCGCTTTCTGCCGGCCCTGTGTGTGGTGTAACTGTACCCTGTGCCTGCCCCCCCAGCACTACTTCACCGTTAACTTCAACCACGAGAACCAGAAGACCCTGGAGCTGAGGACCGAGGATGCCAAGGACTGTGACGAGTGGGTGGCAGCCATAGCTCATGCCAGGTATGTCTCTGTGCCTGCCCAGGGGGGACAGGGGACTGAGGGGGGAGCTGTGCCCAAGGGGCTGTGGGCAGGATGCCACTGAGCTGGGCACTGCTGGTGGGCACAGCAGAACACTTTTGTCCCCCAGCCCTGTGTTGGGGACCCTCATGTCGAGCAGGGGGCTGTGTTCAGCTGTCCCCCCATCCCCACCTCAGTCCCATGCCACTGGTGCTCCCTGTCCCAGCCTGGTTCCAAGCCCATCTGTGAGGGATTCACCCAGAATAGCAAACTGGCCAGGAGGGGGTTTGTTCAGGCTCCTGTGTGTGTGCTGTGGGAGCACTGGCCCAGCCCACCTGTCCTGGAGAGGAGTCAGGAGCCAGCACGGTGCTGGTGCCTCTCCAGGGAAGGAGGGTGCTGGGCTGGCAGCGAGCTGTGGGATCACGTGGGAGCTGTGAGCATGGAATGGGAGAAACACCATCCTTTGCAGCCCCTGATGAGACCAGGACTCTGTGGGAGCTTGTGCCACGTGTCCTTCTCTCTTGGGATGTGGTGGGTGGCAGAGGTTCGGCCATGGGTGTTTGGGGTTTCT
>NW_021939189.1:473346-543402 GCF_001715985.3 Manacus vitellinus
TGAGGGCAGAGGGGGGGTTGTCCTGTCCTTGTGATGGGCTTTTCCTTACACTTGGATATTTTGGGTTAAAAAGTGCAGGTCAGTAGCAATCCATGACCCTGTGTTGGGGTGCACTGAAGGTTCTTTTAGTCTTGTGGGGCTGGGGAGTTACAAGCCTTTCCCCGGAGTGCTGAATTTGTGCTCTCCGGGACCCCCTTGGTGGGGTTTCTCCTGGGATCCTGTGCTGGCCAGGAGCTCCCCAGGTCTGCTCCAGCCTCCCACTTGGAGTGACCCTGCTCCCCTGAGGGGCAGAGGCAGCGGAATGAGCATCTCCATGAGCCTGGGCCCGGGGAGGTGGGAAATGTGAACCCTGGAATTAGCTGAGGGTCAGCCCAGAGCTGCTGGCAGAGCTGCAGTGTCCTGTCCCTGGGCTCACATTGGTTTCACCTTGCTTGGTTTGGGCATTTTCACTCTTTCCCACGCTTTGAAGCAGGGATCAAATCATCAGCTTCTACTTTAATGTGCAAATTTTGCTCACTCAATTAAAAAAACCCCAACAAACAAACCAAAATAAAACTGGCACTGGCAAACCCCTTCTGTGGGCCCTTCTATCCCATGGGAATGGCTTTGGTGCCCACAAACCCTTCAGTGCAGGGGGTGTACGGGGGGTCTTGGGGACTCAGGGTTCCTTGGGAGAGCACACAGAGAGGAAGAAGCTCTAAAATCTCCTCTAAAATCTGATCCCATATAATGAAATGGGGTGAAATGGATGGAGGTGTGTAGGAGCTGGATCAGTGACCATGAGCCCATGGCCACCACCTCCAGCATGTTCCTGCTTTTTCCAAGCAGTCCAGACAGCAAAAACCACCTTTGTTCCTCCTTCCTCTCTGAAATGGGACTTTTTCTCCCCAGGAAAGTCATCTTTCCAAGTTGTTTTCTTACTTCTTTTCTATAAAATCAAAATTCAGATCACATTTTCCCAATTTCCCACGTTCTGGATGGCACATGTGCTGCTTTCCTGCCTCTCCCTGTCACTTTGCAAGCGGTTTTGGCCGTGGGGGCCGGGACACACGAGGAGCAGAGGAGGGAGAGAAAGTACAGGGAGAAACAGTGAAAGCAAAGCCGGGAGCTGGTGGCTCCGATCCCACGAGTGCGGGGAGCGTGGCCGGGGGGCTGCTCCGCCCGCAGGGCTTGGGGTGCAAATACTTGAGGCTTTTCTGCCCTTTTCTCTCCACGTTGTGTTTACTGACTCGCTGCGAAGGCTCTTTCAGGAAACAGGGATGGGGTTTGGGTTGGGCAGCGGGCAGGACTTCCAGGTCCCAGTCCCAGTGGTGTGTTTGGGGTGCTGGGGGTGCTGAGGAGTCAGTGGTGCCCTGAGAGCTCTGCCAGGTTTCTTCATCTGCTTCATCCACTTCAATGGAGTCCCCATCCCTGGAGGGATTTAAAAACCGTGTGGATGTGGCATTTGGGGACGTGGGTTATTGGTGGCCTTGGCAGTGCTGGGGAAGGGTTGGACTCGATGGTCTCAGGGGGCTTTTCCATCCTAAAGGATTCTGTGATTCCGTGATTCTGTGAGTTTGGGATTCCCATTAAGGCAGAACCAGCACGATGGGTCCCTGTGTCTGTCACTAAGGCAGAGGCTCGTGCTGCCCCCAGCACGGTGGCAGCCCGGGCTGCCCTGGGCCCGCGGGCCGTGCCAGGCGGGTGCTCACCCCTGTGCCCACAGATCGCCTCCCTGCTCAAGGACCACGAGCGCATCCAGGCCAGCCAGAGCAGCGCGCCCAGCGACGATGACAGTGACATCAAGAAGATCAAGAAGGTGGGTTGGTGGTGAGGGCTGCGCTCGGAGGGTCCCAGCAGGCACAGCAAACGTGCTCCATGGGGGGCTGGCAGAGGTGTCTGAGCAGGTGCCTCTGCCAACAGGGTTTTTTAGGAGGAAAATGTGTTCTTCCCAGCTGGGAGCCCATCTGTTGGTGGGGCACTCCCGGTGTTCTCTGGATGCATGAGGTGTTTCTTCTCGTGCTGGCTCCTGCACCCCCTTTGACATCTCCCCCTCCCGTGGTCACAGCTTTTATTTTGGCAAAGGCAAAGCCACCACCCCAGCAGCATTCCCACAGGGAGCGATAGACTGGCCCAGGCACCTGCTGTCCCATGCAGGGGATGAGGGGTCAAACCCCCTGCGTGGGGCAGAGGCAGTTGCTGCACATGGGGCCTGGGGTACTGGGCACAGGGCAGGACGTGCTGTGGGTGCCCAGTTACATGAGAAAGGGTCAGAAAATTTTCTGGGTGCATCTCTGCATGTTTGGTTGCCCAGACACGTGCTGGCTCTGGGGGGGTTTGGTGCCCCAGTTCACCGGCAACTGGGGGTTCTGGGTAGGGCTGAGCTCCTGGCAGGACAGTGCTTGGCATTGTGGCTGTGTCTGGGAGGTCAGGAATTAAATGGGATCTTTGCTTCTTTTAGGAGTCCTGCATCCATTCCTGGAGAGGGGAAAAGGGAAAAGGGGACATTGTCTGCAATAAGAAAGTGCATTTTTAATCGTGGAATCACGGAGTGGTTTGAGTGGGAAGGGACCTTAAAGATCATCTCCTTCCAACCCCCTGCCATGGGCAGGGACACCTTCCACCAGCCCAGGTGGCTCCAAGCCCTGTCCAACCTGGCCTTGGACACTTCCAGGGATGGGGCAGCCACAGCTTCTCTGGGCAACCTGTGCCAGAGATTTAAATGAGTTATAGTTGGATTCCCAGCCTGGAGGGCTCAGAGCAGCACCAGGAGGAGGCACAAGAACACCGACTTTAGCGTGGAGCCAGGGAACCTCCCGGCTGCCCCATGCCGAGTGGGGGTCCCTGCCTGGCCCCCCAGCCCTGTCCATAACTCCCAGCCACTGCTCCCCTCAGGTGCAGAGCTTCCTGCGGGGCTGGCTGTGCCGGAGGAAGTGGAAAACCATCATCCAGGACTACATCAGGTCCCCACACGCCGACAGCATGCGCAAGAGGAACCAGGTGGTGTTCAGCATGCTGGAGGCCGAGGCCGAGTACGTCCAGCAGCTCCACATCCTCGTCAACAACTTCCTGCGGCCCCTGCGGATGGCTGCCAGCTCCAAGAAGCCGCCCATCACGCACGACGACGTCAGCAGCATTTTCCTCAACAGGTGAGCTCCATCCTGGGCTCCAGGAGCTCTGCAGCATCTCAGGAGCTCCAGTGCCCTCCCTGGGCACTGGGGCACTCGTGCTGGGTGGTCCCCAGGAGCCTGCAGGGACCCTCTGCACCCTGTTGTGCAGCCCCCTGCAGCCGGCCTGAGGGCTGCCCTGCTCCCCTGGGCTGGGGCTTTTGTCTAAATCCTCGTTATTTGCAGCTTGTTCGTCCGTCTGTTCTTGTTTTGGCTCAGTCCTGTCTCGGTTCCTCTTTCAGCGAAACGATCATGTTTTTGCACCAAATCTTTTACCAAGGCCTGAAGGCACGGATCTCCAGCTGGCCCACGCTGGTGCTGGGTGAGTGCCACTGCCTCCTCCTCCTCTTCCTCCTCCTGCAACACAACAGGCATTTGCCAATCAGCAGGAAAACACATTGCACAGCATGTTGTTGCTTGGTCATGTCGGTCACAGAGTAAAAAATCCCAGAGCACCCCAATTCCTGCATTCCTGGTTCTGCCAGGTGGTGGGACGAAGGGCTGGATGCCTCACAGGGAGGCTGGTGCTGAAGAGCATCTCTGTGTCCCATTAGACCCTCTTTAAACCCAAACTGGGCCGAGCTGGGTGTGATGCAAGGAGCGGGAGACCCGGGGGGTGCTCTGGGTGGGATCAGGGGGCTGGGGGGCTGTGCTGAGGCCTGGAGCATCCCACCCACCTCCCCCTGCTCTGCTCTCAGCTGACCTGTTCGACATCCTGCTGCCCATGCTGAACATCTACCAGGAGTTCGTGCGGAACCACCAGTACAGCCTGCAGATCCTGGCCCACTGCAAGCAGAACCGCGACTTCGACAAGCTGCTCAAGCACTACGAGGCCAAGCCTGACTGCGAGGAGAGGACCCTGGAGACCTTCCTCACCTACCCCATGTTCCAGGTGACTGCTGGCGCTGGGTTCCCCCCCAGGGATGCCCAGGGGAATAGGATGAACAGTGCAAACCCCATCCCCACAGCTGGTATTGCATGGTGGGGAGGCAAAGCCTGGATGAAAATGCCCTGGGCATGGACCCTGATGGTCCCACATTTCTCCTGGGCTGTCGCTGGTGCTGTGGAAGGATGCTGTGCGAAGCTGCTCCCGGGTTGCCCCACACCTTTGGGACAGGGACAGGGGAGAGCAGGGTCCTGGGCACAGCCCCATGCCATTCCCTTCTTTATTCAGCTTTGGCACAAGGAGCTTTGAAGCTTTAACCTCCTAGCTCAGAGTGTCCCCGGCCATGGTGTCCTCAGTGGCACTGGGAGCAGTGCAGGGCAGGCCCCTCTGACCCCCCACTCTGCCCCCTGTGCCGCAGATCCCCCGGTACATCCTGACCCTGCACGAGCTGCTGGCTCACACCCCCCACGAGCACGTGGAGAGGAACAGCCTGGATTACGCCAAGTCCAAGCTGGAAGAGCTGTCCAGGTGAGAGCTGCTGTGCCGTGCCCTCCTGCCCTGTCTGGGTGGATACTCCCGTAATTCCCTCGGTGTATCTTTTGTTTTGGTCTTACCTGGTGCAGTTCCACCACGAGACACTTACTTGAGTCCGAAGGGATCCACTGGAAAACTCGTGCAGGTCCTATCCCAGCTCCAATTTTCTCCTCTCCCTCCTTCAGGATAATGCACGATGAAGTGAGCGAGACTGAAAACATTCGGAAAAACCTGGCGATAGAGAGGATGATCATCGAGGGGTGCGAGATCCTTCTGGACACCAGCCAGACCTTTGTCAGACAAGGTCTGTGTCA
Source organism: Manacus vitellinus (assembly GCF_001715985.3). Classification (NCBI taxonomy): domain Eukaryota; kingdom Metazoa; phylum Chordata; class Aves; order Passeriformes; family Pipridae; genus Manacus; species Manacus vitellinus. The sequence goes on from NW_021939189.1 coordinate 478,227, forward strand.
GCACCAGTGTCCCTCCCCTCTGCAGTAACAGGAGCCCCACGTCCCCGTCCCTGTCCCTCTGTGTGCTGCGGTGGGCTATGAAATTTAAAAACATAGCTCAATTCTGAGTTTTCTCTGCCCTGAAGTGCCTCACGTTCAGGCAGTTTTGGCACTCTCAGGCACTTCTGGTGCTGCATTTTTCTGCATCAGGGCTCAGAAGGTGCGTTTTGGCTGTTACTGATTCCCCTGCCAGGGAAGCTGCTCGGTCCTGGCAGAGCACCCTGTGGTGTGGGTGCAGGGGTGGGCTGGGGGCCGTGCTGGTGCCCACCCCCATGCTGGGCCCCATAACCGGGGGCCGGTCCCAGCCCGTGCTCGGGGGTGTCCCGCTCCTGCTCCCGGGCCGTGCCCGCAGCGCTGACGGAGCGGCCCCTCCGCAGGGTCCCTCATCCAGGTGCCCATGTCGGAGAAGGGGAAGATCACGCGGGGCCGGCTGGGCTCCCTGTCCCTGCGCAAGGAGGGCGAGCGCCAGTGCTTCCTCTTCTCCAAGCACCTCATCATCTGCACCCGCGGCTCCGGGGGAAAGCTGCACCTCACCAAGGTGAGGGGGCTGCGGGAACCCCGGGAAGGGGCTGGTGCTGCTGCTGCTCCCTGGGCATGGGGAGGGGGCAGAGGGTGCCTGGCTGATGTCTGAGCTGGCCGGGCTCTTGGTGACACTGGGGTCCAGGGACTGCCTTGCCTTCCCCTGGGGCAGCCCTGGGGGTGGGGGGCACCCAGACTTACTTCACATGGTCCTTGTTAGAGCTGAGTCACAGGAGAGATGAGAAACTACAGGATCCTGATAAAAGAATTTACCCTAATCTGCAGCAGAAACCTTGACAATCTATTCCGGGAGAAACTGGAGTTAGAGCCTGGGCTGTCCGTATTGCTCCCAGCTCCTCTGGCTGCTCCCAGGGCTCCTGTGTTTATTTGGGGAAGTTTGGCAGTTAATTGAGCAAGAATCTTACAGAAATTGCTCATTACTGGCATTAAATTATCAGTTTGAAGAATTACAGTCCGTGGCAAAGAGCTGATAATTACAACAACAGACTTTGGGAAAATTAAATTTAAAGCTTCTATTAAATAATTTATAAACAAATTAGTTGATCGGTTCGAGGGAAAAACAGCTTTTTCCCCAGTGAAAGCAGGCACTGTGCTGGGCACGGGCTGTGTGTGCCCACCTCCACCCCGGGCTGTGTGTGCCCTCCCAGGGGCATCTACCTGTCCCCATCCCTGGGGTGGGAATGAGGATGGGGGAACCCCCACCCTCCTGAACCTCGACTCCTGCCCCTGGGTGGGGGCTGTGATGGGGTTCTGGGTCTGGGGTTCCCCCAGTGCTGCAGGGGGTCCCCCTGCTGACCCCCCTCCCGCCCCCAGAACGGTGTGATCTCGCTCATCGACTGCACGCTGGTGGAGGAGCCCGAGAGCACCGACGAGGACGGTAGGTCACCCTGGAGGTCACCCTGGAGGTCACCCTGGAGGTCACTCTGGGGCCCTGCTCACCCCACTGGTGGGTGTGGGGAGGGAGTTTGGGCTTGTGCATCTCCCAGTGGGGGCTGAGCAGACAGACATCCCCACAGGCGAGGTCACAACTGCCCCAGGACCCCCTTTGCTGAGGTCACTGGCACAGCTGGTGCCACCAGCACAGCAGTGTCTCTTGCCACCCCCTGTCAGTGATTTTGGGTTTGGCAGTGTGGTCACCCCATGGTGGGGGCTGGGGAGGTGACAGGGGTGCTTCCCCAGCTGGAGACAGGTGCCAGGGGTTGTGACTGGGCATGGTGGCAGCGTGGGCAGCACTGCCGGTGTCCCATCAGGGGTCTGGGGTCCTCCTGCATGTTCCCACCATCTGTCCACGTGACATAAACCCAGCTGTGGCAGAGCTGGAGCAAATTCAGATGCCAGTAGACTCAGTGAAGACATGACTGAGGTTTAATTAGGTTAATTATTTACTGTGAACCAAGCAGACACACACTGACACAGATCCAGCTGTCCTGGGGTAGCCAACAACCTGCAAAAACCCAAATAAACTCTCCTTAAAACCTGACTAAAGCCCATGCGGGAGGAGAGGGGGTGGGAAAGCCTTTCCCAATCACTGTATGTGAATTTTTCTGTTCCAAAGCCAAAACATCAGGACAAGACATCGACCACCTTGACTTCAAAATCGTGGTGGAGCCAAAAGATTCCTCATCTTTCACAGTTATCCTTGTGGCCTCATCCAGGCAGGAGAAGGCTGCATGGACCAGTGACATCAGCCAGGTAGGGGCCAGCAGGGAGGGTTGTTGGGGTATGGGGTCCTCAGGGTGAGGAGCTGCCATGGGATCCCTGCTTGGCTGATCCCTGCTGAGCTGATCCCTGAGCCCTGCTTGGCTGATCTCTGCTGGACTGCAGTGTCACTTTGGGCACAGATTAATGCCTGAGGTTTGCTGGGTGGCCATGGTCCCACTGCCTGCCCTGGGGCTGGGTTTGCACCCCAGGAGCTTTCCTGACACTGTTGGGGCGTTGGGACCTGCCACGAGCTGGGGTCTTGCTCAGGTGAAGGACTGAGCCCTGGGCACCCACCCAGGGAGAGCAGAGGGGCTCCTGAGGGCTGACTGGGCACCCAGGGCCTGGCCATTACCCTTGTGGTGTCTGGTGGCTGGAGGAGGAGGAAGAAGAGGTGGGAGGAGGAAGGTGACACAGCCACAGCAGGGTCTGTCCCATCAGAGCTCTCCTGCAAATCTCAATCTGAGCTGTGGGTTCCTCCTCTGACTCCAACACGTGGTACGATTTCCACCTGCTTTATGCAAATGACCCCGAAGATATTTCTTCCAGGTGGGAGGAAGAGCAGAGTTCCTGGTTCAGTAGGGAACCAGGGCCCCTCACAGGGAGGTGGTGGCTCCCAGCCCAGTCCTGCTCGCACAGGGGTCCCTGCAGGGACCTGCCTCTCGCTGGGTCTGCCCCTGAGAGCGTCCGGTCATGCAGGCTGTGGGGAGTTTCATTCCAGCTTCATTCCTGGGAGCAGGACCTGGCAGCCCTGGCAATGGCTTTGTGACTGCTGGCACACCTGGAGCCAGGCTGGGTCCATCTGGGAGAGCTCAAGGACAGCTCTGGGTGACGCTCCCCCAGAACAGGGAGGCAGGGCCGTGGCCACGCAGCCCTGTCCTCAGGAAGAAGCTCCTGCCCTTCCCAGCAGTGCAGCCCCAGCCCCACTCGCCTGTCGGACATGGGAGATGCAGTGAGCAGGGATATGTCTGGTCTGGATAAGGCCAACCTCCAACTTTTCCCACACCACCCACCTGTGTCTCTTCCAGTGCGTGGACAACATCCGCTGCAACGGCCTGATGATGAACGCCTTCGAGGAGAACTCCAAGGTCACCGTCCCCCAGATGATCAAGTGAGTGCACACAGGGCCAGGACACAGCTCCAGTGGCAGCTGGAGTGGTCAGGAGCCCTGCGACCCCTGCAGCCTCCCCGTGTGCTCCACGGGCTGTCTCCAGTGTGGTGATCAGGAGCATTAAATAGCTGCAGAGGGGTTTGTGTGGGATGTGCTCGGGGAGGTGAGAATGTCAAAGGGGAGAGCTTAGAGAAAAAAACAGTAGTAAAGAAGGGTGAAAGCACCAGAAGAGAGGGGTATGGGGGCTGCTGTCCTTGTGGGTGCTGGGGTGCAGGGGCTGCCCTGGTCTGTGATGGGATATGTTGGCATGAGGTGGGCTGGTCCCTGCCGGTGGGATGGGGCAGTGCGGGGTGTCCTCCTGCCACGTCAGCCACCCTTGCTGCTGCCAGGCCTGGGAAGGGGCTTGGTTCGTGTGTGCCTTGGAACAGTCCATCCACATCCCTCTGCCTGCTGAGCACTCTGCAGCATTCCCACCCTTTCTGGTGTGTGGGTTTCCAGATTGTCCCCTGGGAGCATTCCTGCCTGTGTTTCCTATGGGGACACCCTGTATGAACAAGGCTCCTTCCTGTGCCCATTTCTGTGGTCTCTTGGTTTCATTCCAGGCTGGAACCACAGATATCTTGTTTCTCTGCAGGTCTGATGCCAGCTTGTATTGTGATGATGTTGACATTAGGTTCAGTAAAACGATGAATTCCTGCAAGGTCCTGCAGATCCGCTATGCCAGCGTGGAGCGGCTGCTGGAGAGGCTGACGGACCTGCGCTTCCTGAGCATCGACTTCCTCAACACGTTCCTGCATTCCTACCGCGTCTTCACCACCGCCCTCGTCGTCCTTGACAAGCTCATCACCATCTACAAGAAGCCCATCAGTGCCATCCCGGCTCGGTGAGGCCGTGGGGCATCGCTGCAGAGCTGCCCTGGCGCCCGGCCCGTGCCCGCAGGGGTGCGGGGTCTGTGCGGGGGCTGCCCCCGCTCCGCGTCCCCTCTCTGTCCCCGGTCAGTCTCTGCACCCCAGCCCTGCCTGGCCCTGGTGCTGCCCCAGGATCTGTCCTGTCCCTGAAGGAGCAGTGGGGTCTGGGGGGACTGTGGCATTGCTCCATCCCCTGTCTGCATTCTCTGTGCCCCAGACCTGCCCAGCCCTGGTGCCACCCTGGGGCTGTGTCACCTGCTCCGTGAGCTGTGATACCCCCACACTGGGGAAGGAGATGAACCCAAGCTCTGCGGGTGTCCCCCGTCCCAGGAGGGCCATGTGGGGTGGCGAGGGGCTCATGCCAGCTCTGCTGTACCTGGGGGGATGCCCCCGGGCCCCAGTGCCACAGCGGGGGATCCCCACGGGCTGCTGGGCAGGGCAGGTGCCAGCTCAGCCTCTCCCTGTGTCTCCTCCAAGGTCCCTGGAGCTCCTGTTTGCAAACAGCCAGAACAACAAGCTGCTGTACGGGGAGCCCCCCAAGTCCCCTAGAGCCAACCGCAAGTTCTCGTCGCCCCCCCCGCTGTCCATCACCAAGAGCTCGTCCCCCAGCCGCCGCAGGAAGCTGTCCCTCAACATCCCCATCATCACGGGGGGGAAGGCGCTGGACCTGGCGGCGCTGAGCTGCTCCTCCAACGGCTATGCCAGCATGTACTCCTCCATGGCCCCCTTCAGCAAGACCACCCTGGACATCAACAAACTCTACGTGTCCAGCAGCTATCCCAATAAAATCCCGGATGAAGGAGAAGTGGCCTCGGAAAAGCAAGAGGAGCCACTGCCAGGCAAGCAAAGTGAGTCCCTGTGGGTGTAAGGGTGGGGGGCTCCTGCCCAGGGTGGCCAGTTTGGGAGCATGCACGGAGAGCTCCTGCCTCCTGAAAACTCACTAATTTGTAATAACAAAATAAAAAAACCACCCAAAACCCCCTAACCTCAAAGAAAAAACCCATCCCAAAAAATCCCAGAGTAACCGCGGGACTCTGTACCTTTCTCATATGTGTTGGCTGCATCCCCAGCTGGAATGGGTCAGACTTCAGGAAAACCTGGAAGAGCTAAAATGTGGCTGCATTTGTGTCCAGCGGGTGGTAAAGGGGTTCCCTGTTCCTCCCAGGCTCAGAGGTGTCTGTCAGGGAAGAGTCAGACACAGATCCCAATCACAGTGATGAAGCCGAAGCTGAAACTTCCCCAACAAAATCTCCGACAACTCCCAAGTCCATCAAGTGCAAAAATTCATCAGGTAACAGGGGAGCCAAGGCCTGTTCCAACCCAGGGGGTGCCCGTGCGTTGGGGGGCTGGTGCGTGGGGGAGCCTGTCTGGGCAGCAGCGGTGCCCGCAGTGGTGTTGGATTTCTCCTCCCCCAGATTTCTCGCTGTTTTCCTACAACAACGGCGTGGTCATGACGTCCTGCCGGGACCTGGACAGCACCCGCAGCGCCCTGTCTGCCACCTCCGCCTTCGCCATCGCCACGGCGGGGGCCAACGAGGGGACCCCCACCAAGGAGAAGTACCGCAGGATGTCCCTGGCCAGTGCAGGTACCTGCCCCCCGAGGCAGCAGGAACACATTTTTGGGATACTCATTTCCACGGCTCTCAGTTGGGTTTCCCACCAGGAGCTCCCTGGCCAGGAGCAGCCCTGTCGGGGGAGCCCAGAGCCCCCCCAGCCCAGTGCCCGCCCGCTCCGGGCCGTGTCCCGGGTGCCTGGGCACGGAGCTGCCCAAGGGACGTGCAGGATACGGGCACCTCAACCATCACACCCGTGGGCAGGCGGCCCCAGCTGTCCTGCTGCTCCCTGACACGGAGCGGCTCGGGGTGCTCGGGAAGGGAGGATGCTCCTCCTGGCAGCCCTCCAGCAGCCCTGAGCCATTCCCGAGGGCATTGCTAAGGGGCTGCTGGCAGTTTCAGGCTTCCCCACGGACCAGCGGAACGGGGACAAGGAGTTTGTGATCCGGAGAGCGGCCACCAACCGTGTCCTCAACGTGCTGCGGCACTGGGTCTCCAAACACTCGCAGGTGGGCAGCAGGGCCTCTCTCTCCCTCCTCACCTCTCTCTCTCCCTCCTTCCCACAAGTGGAAATTCGGCTGCATGCCGGGTGGCTCAGCCAGGCTCCAGCTGGGAAGGCAACTGGCACTTCTGTTTTCATGAAGCAAAGGAGTGGCCGTGGGCAGGAGTGGGGAGCTGGGAGCCTCAGCGGGGGGCCAGGCATTGGGTCCCAGTTTGCACAGTCGAGGTGCAGAGGAGGGGAGCTGGATCTGCCATTGCCCCCAGCTGGGCTGGGGAGAAGGGGAGTCTCCGGGTTTGGTGCCTGTTGGGGGGCTAAGGCTGGGGTCAGGGTTCAGGCACTGGGTGCTTTCCCTGCTGTCACTGTCCCTCTCTGCATTGGTGACTGGGGGCACTGGCAGTGGTGCTGTACTGGTTCTCACTGGGAAGCCCCCTGACTCTCCCTGGCTGGGTGATGCTGATGCAATGGTACAAAGCGAGCCCAGTGCCCTCCTGGCCAGTTCCCATTTGCTGGGATTTTGCCAGGAAGAGGCAGCCCCTGCTCACAGCCAGTGTCACTCCCAGCACATTAACACTGTGGCTGTGCTGGCCTTGGCAGGACTTCGAGACCAACGAGGAGCTGAAGTTCCGGGTGATTGGCTTCCTGGAGGAGGTCATCCATGACCCTGAGCTCCTGACCCAGGAGAGGAAAGCAGCTGCCAACATCATAAGGTGAAGGGCTGTGGGCGGGAGGTGGCTCTTCCTGGACCCTGTGCCAGGTTCTTGTTATTCCTGCTCTCACCTGGGATCACAGCAGGCACGAGGGCACCAGGAAGGGCTGTGTCAGGGGCTTGGGACGTGCCAGGGAGGAGGAGGAGGAGGAGGAGAGGAGGAGAGGAGGAGGAGGAGGAGGAGGAGGGATGGTGGTGTGCTGGCTGCATCCAGCCATTGGGAGGTGTGACTGCCTGTCGTGTGTGGCTGAGGTGTGATGTTGAACCCCGTGAGCACATGGCCCTTCCTGCTGTCGGGTCCTGGGATGGCACCGTGGCTCCCATGGCCAGGGACCCTGGGCTCCTGCCATGAGCAGGGCAGTTCTGACCACCCAGTGCTAGAGCCAGAGCCAGGGCACCATGTCCTGCTGCAGGGCTGACACACACACCATGATCCTTGTGGGTCCCTTCCAGCTCGGAATGTTCTGTGACTGTGACAGAAGGGGCCATGTGGCCTCGGTTAAGGAGTCTTTTCTTTTTTAAAATGGGACTCAGAAGGCTCTTACAAAGCACATGCCGAGTGTTTTGTCCCTGCAAACCCCCAGAGCTGTGCTGCACCACTGGAGCTGTGCCTCTGGTGCTTTCCCAGCCAGAGTAACACTGTCTGTTCCTGCCATAGGACCTTGACACAGGAGGATCCAGGAGACAACCAGATAACCCTGGAGGAGGTTGTGCATATGGTAAATACCCTCCCTTTCCTTCCTCCCTCCCTGTGCTCATGGTGGTGGAAGGGGAACAGATAAAAGATCCTGGTGCTCCAGGACACCCAAGGAGAGATGGAGTCTCCAAGCCCAATGTCTGGGGCTGCAGCTGCAAAGTAGGGAAAGATTTTCTGGGGAGGGGCCAGCTGTGAGCACAGCTGGATCTGTTACAGGCAGAGGCAACACTAACCAGCTCACTGGCATGTTAGTCCTCCTGCAGTCAGCAGGATGGCTGGAGAGGGCAGGGAGACACCTGCCCGCTGCGGGCACAGGAAAGGGACACAAGAAAGCCCCAGGGACACAGGAAAGCCCCAGGGTTCCCACGGTGTCCTCTGCATCCCCAAACCTGCTCCAGATCCAAGGGACAGGCACTGGCTCAGTCGGCATCAGCGTTGCTCCCCTAGGAGCAGAGCCCTGGAAGTGTGCCATGGATTGAAAACCTTCTTGGTGGCTGCAGAGCACTCACTGCCTTCCTGCATTGCAAAGAAAACAAAGTCTGTTCCCAGAAAAACCCAAGAGCCACTTGAAACCTGCCTGGTGCAGCTGAAACACCCGAGATTCTGACCCTTGGCTCTGCCAATGGCTCTGGGGGGGATTAGTCCCTCCTGGGGTTTGCTTGAGCTGTTGCCTGTAACTGCAGATGCTGGAAACTTCCTTTGAAGAGAAGACAAACCTGGAGGGTTTTGCTCTGCCCCTCAGGCTGAGCAGCAGCGACTTGCGGTCAAAGGCACAGTGGGGGCACGGGGGCACCCTGGGTTTTGGGGTGCACGCTGGGGTGAGGGGGCTGCAGGTTCCCTGGCCCCTCCTCGTGAGCCTGGGGTGTGCATCGTGCTGACCCTTGGCTGGTGCCCCCCGAGGTGCCCAGAGCCCCCCTGCACTGCACAGGGTGCTGCCAAATGCCACCAGTGCCACCTGCCCACGCTGGGCTCTGTTGGGGCATGCCTGCAGCCTGCCCCCAGACTGCCCCCCCAGCTGCCCCATAGCCTTCCCCCCAGCCTGCCCCCCCAGCCTGCCCACCCTGCCTTCCCCCAGCTTGCCCCCCAGCCTTCCCCCCCAGCCTTCCCCCCAGCCTCCCCCCCAGCCTGCCCCCCAGCCTGCCCCGCTGCCTCCCCCCCTGCAGCGTCTCCGGGCCCGTGAGCCGCAAGGGCTCAGCTGTGTTTGCTCCCCGGAGCTTTCGCAACCCCCTTCCCACAGCCGGGAGGGATTGTGCAATGGGCTGTTGAGGAGGGGTGAGTGTTGGTCTTGGGGGCTTGTTCTGTGTTGTCAGGGCTGTTTGGGGTTTATTTGGCCAGGAGGTTGGTGGGGTTTGTTTGTTCCAGCTCTTTAGTGGCTGATCCTTTTCCAGAAGCCGGAGGGAGAGTGAAATGTTATGGGGAATGTTGCTGGCCTTGTTCCAGCTGTTTGTGGAGTGACTGTGGAGTTTGTTGGGTGCTGGACTGAGCCATGTATCCAGGACCAGCTCTCAAGTGATATCTTTGTGATTGGTGCAGGTCTGGGCTGCAGGCTCCCGCTGTCACCCTGGGTGGCTCATGTGGGGGGTCTTGCCCGTGACCCTCATTGTTCCTCTGTCCCGCAGGCCGAGGGGGTCAAAGCAGAACCCTTTGAAAACCACTCGGCCCTGGAAATTGCGGAACAGCTGACACTGCTGGATCACCTGATCTTCAAGAAGATCCCTTACGAGTGAGTGATCCCCGTGGGTCAGGAAGAGCTGCTCTGGTCACCCAGGGTCCCACAGCCGGTCTGGCTGGCTAACCCCAGAGGGTGCAAAGCCTTCCCAGGTTTTGCCAGTTGAGTCCTGATCCTGTGGCTTCTCTGCCACTGTCCCCAAGGTGACCGGCTCAGGGAGACCCTCCCATGTCCATCAAACTTTCAGCTGTATCCATGTGGTCCCTCCCAGCAGCGTGGGGGGCAAAGGTCCTAGGATCTCCATCCTGTGAGGGTGCAGTGGAGCTTGCAGGGCTTGGCCATCCCATAAAAATGGGAAATAGAATTTGATCTAAACACTGTCATTTGCAGAGAGTTCTTTGGGCAAGGCTGGATGAAGCTGGAGAAGAATGAGAGGACTCCGTACATCATGAAGAACACAAAACACTTCAATGATGTAAGGGCAGCTGCAGTGGGGTGGAGGGATGGCCAGTGGGGAGGCAGCATAGCCCACCTGCCCCAGGGCCTGGGGTGTGCAAGGTTTACCTGCCCCCACAGATGTTACCTTTCTCAGGGCTCCACTGCAGGTGGTGCGTCTCCTGGCGCAGTTACTCCTTCTGGGACTGCTGCTGTCAGGGAAATCTTTTAAAAAGTGCTGCGAGGCTGGAGGGCACAGAGCCGTGTCCAGGCCCATCCTAATGCTCGGGCTGGGCCCCGTGTCTCCCCAAGGTCAGTAACCTGATCGCGTCGGAGATCATCCGGAACGAGGAGATCAACGCGCGGGTGAGCGCCATCGAGAAGTGGGTGGCGGTGGCCGACATCTGCCGCTGCCTGCACAACTACAACGCCGTGCTGGAGATCACCTCCTCCCTCAACCGCAGTGCCATCTTCCGCCTCAAGAAAACCTGGCTCAAGGTCTCCAAGCAGGTGGGCACGGGGTGACCCCTCCTGGGGAGGGGGGGGGTTTGGTGGGTGGGTGTGATGGTGTTGGGGCGGCACAAGTCATGGGCATTGAAAAAGAGTTAGAAAATGAAGGAAGGTTTTTTAGGTCTTTTCCAGGAGGGACATGCTGTGCAAGCAGCTCAGACCCTGCCTTGCTATTGGGTTTATTCATGGAGTCACAGAATTGTTTGGGTTGGAAAAGCCCTCTGAGGTCATCAAGTCCAACCATTCCCCCAGCACTGCCAAGGCCACCACTAACCCATGTCCCCAAGTGCCACATCCATGTGTCTGTTAAATCCCCCCAGGGATAGTGACTCCACCAGTGCCCTGGGCAGCCTGTGCCAGGGCTGGACAACCCTTTCTGTGAAGAAATTTTCCCAATTTCCAACCTGAACCTCCCTGGCACAACTTCTTTGCTCTTGTCCCATCGCTTATTACCTGTGAGATGAGATCGGCCCTACCCTGCAGGTCGGATGTGCAGTTAAGCCTTTCCCAGAGAGCCCCTGTGCCTGTACACACACACAGACATCCTTTAACTGATTTTCTGGGCTCCTCAGACCAGTTCTGGATGAACAGGATGAATTCCTGTTTGAGGTACCTGGTACAGGAATAGCTGGTACCTGCCTGGTGCGGGGCTGGACAGAGCCCAGGGCTGCCAAGTCAGCATCGCTGTGGGCTCCTCTCAGCCAGGAACAGTCGCTTTGCCTATAAAATAATAAACCTATGAATGAAACAGGCACTGGCAAGGGCAGAGGTGGGAGCAAGGGGAGGAAGTGAGTGCACAGCCTGACTTCAATATTACTGGAGGAGCTTTGCTTTCAGGTGCTCACTTGGCTCCTCTGGGTATCACCAGGAGCCAGGTGTGACAGCCAGGGCACAGTTGTACCTGTGAGGGAGTAGGAACAGCTGGATGGGGGGATGTGCCCCGGGCAGGGCAGGCTGGGAGTGATCCTGTGGCTCCACAGGCTTTACCCCCTCCCCGGCTGCAGGGATGGGGGGATATTCCAGGGCCTCTCCGAGCGGCACTTTGGGTTTCTTGCAGACGAAGGCTCTGATCGATAAGCTCCAGAAGCTGGTGTCGTCAGAGGGCAGGTTCAAGAACCTGAGGGAGGCCCTGAAAAAGTGAGTGAATAGTGATTCTCCTCCTGCCAGCCCAGGGTCCATGGTGTGGGGGGACCTGGATCCCACCTGCCCCCCCCTGTGGCTGGGGCTCTGCTCACAGGAGCATTGCAGAGCCTGCACTAAAGCATGTCCTGCTGAGCCGGCACAGTGGCTGGCAAAGTGGTTCCCAGGAGTGAGCTGCTCCTTTGAGCAGCAGTGTGGAAAAATGGGAGTAAAAGGGACTGCAAAGGGGCAAAATCACTGCCAGCCACCTGGGAACATTTTTCCCCATCACTATCATAGAATCATGGAATTATGGAATGGTTTGGGTTGGGAGGGACCTTAAAATTGCAGCCCCCTGACATGGGCAGGGACACCTTCCACTAGGACAGGTTGCCCAGGGAAGCTTCCAAAAGTCTTCCCAACCCTCTGTCGAAGCTGCTCACAGCTCACCTTCTGCATCCCATGGCTTTGTGAGGGGCACGGCTGCAGGTCCTGCTTGTCCTGCTCAGCCAGCAGGGGTGAGGCCCAGGAGACCAGCAGCCTTCCTGGAGAGAGCCTTCCTATATTAGAGAGACTCTGCTGACTCTGAGGGCCCCCCTCCTTCCCCTCCAAAGCCCCTGGGTAAGGCAGTTTTCTCCCTCATTTCTTTCTGGTCTGCCCCCGAAGTTGTGACCCTCCGTGTGTCCCTTACCTGGGCATGTACCTGACCGACCTGGCGTTCATCGAGGAGGGGACCCCGAACTACACCGAGGACGGCCTGGTGAACTTCTCCAAAATGAGGATGGTGAGTCCCCAGCCCTGCTGGCGTGGGTGTGCAGGGCCAGCCAGGGGTGATGTGGCTGTGGCCAGGTCTGTGTCCCTTCAGCTGTCACCTGCACAGCACCAGGCAGCCACATGTGTCCCCTGCGCACACCTTGGGTTGTTCCTGGTGTCTGGAAGAGAAAAAAAGGCCCTTTGCATCGTGCTGTTCTGTGTGCTCTTGCCCTCCTGGGTGCTGGGACAGTGCCAAGGGTGATGGCTGAGCCAGGAACGCCTTCTGTGTTTCATCCCCACACAGATCTCACACATCATAAGGGAGATCCGCCAGTTCCAGCAAACCTCCTACAAGATCGAGCACCAGCCCAAGGTACGGCCCTGTCCCTGGAGCCATGTGCTCCCTCTGCTCCTCGTCTCCTTCTCCCATCACAGTGTCTAAGCCTGCAGTTCCTGGCAGCTCCATGCTGGAGCGATGGCTGTGCCCGGCTGGAGGCTGTCGGCAGCGGGGCAGGGGCTGGAGGGTGACTCTTGGTGCTCCATCAGGCTCCCCTGTGCCCCCCTGGCTGCTGCCAGGAGGAATTGCCAAGGCACTGACAGCGTGACCGATGGCCAGAGTGCTCCAGGGCTGCACCCTGCACATGCTGAGAAACAGCTATTTAGGAGCAGCACCCCTCCCTACAGAGCAGAGTGTGTTCCACCGCCCCCACAGCCAGGGCCAGGTGGCCTCTGCCTCATGGTGGCCCCTAGTATGTGATGAGCTGAAAGGTCTCGGCCGCCCTCACACTTCCTCTGCCGCAGCACCGCGGAGCCGCTCCGGAAGCGGGCTGGGTGCTGGGGGTTTCCACTTTCTCCAAAACCAGCAAATCCTCCTGAAACCCTCCCAGGGTGGTCAGGCTGGGCCAAACCACCCTCCAGTGACGCTGGTGTCCATGTGCGGTGGCAGGAGCAGCTCCAGTCCCTCTGGATCACAGCCCCTGGCTGGGCTGGGGAGCTGCGGGCTCTGATTTGAGCCCCTGGCAGCATCAGCTCTGCCCTCTGCACAGTTGGTACCTGCCCAGGGCTGGGCTCACGCTGCAGCCTTTTCCCAACTAGGCACCCCAGGTATTCCCTGCCTCCTCCCAGCCTCTCCTCCTCAGGAGGAAGACCAGTGTCTGTGAAAGCAGCCTGTTGCCCCAAAATCCTGTCTGAAAGCAGCCAAGCTGAGCACAGCAGGGAGGGGCAGTGCTGGTGGTGCCATGCATGGCCACACATCACCCTGTCTCCCTGTGGAGGTGGGATTCAGCTGTATGGAAGCTCCTAGATGCTTTTGTGGGTGCTGGGATGAAGCCCCATCTCTGCTGCTGACGCTTCTCAAGCAAAGACTCTGCTGCTGGCTGCTCCTCACGCTGGACAGCTCTGAACCCACACACAGCACCTTGCCTCCATTTGGGCTGTGCCTCTCTTCACTATCAGCTACTAACGGGGCCAAAAAGCAATTTGGGAAAATGCTGCCAAGAAATGGGAGCAGATGGAGCAGAGGTCCTGCCACGTCAGCAGCATTCCTGCAGCAGGAACGTGGCTCCCCACTTACACGGGCTGTCAGTTACCAGGGTGTGGGTGCCCCACTTATCAGGGGTGTGGCTGCCTCAGTTACCAGGGTTTGTGGTCTCCCAGCCCGGTAATGGCCCCACTCCTTTCCCAGGTGACGCAGTACCTGCTGGACCAGTCGTTTGTGATGGACGAGGACACCCTTTATGAAGCTTCTCTGCGAATAGAGCCCAAACTGCCTTCCTGAGCGCGGGGGCCGCTCGTGTACACTCGCTATACCATACTGTACATACCCGTTGTTCCGTTGGACGCCCTGGAGTGACTCCCAAATCTGTGCTTCTCCGAGCAATCCGCCCCCATCCCAGGCCGCACTAGACCTCCCGTAGGATTTCCCGCACTGGTTAAGGTTTCACGCATTGACACTTCGCTGGAGTCCCGGGTTCTTTTCAATGATGTTATTTTTGTCATTTGTTCCTCCTGAGGGGGCTGGCGGTTGGGCAGGTGAGCCCTGTGTCCCTGTGGGGCAGGTGAGTCCCTGTGTTCCCACAGGGCTCTGGGGCAGCACGGACCACCTCTCGCTTGGATGGTGCCAGCAGTGACATCCCACAGCAAACTCTGTAAGGCGGGAGAAGGGAACACATTAAAGGTTGTCCCTCGGTGTGAGCTGCCCTCTCTGTGTGTGCCACCCCCACGCTGGCTGGGCATGGGGGGCCCCGGCTGCTGTCCCGGTCCCTCCGAAGTCAGGAAGATGGAAGCGTCCCCTTGCCTCTCCTCGCTGCATCCAGCTCCTGTTGATATGCTGTAGATCCGTACCCTTGTGCCCACTCTGAGTACCATGACGTAGAGTTAGAGATGACGAGTGTTTTTATTACATCTACTGTAATCCTGGCTAACCACCCGCTAGCAGGATATAGTAATGTAGTGCTTATTCTGTGAATAGTACCTGGGTTTTTTACATTGTACAGTCCCTGACACGGTTCCCCGGCAGTGGCAGGCATGCTCCACTCACACAACACTTGCTGTAAGCAATACCTCGTGGTATGGGAATTCTCTTTCAAGCCCTAAAACTATTTCAACTTACAGCTTGTTTGGGAAAAAAAATATTTCCATTTTTTTTGTAAAAATATATGTTTCCTGATTACCTCTTGCTAATAAATCTATTCTATCTCAGGGTGAACCCGGGTTTGTGATGGTTTTACGGGCGGGATAACGCCGGACCCGCCGGCGCGCGGGCCCCCGCCCCGTCCCTCCCCCCGCCCCCTGTCCCGCTCCGTCCGGCAAGGCGGCTGCGCCCGGCCCGGCTCGCTCGGCTCGGCTCCGGCCTTCGGCTCGCTCGGCTCGGCTCGGCTCGGCTCCGCTTCTGCTCGGCTCCACCTGCCCGGTCCCGGCCCATGCTCTGGCCCCCGTCTGCTGAGATGGCGGCGTGCCTCATGGCGGCCCGGCCGTGCCTCGCGCTCCCGCCGCCGGGGCCCACGGCCGAAGGTGACCGGGCGGCGGGGGGCCGTCGGCGGGCTGCGGGCTCGGGCCTCGGGCTCGGGCTTCGGGCTCGGGCCTCGGCCCCGCGAGGGCCGTGCCGGGGCAGCCGCGGGTCGCCGCTGACGCCGCGTTCTCTCCGTCAGAGGAGCAGCTTCTCAGAGGCCTGGATTGGCAGCAGGTGAGGCCCAGCCGCCGCTCTCGCCGCGGCGGGAGGGCCGGGCCGGGCCGGGGCCGGGCCGGGCGGGCCGCGGGGCTCTGACGCGCGGTGCCGCCCCGCAGTTCGGCCGCCGGTACAGCCCGGACGAGTACCCGCGCAGGCTGCGCATCTTCGTGGACAACAAGCGGCTCATCGACGAGCACAACGCCGGCAACCACAGCTACCAAAGTACGAGCCCCGGCCCCGCCCGGCCCGGCCCGCGCCGGCTCCGAGCGCGGGGCCCCGCTGAGCGAAGCGTCCCCTTCTCCCCTCTCTCCCCTTCCTAGTGGGCCTGAACCAGTTCTCGGATATGACCAACGAAGAGTTTCAAAAGATGTACCTGTGGAGGGAGCCCCAGGTAACTGGCGGGAGCGCGGGTGGACAGTGAAGGAAGGGGTGCAGCTGGACCCCGTGAGTGGGTGTTTTGCACCGAGCAACACCCACTCGGGGCCAGCACCCACCCCTGTACTGCCCCTGCTCAGCCGCTAGCACCCATCCCCCTGCAATCCGCTTTGCTGTGCCACTGATGCCTTAAAATCATTACGTTTTAGTACAGCTTGTTAGTACTTTTAGCTTGCTAGTACCTTTGTGCAAGATTTCTAAAAATGCTGTTTAACGTTCTTTGTTAAGAATTTCAACAGACAAGGGATTTTTAATGAGGCGAAGAGCCCTTAGCTGTAAAAATGTACTGAGAAAGAGACATAACAGACACATAACATCTGATATAAGTAGTCAAAGCTACTCAAGAGCCTTGGAACCATTCCAAAAGGGTCAGAGGAGATGAGGACGAAGAAGATGAAGAGAAGAAATGGTCTTTTTGGGACTACCGACTCAAATTCGGGAGGCATGTCAGGAGTGTGGTGAGGGTGGTGTTATGGGAGGGACAGTTTTGGAAGTGAATATAACAGATGAGGTAATGTCCAAATATTGTAATTAGAATGATAGCATAAAGTTGTAAAAGCCTGTGCAATCAGGATGTGCAAAATATTTTTTGTGCACCATCCATGCCACAATAAAGAAGTGCTTTTTGCCTTTTAATACTCAAAAATAGTCCAGAGAATTATTTCTCCAATTTTAGGCATCACCACCGGGGTAAGAGTGAGGTGGCTCCCTGCAGTCCCCGCCCTCAAGAATTTCAGCTGCCTCAGCCCGGGCTCCAGCCGAGCTGTTGTCACTTCTGTTGCCAGCTCCCTGAGCAGCCGGGGCACTGCAGGCAGTGGTGTGGGCTGGCCCAGGGCTCCTGGCTGCAGTGGCTGCCCACCAGCCCCCCACCCTGGGGAGAGCAGCTGTCCTGGGCCACTGTCCCCAGCCCGCTGGCTCAGCACAGCCCTCCTGCCTCCCTTGCAGAACTGCTCAGCCACCAAGGGGAGCTTCGTGCGCAGCTCGGGGCCGCGTCCCGACTCCATCGACTGGAGGAAGAAGGGAAACTTTGTGACGCCCGTGAAGAACCAGGTGAAGAGCATGTGTGCCGTGGGTGAGGTGCCCAGAGAGGGGCTGTGGGCGGCGGGCAGGGCTCGGTGCTGGGGAGCAGTGCTGGGCTGCGTGTGCCGCAGGGGAGCTCCCCCAGAGCCCTCCGTGCCCAGGGCAGGGGAGGCCGTGGGGCCCTGGGCAGGAGCTGAGCAGAAGGCCAAGCCCAGCTGCCAGGAGGGGTGGAAGCTCTGTGCTGCTGCCGTGCCCCTGTGCCCTGGCCCTGGTGTTTCAGGGAGGCTGGTGACCCTGTGGCACATGCTGGAGCAGTTCCTGTCCCGTTCCAAACACAGGGGCCCTGCGGGAGCTGCTGGACCTTTTCCACCACGGGCTGTTTGGAGTCTGCTATTGCCATTGCCACTGGAAAGCTGCTGTCTCTGGTAAGAGATTTTCCTTTCCTGTGCACTGACCAAGCCCTGCCCTGGGTATCTGCTGGGGCTGTGCATGGGGCCAGGCTGGGACAGCCTGTTCCCAGTCCAGCTGTGCATGGCTGTGGCTGACAGCCCCCCTGCCCACAGACCCCTCACAGACCCCTTGCAGCCCCCCCAGCCTGCAGACCCCTTGCAGCTCTGTGTGAGCCCAGCAGCACTGCTGGGGAGATGTAGGGCAGTGTGGCTGGGAGTTCTGTGTGCCTGAGGATGTGCCTGTCATTGTCCCCTCTCTGAGTGTCCCACTGCCCCAGGCTTTGGCAGAGCCCTTTTTCGAGTAGGACAAAGCTGGAGGGGCTGAGGCTGCTGGGAGCCATGGGGAAAGGAGATCTGCCTGGCCCTGCCAGGCAGCTGGAGCTTCTCGCTGCAAGCAGCATGTTGAGAAACTGTTGATTTTCAACTCCCAGAGGATTTATATTCCTGAAAAACAAGAAGGGCGGTAGCCACTTACATGACTTATCAGAATAGCTGAGGGTTGGGTGTGTTAAAAACAAACATGACCTTTGAAAGAAATCTCAGCCAGTGCCTCTGAGTGGGGGATGGATTCCCAGCAGGCACAATGACAAATTCATCTGGCAGCCCGACCATCCTGGGCTCCCAGCTCCAGGTATCCCTCGTCCCCCTCCCTGGGACTTGGAGCCATTTCCAGGTGGTTCCTGGTGGGTGAACAGCCAGATACATGAGTAAACCAGTGCTGTGGCTGGGGCACAGCTGGGTGCATGGATGAACCAGTGCCGTGGTTGGGGCACAGCTGGGTGCATGGATGAACCAGTGCTGTGGTTGGGGCACAGCTGGGTGCATGGATGAACCAGTGCTGTGGTTGGGGCACAGCTGGGTGCATGGATGACCCAGTGCTGTGGTTGGGGCACAGCTGGGTGCATGGATGAACCGGTGCTCGTCGGTTCCTGCTGTGCAGTTGCATTTTGTGTCACACGTTCCGAGCGCAGGTGTCGGACAGTCACTGACCCAAAACTCTTCTCCACAGGCAGAGCAGCAGTTGGTTGATTGTGCCCAGGCCTTTAACAACCATGGCTGCAGTGGGTAAGTCAGAGAAGGTCATAAAGAACAGAAATTACAGTTCTGTGATTGACAGCCTTCCTCAAGATCTTCCTTCCAGATCTTGGAATGGTTTTTGTCTTCCCTTGGCTGTGACATGTTGGGGAAACAGTTTTGGGTTTGGTTGCCTATTTTAATTTAGCCCTCCCTAGAGGTTCGGATGTTTCACTAAAACTCCAGCATTTCCCAACCTCTATTGTTCCTTTTTTGTTAGTTTTCTTCTGAGACATGTTTTTCTCAAGTCTCCTGAGGCAGCAGCCACGGACAGGGCTCTGGGAGAGCAAGGGGACTTTGGGCTGTTCTGCCCCGGGTCACACGCGTCCCACGTGCTGTGAGGAATCTGCAGAAACCTCAGCTTCCCCTTTGGGAAGTTCCTCCTGGTGTTGCTAGAGAAAGCAGAGAATAGAGCTTTCTGACAACTTCTGTTTTCTGTGAAATAAGTGGTCCCAGAGGACCGAGCAAAGCCACTCGGTGCTTTTTATTTTTATCATGCTCTCTTTTCTTCCCTCCTGAGATGTGCTCCTGGAAGGTGGCCAGGGAAGGGAGCAGCTGCTTGTTGGGAATGTGTGTCCCTCATCCTCCCCCAGCCAGGCTGGGCAGAGGGCACTGAAAACCACCTTTCAGCATGTGAGGCTGGTGCTGTGTGGTCCAGGTTAGCCTTACGTCATCAAGGCTCCTGATGTTCTCCCCTAGGGATTTGGCACCCAGAGAACGAGGTCTGACCATGCCAGACAGTGTGGTGGGCTAGGCCTGGAATCTCAGGCAGGGAGATGCTGCAGGAATAGACAGGAGTTTGTGCCTTTAGAGGCTCTGGGATAGACGCTGTCCTTGCCTCTCCCTTGGCTGGTGGGAATGGTCTGCAGGACTGCAGGCTTTGCTCTGCAGAAGCCACAGCACTACCATCCTAATTCATTGTTACCATCCTAGTTCATCGTTACCATCCTAATTAGCTGCTACCATCCTAACTGACCTGTGTTCTGGCTGTGTTGTCTTGCAGGGGCCTGCCAAGCCAAGCCTTCGAGTACATCCTGTACAACAAAGGGCTCATGGGGGAGGACAGTTATCCATACCTGGCCAAGGTATTCCCAGCACAGCCCAGGCCGTTGTGGCAGCAGCAGAGCGGGGCCTGGCCCAGGCTCCAACAGCTCCTCTCTGTCCCCACAGAACGGCACCTGCAAGTTCCAGCCAGAGAAGGCCATTGCCTTTGTCAAGGACGTTATCAATATCACGCAGGTGAGGCCCCAGGGGCCACGTTTCCAAACTTCCAGGGCTGTGCCAAGATGCTGGGATGCCCCAGGGTGTGCCAGGCTTCCCAGTGAGCTGCAGCCTGGGTGCTCTTGGGAAAGAGCGAGCTGGCCTGCACTCCTGTTTGAAGGTGGCACCGGGGAAGTGCTGGAGCCGAAATACAGGCAGGGGGTCCCTGCTTGCCTCCTGCAGCAGGTGCAGCTCCAGGCTGTGGGAAGGTCCTGTTCTTGTCTTGCAATGCAGCACTTGATTCCTTGTCTGCACACAGGAAGCCAGGGTTATCCATCCCCCCGTGCCTTGGCTGCTGGGCCCAGATCCAGACTGGCCCCAGCACAGCCAGGAGCTGATGGATGACCCTGGATCCTCTCCTGCAGTACGATGAGGATGGCATGGTGGAAGCTGTGGGGAAGCACAACCCGGTGAGCTTTGCCTTTGAGGTGACAAGTAACTTCATGCACTACCGGAAAGGAGTGTATTCCAAGTGAGTGTGTGAACCTGTGAGGGTGAGGGGAGGGTGCAAGGCTGGAATCATGCACATCCCTGTTTCTCCTCATGGATGCAGGAACACTGCACTGCATTCTCACACTTCCTCTTAAACAGAAAATACAAAAAGTGGGTACATGGAGCCTTGATATGCTGATTTCCCAGGGGAATGGGAGCAGGGAACAGGCTGCTTGCTAGGAATCAATCCAACCTGGAGACCAGAGTATGCTGGAATGAAGGTCAGCGAGTCAGGGAGCTCAGGAGACCCTCAGGGAGCTCAGCACAGGGCTGGTGGGACCTGTAAGAGGGCTAATCTTGTGTCTGAGCTGGGATGGTGGCAGGGTCAGCCCAGCTGTGGCAGCAGAACACGTCTGGTTTCCTAGGGTAAGGCCAAGCCAAAGTGGGTTTTCCATGGGATTGGGGTGGCTCCTCTGGTGCCAGAGCTCAGAGGGGCCAAGCTGGGAAGCGTGGCTGCCTTCAGGCTGCCCTACACCTGAGGTGAGTGGTGTGGTGCCCTCACACTGCCCTGCAGCTGAGCAGGTTGTTTTTAGGCAGGGTCCTGCGTCACTGCTCTGCAGGGCAGGTCCCGCAGCACTTCACCCCAATCCCGTCAGCTGTAAATCTGAGTTGGGGATTATTGATCTTTTCCTGTGCTGCAGTTTAAAAATGTTTAAAAATGTTTAAAAATAGGTGCTCTAGAGGTGGGAGTGTGTACCTGGTGCTGTCCTACTTCATACCACAGGCAGCAGCTTTCAGCAAGTGCAGTTTAAAAGCTGGAAATTCAGGGGAAACATGAGGAAGTGTGTGTTTAGACTGTGGAGCTTGCTGTTCCTGTGCAAAACATGGAACAGTGCCCCTGAAGTTCAGGGCAGCACAAACCACTACTGGGAGGCACTAAGAGCTGCTGGTTTCCACTGGAAAAATTCCTTTGCTTAATGTTTTCACTGTAGCTCATCCTAGTGAGATGTTAGAGTTGATGTTAATTGTGAGCAAGAGCCAGGAGCTCAGATCAAAGGTCCCTGGATTCCCTGACTCCAGATATAGGCAGTAATAATTTCAGAGTGGGAAAACAGAGCAGTGTCTCCTTTCCTTGGCTTCTCTCCCTACTCTCCACAGCTGGAATTTCAGAGTACCCCACAGTTCTGTTTGCAGAGTGCAGTCAAGACTGCTGGCTAATCCCTGATGAGTTGCAGGCCGGATTTCCTGTAACACATCTGTGTTGTTTGCTTGCAGCCCACGCTGTGAGCACACCCCTGACAAGGTGAACCATGCCGTGCTCGCCGTGGGCTATGGGGAGGAGAACGGGACTCCCTACTGGATCGTGAAGAACTCCTGGGGCCGGCTGTGGGGCATGGAGGGGTAAGGGGCTCCCAGTGCCACCAGGCCCACCATGGCCTCCCTGTACCTGGAGAAAGGACAGTGCTGGGATTCCACCCGCCCTCAGCCCCAGGTTGCTCTTACGCTCTCCAGCTGAAATTTGGCAGCTGGGAAGACACGGGGGGAATTATCACAGCCTGGGCAGTGACACAGCTCACAAACCCAGTCCTGGGGCGACTGCTCAGAGCAAACCCTTGGCCCAGTGGAGCTGCCGTGGTCCCTGGGGGCTTGGCAGTGCCTGCAGAGCCACTGGTTCACCTGGGCCCTCTCCCGTGGTCACACGGCCAGGGAGGAACAGGTTGAGCCAGGAGGGAGTTCTCACTGTAGCTCCACAAATATTTCCAGCTGCAGGTGAAATTCTCGAGAGTCAGGTGCTAACTGCTAGTTCGTGGTGTAAGGGAACAGGGAATGGCAGTGCCTGGAGAGCTGCCATTCCAGCAGTTCCAGCCCTGTCACACGTATCTGCTCCTTGGGTTGGCATGAGGAAGGGGCTGGCACACAGAGAGAGCAGTCTTCACAGAATCCCAAACTGGTTTGGGGGGGAGGGACCCTAAAGTTCCATGGATGCCTCCATGGGCAGGGACACCTTCCACTAGCCCAGGTTGCTCCAAGCCCCATCCAACCTGGCCTTGGACACTTCCAGGGATCCAGGGGCAGCCACAGCTTCTCTGGGCAACCTGTGCCAGGGTCTCCCCACCCTCACCTGCTGTGCTGGCTCTGCCAGAGGAGGGAACGCTCACTCACACCCATTTCTTTCTCTTTTTAGGTATTTCCTTATCGAACGAGGCAAGAACATGTGTGGTCTCGCAGCTTGTGCCTCTTACCCTGTTCCTCAGGTGTAGGAGGGAGCACAGGCTGGGGACGGGGGGAGCAGGACAGGAGTGGCTGATCACGTTCCAATTTCTGAGTGCTGAAGTGACGAAAGGGAGAACAAGGTGCAACACCTGTCAGCTGAAAGGCGTTCCCTGCAGGCAGGTTCCTCGGCTTGCACACACCCTGTGCAGCAGGAAAACTGTGCCTCCTCTCCTCAGCCAGAGACACGTGAGCTCCTGTGCCCTGCCAGATTCCCTCCTCCTGCTCCCGGCCCAGGTGTGCCTGGCTGTGCTTCCGTCTACCTGGGGGGTCAGAAGGGGGATGCTGGGGAACCACGGAGTTACCTGACCAGACAAAGCTCCCCCCCTCCTTCAGGCAGCTTTTTCACCGTCACCAAGTGTAAATTTTAGGGATTTTTAAATTTTCTTTGAAGGTAATTTCTCCCCTAAAGAAGCATGAGTGCTGTGATTTGTACATTTTTATCTATTTTCACGAGACGTCTTTAGTATTTTTTTGTATTAAAAAGTAGGGTATTTTAATGCAAATAGAGAAGAAATGGGTGATATTGTATAACGAATAAACGAAGCAAGAAGCTCGGTGCTAATTAGGAACAGGCCCTGGGGAGCGAAGCCGATGTCCGCAGGGGCACGTCTGTGTTATTTCACGCTGAAATCTGTCGCTGACAATAATAAAGCTGCCTCGTCCCGGGAGCGCTGTGCTGTGAGCTGCGTGCGGGCTCCGTGGTGCCGGGGGAAGGTCTGAAGGGCTCCGTCCTTCCAGCATGGCTCCTGCGCGCCCCCAGCGCCTGGGGAGTGCTAAAGCCTGGCCGGGACTCCAGACCGGACTTTACGGCGGCTGAGGCGGTGCCGGGGCCGCTCCGCCCGGGCCCGCCCTCAGGCGGTGCCGCCATTTTGCGGGGCGGTGCCCGCCCTCACCATGGCGACGGACGCCGTATACGTCACTTCCGCTCCGCCGGCCCACCCAATGGGGGCCCGGGCCATGTTTTGGCGCCGAATGCGAAGGGCGCGGGACGCGGGATCGCGCACAGAGCGCCCCCTGGCGGCGGGGCGGCCCCGCGATGGCGGCGCTGCCGCAGAAAACCTGCGGGAGCAGCTGCGGCTCCACTCGGCCCGCGGGGCCCTCACGGCCCTCGCACCCCGGGGCCGCCGCGGGACCGCCCGCCGTGAGTGCCGGGGCGGGGGGGCGGGCGGGGCGGCGGGAGCGGCCGGGCGGTGACGGGGGCTCGTCTCGTTGCAGGGGCTTCACGTTCAAGAAGGCGCGCGGGGGCCTCGCGGCCGCCTCGCGCTGAGGGACAAAGGACGTGAACACCTTCCCTGGCCGCGCCCGCCGCAACCCCGGCCAGGAAACGCCGCGTGGGGGACGTGAGCCCCTCCCAGCCCCCGGCCGCCCGCCGGCCCGCGCCCCCCCGGCCGCGGCTCCCGAGGGGCGCCCGGCGGGCCCCGCGGCGAGGGCGGGCAGCGGGGCTCCCGCCGGCAAGGCCGGTCCCGGCGCCGCCGCTCTCCCTGCCGTCACCATCGGCGACGAGTGGGATGACATCGACGACTTCGACCTGTCGGGGATCGAAAGGTTCTGCCGGCCGCCCGTCCTATCCCCCAAGGGGCTGCGGGCCCCCGACAAGGCCCGCCCGGAGCCGCCCGGCCGTCCCGGCCCCGCGGGGCGCGGGGAGGCACAGCCCGAGGCTGAGCCGCGCCCCTGCTCGCAGCAGTCCGTGATCTGCCTCGAGGACTCACCTGCCGACCTGGTTCTGGAGGAGGACAGGGCAGAGCCGCGCCCAGGTAACGGGTTATTTGAAGGTACCGGAGAGCTGGAAAAAATTCTGTTTGTGTTTGCGCTCAGAGGGATGGGTTTGCCAGGAATCAGAGGGAGCTGTGTGCTTGTGTCTGATAAGCAGCCATGGATTCCCTTTGGGTACCTGGATTCCCTTTGGGTGCTCCCAGCCTGAGAAGGTGCAGGGCTGGAAGCAGGTGACTGTAGGGTTAGTTATATCACTTTTCCAATTTAAAGAGGGTTTGTGAGACTTCGTCTGTCTTTAATGGGGGAAAAAAGGAAGCAGTAAATATTGTCTTTAACACTCAGAAACTGTATCAAACGACTGTTTTGAAATCTGGCTGTTAAGTTTTCCCTTCTTTTGTTTGCATTAGGCTGAGTTTACAGTGTTGTCCAACAGTATTAATTCAATTCTCTTGTAGCTGCTGGTGCTAAAGGAGGTGGGGACCAGGAGCCACAGGGGGCTGGGAACAGCCCCCCAGAATTGGAGGAGGCTTTCGGGCCATTGGCTGGCGATGAGCTCGAGGAGGATGAGCTGGACGTCATCCCTCCCTCCCCCGAGGAGGAGCTGCCTCCCTTCTCCCCTTCTGTACAAAGTGTCAGGTAAACCAGAGTTTAGGAAAGTACCTAAAACTATAATTTGGTAAAACCATCTGTCCGTAGGGTGGTTTGAACAGTACTGAAAAAGACCTGTAACTCCTGCTTGTTAAAAAGGTGCAGATTGAGTTTGTGTCTCTCTGCTGTCTGGCAGGTTAATGGTTGGCAGCTGCAATTAATGCTTTATCAAATACTTATTTTGCGTCTGATGTGTTAGGTGGCTTTTCCTTCAGGAAAAGCAGAGTTACTTTTTCTTTTGTAGTGGGAGGGGAAAAATTTACCAGAGCAAGATTCTTCGTGTTGGCATACAGGATCGGTGACAAACTGCTCAGCTCTTGGGTTCTCCCTGAGGTTTCAGGAATTTATCTTTTGCACACATCTTAAGTCCTGTTGTTCTGTGGAAATGCCTCAGTGTCTGTGTTTTAGTGGCTTTTTCTTTTGCAATTAGCAGTATTTTCAAAGACTCTCCCACTGGTGGAAGGTGCTCAGGTGGCAGCTCCGAGGCCGGGCCACAGGAGGTTCCCCCAACAGGACCTGGAGCTGGAGGTGATCCCAGTGCGGGGGATGCAGGTACGTGAAATGTTTGGAATGTTGTGCCTCGGATTTGGGGGGGTGGTCTGCAATTCATTATTCTCCTGTGTACCCCGTGTAATCCAAGAGCTTTAACTAACAGATAGAGAATTAACATCAATAGGTCGATAATTGACATAGGCAGATGGATAATTAACATGTATAGATGGATAATAAAAGACAAGGGCAAAAATATGTAGATTCTGTGAGTTCCTGCTCACAGAAACAGTTTCTTTATCCAACTGGAACAAAAATATATTGAAAGTAAATTATTTAGACTTGCTGCAACATGCTGTCCTTGTGGCCAGTGGTATCACCTTGTTAGCTATTCTAATAGCAATTGCTCTGCTGAACTTGCTCCCTGTGACAGGTGAAGGTGTGCCTGTGGCCCGGCAGCTGCTCGGGGTCATGGAGGCCATCTGTGAGCTGGTGGATGCCATCCCGCTGCAGGAGCTGCAGGCCCTGTCCTGTGCCAGAGCCCTGCTCCAGCACAGGGACCTCAGGTAGGCTGGGACAGCTCTGTGTGGAGCAGGGACCTGCTCCACCTGCAGCCTGCAGGTGTCCCCAGCACACTGGAGAATGAGGTGGAGGGGGGTTAAAAAGCTTAAAGGCCCTGGCTGAAGGGAGATAAAAACTACCCCAAAGTGCTGCGTGCATTAGCGGTCCCAGTGCTCTGGCAGATGGAAGGATCCAGTTCCACACCCAGTCTGAGGAAGGTGCCTGGCACCAGGTGCTTCTGGAGGAGCAGGAGCTGTGCTGTGACCTGCCCGGTGTCACCCTCAGTTCCTGTAACCTCAGGCACCCAGTTGGTGTTCCCTCCCTGAGCCTCACTCTCACTGACTGCAGGGATGGTGGTTCCTCCTAAGAGCCCTGGGCTTGTCATCTTGCAATGTGATTATTGCCTGGTGCTCTACCTCTTGCATCAGCTGATGGCACAATACATAGACAAAGGATTGGGATTTGGGATTTTGATTTGGTTTTTTCCTGGGCTGGGATTATGGGCTTTTCTGAATGTTCTCAGTACAACTAATTTATTTTCTTATTGCTGTAGTCAGACATTGGTACTTAGAAAGTACCTAAAACCATAATTTGGTAAAAGCATATTTTTACTTATTTTTAACTTGTGGCTCTAAGGATTTACTTTTTATGCTCTACCTTGCCTGGATCTGTTCCTTGATTTTAGGAATTCTTTTATTTTATGTCTGTAGAGAATATGTTGTAATTTTGTCCTTAGTTTGTTCTTGTGGTTCTTATTTTTCCCTAGATTTGTTTGAAATATTTTTCAAACACAGTGACTCAGAGCATGATGGAACCACCATGTTAGTGTTTAATAGCAGAGGGACAGAACTGTTTAATGGATGTTGTAGAACTTGGTAAGTCATTGCTTGTGACTAAGTATATTTTTTTTTTTCCTTTTTCCATCTTTTGTCTCTCCCAGGAGAAAACTGGTGGCTAATTCTGTCAGCTTGAACCAAAATGGCATAAACACCACTTTTCCAAGAAGCTGGAAGGCTCCCATGGAGCCGGGCCCTGGTGCCTGTCCTGGTGCTCCTCCAGGCTCTGGCCTGAGCTGCAGCTTCACTTCCGACAGAAACTCCCCCAAATCCACAAACCTCCCGTCGGTGCTTTCTGTTCATTCCAGCAACTTTTCTGCCAAAACAAATCAAACCTTGGATACCTCTTGTGCTTCAAAGCAAAGTGTTGAGGAGATCACCTGCCCCGGAACTGCAGCGCTGCCTTTTCCCAAGGGAAGTGGCAGGGAGGGAGGTTCCCTCAGGCTCAGCCTCCAGTCCGAGCCATCCTGCGACAGCAGCTGGGGCGAAAGCCCGGGAATGAGGAATGGGAACCAGCCCCTGACCAACACAGCCCTGAAAGCTCAGAGCACGGCTCCCACGGCCAGTCCTGCAGGGAACAGTTTGGGTACAAACGATCCTGACTTTGACCTGGATCACTTGGACATCGATGACTTTGGTGAGGACTGGGAGGAGCCGGCGGCTGTTTCGGCAGCACCGACACCGCTGTGCCAGCCCATCAGGGAAGGGCCACCCGCCAAATCCCTCTTGTCTAAGATCATGTCCAGAGCCAAAGGGGCTGCTGTGGGATCCGGTCCTGCTGCTCCAAAGTCAGGCTTCCTGATGGCGACAAAGAACCATCCAGGTAAATATACTCGTGAGGGTTATTGTCTTTCCCTTTTTAAATTCTTACTTCTTTACAAACCTAAGGCCAAGTGACTGCTGCAGATCACATCATTGCCTTTTGATTACGTGGAAGTTTCTTTTGGTTTCTTTTTGCAAAGTCATCTTGGTTTTTTTTTCCTCCAAGTGATGCCACACCTGACTTTTCCCTTCCCGTGCAGGTTTCAGGCTGCTGAAAGATGAAGCTGCTAAAACTGGAAATAAGAATGTTTCTGTGTTTTAATTAAATAATGATTCTGCAGTTGTTAATTCAAAGCTGTACAATGGTTTTTGCTGTTTATGCAAAATGTTCCAAAATGGGCACTTGTGGAAGCAAACCCAATCCCTCTGGGGCACAGGTGGGTCAGTGTCATTTAGGGTTACTGTAGGAACAGGTTTGGCAAAGGGGAGGTGAAAATCAGAGTCACAGAAGGGTTTAGAGTAGAAGGGACCTTAAAACCCATCCAGTCCCACCCCCTGCCATGGGCAGGGACACCTTCCACTAGCCCAGGTTGCTCCAAGCCCTGTCCAACCTGGCCTTGGACACTTCCAGGGATGGGGCAGCCACAGCTTCTCTGGGCAACCTGTGCCAGGGCCTCCCCACCCTCACCAGGAAGAATTCCTTCTTAAACTCGATACTGTAACTTACTGTAGTACATTTTTTTGTCTCCCAGACCCAGCGGTTCATAACTCTGCACTGGAACGCTTCAGGAGTATGAAATTTTCCCATTCCGAAGAAATGAGGAATATATTTCACAAGAAGTTTGGATTGCACTCTTTCCGGACAAACCAGCTGGAGGCCATCAACGCTGCTCTGCTGGGGGAGGATTGTTTCATCCTCATGCCCACGGGTACGTGCCCCACAGCACCCCGCTGCAGCCTGGGGGTTCTGGCACAGGGCACACACCTGCTGTTCCTTCTGCAAGGCCTGGGACAAGCTTTTCTCTTCCCCTGTGCCTTTGTGAAGGTGCTGCTGGAATTCTGTGGCTGCAGGATTTCTGGAGTGTTGTTGCACTGGGGTATTTTGAGTGAGGAGGGTTGAATTTCTGCATTCCATAGCAATTCGTGTGGTAACTTTTCCTTATCCTACCGGTATCACTTTGGGGCAGTCATTTTGTAAGTTAATTGTTTTTGAAAGTGCTGTGAAATGGGGAGTCAGAAATAGGTTTCCTCTTGATATCCAACACTTGGGGTGTTCTGTCCAATCCTTACAGGAGGTGGGAAAAGCCTGTGCTACCAGTTACCAGCCTGTGTCTCTGCCGGGGTCACGATCGTTATCTCTCCGCTGAGGTCGCTGATCATCGATCAAGTGCAGAAGCTGAAGACCTTAGATGTAAGTTCCAGCAGCTCTATTGAGTGAAACTGCAGGTAACTAGATTAGAAATCTGAAATTTTACAGCAAATCTTGTGTCTCTTGAATATAAACTGCATAAATTGATTAGATGGGCACTGTGAAAGGCACAGAAAGTTGTCTGGGAAGAACTAAATTGGATGAACTTGAATATCTTGACTGTGTAACTGCTGGATTTATTGCTCCTCCTGAGAGTTGGGTATTGGAGTTGGGTTTTCCAGAGCAGATGCTGATTCTGAGAATCCTGAGAGTTGTATTGGCACACCTGAACAGGAGCATCCTGGCTCTGCAGCAGGAATAAGCACTAACAATTCCTGAGTTAGGGGGTTCTGAGGTGCTAGACACCTCTGGGAAAGTGAAACATAGAGGGAAGAAATGCAGGTGCAGGAGATCACAAGCTGACTGCTTAGGAACAGGTTTGTAACTACAGGTAGGACTACATTTGATGCTTCTTCTGTTTTGCATGTATTAAAACTCAGTGTATATATATTTATAATACAGATTGCTGCAACATACCTGACTGGTGACAGGACAGATGCTGACGCCTCAAAAATATACATGCAATTGTCCAAGAAGGACCCCGTCATAAAGCTGCTGTATGTCACCCCTGAGAAGGTTTGTACTTCACCTGAGTCCTAAAACCGTGGGGGCAGTGAGAGGGGGTTTGCTGGGAAACACTGCTCTTGGAGTAGGCTTCTGGGGAAAAACCCTGTTAAACAGTTTTTAGATAATGTTCAGGTAATTTTCAGTAAGACTCCATAAGCTGTAACTAATTTCAATCAGTAATTAGCCAAGAATGAGAACTATGTCTGTACAGTCTAAACTTAAACCCCCATGCCCATCCATTTCAATATATCTTGCTACATATTAGTGTTAATCACTGTCCAGCAGCTACTAAATCCAAGCTGCTCTGAATAGGGTAATACAGGAAGAATATGGCACTGTCAGGGTAATAGGAGATTGTCAGAGCTTGCCTTGGGGTTTATTATTTGCTGCCTTAACAATATGTTATTGCACAAGAGCTTTGTAAGAGGGGACTGGTCAGTGTGCTGATTGTGTTTCTTTCTTCAGCACTGTCTTTCCCCGTCTTTCTCGACATAAGTAATTTAAATTTATTGAAATTTCCTCAGAATGAGGGACCTTGGGATAGGTGATCCCAGAACCTCATGGGAATCTCACACCAGCTGCTTCTTAAAACGCAGCTGATTGGCATCATCTTTCTGCCTTCAAGCTCTACCTGCGCAGTCAGGGTTAACTTGGCAGCACAGAACAGTTGTTTCAGTGTTCAGCCAGGCCAGGTGACACTGTGCTCTGTTGCTCTGCTTTCCCATGCCGTGGGTGGTGTGTCCCAGGTGTGTGCCAGCAGCCGACTGATGTCAGCCCTGGAGAACCTCTACGACAGGAAACTCTTGGCACGTTTTGTTATCGATGAGGCCCACTGTGTCAGCCAGGTAAAACCTCCTTTTGTTTTCTGAAGTGCCAGAAGGCTCAGTTGGAGCATTTTACTCTGTTATACTTACATTTTGTTTTCCAACCAGTGGGGCCACGACTTCCGACAAGACTACAAACGCCTCAACATGCTCCGCAGGAAGTTCCACTCGGTCCCCATGATGGCTCTCACTGCCACTGCCAACCCCCGGGTGCAGAAGGACATCCAGAATCAGCTTGAGATGCTGAAACCACAAGTGTGAGTTGCTCAGCAGTTACCTGAAACCGACTGTTTGTGCTGCAGAAATTTTGAGTGGAAAACTTAGTTCGGTTAAAAAAGTATCACAGGCCCATCTGAAATCCTTGTGTAGCCCTATCTGATTAAATGAAATGTATGCATGGAATTCAATGAGCTATATGCAAAATATTAAAGTAAGAAATAAAAAACTTGCCAAACCCTTTCTTGCATGCTGAAGGGAGCTGTTTAGCAGAATGTAACTGCACCCATAAAGCTGATGAGCCCCATGAACTGTTGTGTTTTAGGTTTACAATGAGCTTCAACAGGCATAACTTGAAATATGATGTGTTGCCCAAGAAGCCAAAGAAAGTGGCGATGGATTGCTTGGAATGGATTAAAAAATATCACCCCCGTGAGTACTGAGTGGCACAGAGCCTGCAGGCCTTTCCATGAACCACTTCTTAAGGCAGGAAAAGCTTTTTTAATCCCTTAATAATGATATATTCACAGGAAAAGGAAGTTGGACGCAAAGTGATATTACTGATAATCAGATTTATGTGTATCTTAAAGTTAAGGGTTCAAGTTAAGATGGAAAAGTTAAATTATTGTGATGTCCCTAAGTAATCTTTCTGGAGCCTGCCAGAGCTCTTAGCATGGTGTCTTCAGAGTAATAGAGATCATACTGGTTTAATGGTGTTTGGTTTGCTTATCTGTAGTTCCCCTCAAAGCTATCTTCAGGGATTCCCATCTTTCTGGGCTCACTTTGGAGTCCTGCAGCTCCTGCTGCTGGAACTGGACAACACCAAGCTTCCCTCAGAGCTTCTCCAGTGCTGTACTCTTGGACAGCATCAACTAAACTGCTCTAGATCTTGATTTATGTAGTTTTTATTCATGCATTTTAAATCCTGAGATTGCACAATACTAAGGAAAATGTTTCTTGATTCCACCTCACAAAAAAACCCAAAAAATTGGATAGGAAAAACTAACAAAACCATCTGATGTTTATAAAATAAGTTCTACAATTAAGCAGTTACATTATTACCTTTATTACAACAGGTCAGTATCTGCTTGGCAGGTTTGACTGTTGAGCAAGTGAAAAGGGATAAAACTGTATTGTAACTCAAATTTCTGTTTTTCCCCTGTCTGCAGATGACTCTGGGATAATCTACTGCCTTTCCCGGCGCGAGTGTGACACCACAGCAGCCATCCTGCAGAAGGAGGGGCTGGCTGCCCTGGCCTACCACGCCGGCCTCACCGACTCCAACAGGGACCTCGTGCAGCAGAAGTGGGTCAATCAGGAAGGATGCCAGGTAAAGGAAAACTGAGGGGCAAAGAGAAGAAGAGATTTTGGGCGCTTTTATCCCTCTTGGGATAGTGGAAGGGAAGTTGTGCAGCGTTATCACCTGGTGGGCTGCAGGATTGAGTAACTGATCCCAGCAGACCTACTGGGGCACAGCAACACCTTTTTATTGGGAATTCTAAGAACAGAAGGCTGTAGTACTGCACTGTGGTCTGCTGCTCCAGGAGGGAGGACCTGAGCAGTGCAGGGCTCCTGGCACAGCTGCTGGCACACTGCTGGACTGTACAGAGACTGGAATTTGGGGTTTTCCCTGTGTCTGGAGTAGCTCTTCTGATGGGAGAGATGTTGCTGTTTCGTACTCGTCCTGCAGGGTTACAATTGGCATTCCGGGTTCCAGGTTTCCTAATCCTGGTCGCCTGTCTGGTCTCAGTGCAGAGCTGCAGGAATAGCTTCCATAATGCACGTGTGTAACATTATGATCTCCTTCCAGGTGATTTGTGCAACAATCGCCTTCGGAATGGGTATTGACAAACCCGACGTGCGCTACGTCATCCACGCGTCCCTTCCCAAATCCATCGAGGGTTACTACCAGGAGTCTGGCAGAGCTGGGCGGGATGGGGAGATGTCTCACTGCCTGCTCTTCTACAGCTACAACGACGTGACCAGACTGAGAAGGCTCATCCTGAGTGAGTTCTCCTCTCGGAACTTGGAGGTGATACTAAAGCAGTCGCTTCGTTGCTGGTCTCTTTTTCATTCAGCCCCTGTTATTTCTCTTTTACAAGTGCCATGGGTAGTTAAGTGTTGCAAAGAGGGGAGAACTGGGCACTTTTCCCTGGATGGTCTTCTGTCAGGATTTTTGTCACTTGTACTTAATTTTAGTCAAAGCCATTTCGCTTTATAGAGTCATGGAATTGTTAAGGTTGGAAAAGACATTTAAAATCATCAAGTCCAACCGTCAGCCCGGCCCCACCCCCACGTTCACCACTAAACCGTGTCTTCAAGTGCCACACCCACATGTTTTTCAAACACTTCCAGGGATGGGGACTCCACCACTGCCCCAGATAGCCTGTGCCAAGGCTGGACATGAAGAAATTGTTCCTGATATCTAATCTAAACCTCCCCTGGTGCACGAGGCCATTTCCTCTCATCCCATCATACATATTCTTCTCTTGACTCTTGTCGTTCCAGGCTCATTTCCCTTCTCCATTTTCTAAAACTTTAGAGATAAAATCTGGTCAGTTTTGTACTAACCCACTCATCTTTTTTTAAGCAAAACCAATGTTGTGTTTTGTCTGACAACGTATAAAAACGCAGAGGTGCGGATCTAACGAATACAAGTGAACTTTGTGTGTTTCAGTGGAGAAGGATGGGAACAGCCACACGAGGCAGACCCACTTCAACAACCTGTACAGCATGGTGCACTACTGCGAGAACGTCATCGAGTGCCGCCGCATCCAGCTGCTCGCCTACTTCGGGGAGACCAACTTCAACCCCAACTTCTGCAAAGACCACCCAGAAGTGATCTGTGATAACTGCAGCAGAAAGAAGGTAAAACACACAGATTTCATTTAAAGTGGTGGCAAACTGATTTTGCGTTTAGCTGCATGGTTACACGGCCCTTGGGAAGGCAAGTGGGAAAAGGAATAAATGTCCTGTCGTTTTGTGATGCTTCCAGTTATTTCCAGGGTTTAACCTAGAGCAGAGTTACAGACTGTCCATGAACATGTGATGCTCCTGTTCCTGTCAGAGGTGCTAGGATGTTCCTTAATGTCAATTTTCTTGGCTACAATGCTTGTGGGAAGCAGGAGCTAATATCAGATCCACTGGAGTGGCTGCAGAGAAATCTCTTCACTGCCTGTTCTGATGTTTTCAGGACAGCTTTGTGCTGCCAGAGCAGCATGAGTGCCACATCAGGTGTGCACTGCTGGAGGTGGCCCAGAGACTGGGGGTTGTACATCAAGGATTGAAGCAAACTTAGTGGCAGGAGCAGAAGGGAAGGCAGCTGCAGAAGCAGGCAGGGAAGGGTTCCTGATCAGTTTTGTACATGTGGATGTGTTTGAAGCATTCCTTTACATAGCTGTGATTGGAACCAAATTTGACCAGAATAATGCATATTCAGTCCAGTTTTCTCATTTTAATGCATATTGGAAGTGTAAATTCTAGGTCATGATAGCAGGATTATTACAGGAATGCTTTCCAAATGATTTACCTCAATTCCCAGAGTTCATCCAGCAACCTTGCCTTTCACTGTATACCAAAACCACAGTGGGGATTATATATAGTCAGTTGGACTGTTATTGCATTTTCCAGAGTGTTATGAAATCCAGAATCCCTGTGACTGTACCACTGTAGGTTACTAACTAGAAAATCACTGTTTCTCTGTTTGGAACAAACTGAATTCACGGCTGGGAAAAGCTCAATAATGAAAACAGGTTGTCAGTAACAACTTGCATTAGAGGAGAAACACATAATGGCATTTCCTAATCAAGTGTTGATTTAATAGGATTATAAATCAAGGAATGTGACAGAGGACGTGAAGAACATCGTTCGGTTCGTACGAGATCACTGTGGGCAGGTGGGACGGAACGGGATGAGGAGCCCAGGCTCGGGCAGGTACACCCTGAACATGATGGTGGATATTTTCAGAGGTGAGTCTGTTCTTCCAGAAACACCCGAGTAACCGGGTGCACAAATCCCTGACCAGGAATCAGGAGGGCTGTGCAATGCCAGCAGGGCTTTAAAAGAACATGTGTTTTGCAAAATTAAACCTTCCCAGGAATCTCTTGGTGGTAAATGATTCAAAATAAATGGAACGGAAGGTTTAATCCATTTCAGGTTGCTATAGTGATAATATTAGTTTTCTGATGCTTAAAGGCTTTTTAATGTGAACAGACTATGGAATTCCCTTGGGAATCTCCCACAGGTCTGTAAATGCACATCTACGTGGGCTTTCTGATCACAGGCTTATCCTGTGGTTTCTGTTGCACAGGTACAACGAGTGCCAAGATTCAGTCTGGAATATTTGGGAAGGGAGCTGCCTATTCCAGGCATAATGCTGAAAGGCTGTTTAGAAAACTGGTCCTGGACAAAATCCTGGATGAGGATTTGTACATCACAGCCAATGACCAAGCAGTGGCATATGTCATTCTGGGAGAGAAAGCTCAGGCTGTGCTGGATGGGTCACTGCAGGTGTGTAACTGTTTATTTAGTGTCTTGAGGGTATTGTTTTAAGGAATGTGCTGCAGTTTTCCTCTGGCATATCCCCCTGGGTAGCTAAAACAACAGTTTGCCTCCAGCTGAAGGGCAGGAACAAAATCCAACATGTGTGATTCCTAGTCCAGTATTCCAATAACAATGTTGTGGGGCAAAAGGTGAGTTTGAGAGGCTTGGAGAGGTTTAAATCTTTCTCTTCTCCCTTATCCATCTGATTCCAGCTGGACAATGAAGGAAAGTTCTGACCCCCACAAAAAGCTGGCTAAAAAGGAAAGAAGGACCAGCACTCCCTTCTTTCTCCTGGATTTTTCTGCTCTATTATTCCCAGTCATTGGTGAGCTCTGATGGAAGATGCACTTCAAGAAGGCCATGGAACAGTCCCAGATTGCTTGAGGCAATGCTTCTTCATTAGTGCCGTGTTTGGAGCAGAGCAGAGCCCTCAGCATTACCCCAGTAACCTCTGTTTGAAGCCAGCTGAGAACTGGGCTCTCAAGAGGTTTTCCCTCTGTATAAACTCTGCCAGTTCTTTGTAGGAGAAACTTGAGGGTGAATGAGTAGCCTGTAAAAAATCACTTTAAAAGCATATACTGGATAAATAGCTTTTTTTGGTCCACTAAAGGATACTTTCTTTCCTTTGCTGTGTTCCTCTGTTATCAGTCAAGCTCTGCAGGAACTCCCTGACAGGTGTTATCGATGGCTCCTTTTAACAGGTGGAGTTCCACGAGACAGAGAATGCCAGTGCTATCAGAAGGCAAAGGGCTTCCATGGCAAAGATGTCCCAGCGGGAAGAGGTGGTTAAACAGTGCCTCAGTGAACTCACAGACACGTGCAAAATGCTGGGCAAAGTCTTTGATGTGCATTACTTCAATATTTTCAGTACCTCCACCCTGAAGAAAATAGCAGGTAAGGCTGGGTTACTAAGAACTCCTTCAGGGCTTCTGCATAGGGGGGGGTATGGAAAGGAATTAATTTCCTCCAGTATTTCTTTATAAAGAGTTACTTGTTGGACATGTGTAAGGGGTCCTTTGTTCTGTTACAGAAACCTTGTCCTCAGACGTGGAGGTTTTGCTGCAGATCGATGGTGTCACAGAAGACAAACTGGAGAAATACGGTGCAGAAATAATCAAAGTGATGGAGAAGTACTCGGAACGCTCCATCCCAGGTGCAGTGTGCTTTGGGCCTCAGCGTGTGCTCTCCTGTGCAGTGCCCTTCTCTCCTCCTCTGGCAGATGCTTGATTCAAAAGTTACCTTGTTTTAATCACAAATAACTCATTCTTACAGGCTAATAATTACAGAAGGGAGCAATCCCACACTTTTAGAACATACCGAGGTCTTTGCTACCTTCCTGCTAAATTCGGTGTATCTCTGAAAGACTCGGGATGAGGGCAGTGCAGAGGAGGTGTGGAACAGCCAGGACAGGTGTTTTGTTACCATCAGTGTGTTCTGGGGACAGTCTGACTGGCCCAGGTGATACCTGGGTTGAATCAGTTTTACCTCTCTGTCTGTCTGTAGAAGATGCTGCTGGCTCAGGTGCCAACACAGCCACGGGGAGCACCAGCTCTCCTGAGAGTGATGGAGAAGGAGAAGATGCAGGTACAACCTCCAGCTATTTTGGCAATAACACAAACCAGAGGAGGAAAAGGAAACGGCTGGCAAACTCCAGAGACTCCAAGAGGAAAAAGACGAGTGCTGCTGGCAGCCAGCAGTTTCAGCCCAGAGGGTACGTGTCTGTGGTCTCTTGTCACTTCTCTTTGCCCAGATCAGCATGATGATGATCCCAGAATTGCAGTTATCCCACTGCAGTTACTTAAGTATGGACTTAAGCAATGGTGTTAAAATTATCCAGGTGCCTGGAAACAGCTGCTCCACTTGCTCTTCTGCATTTTGGTTTA
Organism: Manacus vitellinus; assembly: GCF_001715985.3. Lineage (NCBI taxonomy): Eukaryota > Metazoa > Chordata > Aves > Passeriformes > Pipridae > Manacus > Manacus vitellinus. The sequence continues at coordinate 515,089 of NW_021939189.1, forward strand.
AAAAGCTGGTGAGGAAGGATATTTAACAGTTATCCTCACACTTGAGTGCCACAAGCTAAGCAGAGACACCAAATTTCAATATGCTGCCATAACCAGCATTAGTAGGCTGACTGGATTTCTTCCTTGGAATCATAAAGAGGTCTTAAAACTTTGAAGATTTGATGGAATATTTGAATTAATTCAAATTCTCGCTCTGATTGTGCCAAACAAGGCAATACCTGCATCTGGTGTTCCTTGGTCTTAAACTTCTAGGGCAGATCCACCACTTCCAAGGATTTCCCTTTCCCTGCCCTGTTTTCCCTCGTTCTACCTCTTGTTTATGATAGCAGATGGCCACTCCCAGCTCAGCAGGTCTTGCTCTACCCTTGGCTCCTTCCCTTCTACTGAAATATTTGTCATTAACTGCTGCTGACCCCAAAGTGTCACTTGCTGTTGATGCTCTAGTTGGGTTAATTGGAGTCATGTTGGGCACGTCCCAGAGCAACAGCTGCACTCAGTTTCCATTTCAGAGGTAGTTTTGCAGCCATGTGTGTTAAAAATAAATATTATAAAATGATCACATAGTCTTCTGGAAAATGGTGGTGCCCATGTGGGTGCAGCCTGGTGCAGGGGACGGGGCAGGTGATGCATTGTGTCACACACACCTTCTCTCTGATTTTGCAGTGGCTACAGCAGGTACAGAAGGACCAAGAAGCCACAGAGCTCGAAGGCTCCAGCTTCCTCCAGCCCCAGCTTCACCTCCCGCAGTGTTGGTGCCACGCAGGGAGCTGCTGGGAGGCTGGGCATGATGGCACTGCCCAAGCCCAAATCCAGGAACTTCCTCCAGCCTTCGTATTCCATATTGTAACTGGATGAAAGCAAGTCCCCAGGATGGAATCACTGTTTATTAAATTTTTGTTTCTTTTGCTGCTGAACCTTGCACGGACTTGTGTATTTGTCGGGTACAAAAGCTCACGTTAAATAAATATTTTTTAACTGATAAGTTTATTTGGGCCTTTCTTTCCACAATAAAAGAGTTCTGGCTGGTTCTAGAAACCCTCATCTTTTGGTGACACTGTGATCCTGTTTTACAGCCACTTCAGGGACATGCTCGGGGCCACAAATCCCTGGAGCTGCGAGTCCCTGAGCTGTGGCTGTCTCTGTCCTTCTCCCTTGCTCCTGCCTCAGTGCTCCAGAGCTGGAGAGCTGGGCTACTCCTCTGGAAACAGCAGGTTGGGAAAGAAAAGGTAATGAATGTTTTTAAGTTTCCTGTTTGATTCCCCAGATCCTGGAGCTGGGAGGGTCCAGCCCTGCTATACTTTTTTTAATTATTATTTAAAAAGAACCCAACCTGTGATCTTGTCACCGTCGGGGCCAGGAGCACTGGAGCTGCCCTCGGCTCCTGCCTGGCACAGGACACCCGGGTGTGTCAGGCCAGGGATGTTGGAGGCAGCTGTTTGTGTGTTCCCTGAGCACCCGGCAGGGCAGGGCTGGGCTGGGCTGCGCCATTCCCTTGCTTGGCTGGAGCTGAGGATTTCATCCGCTATTTCTGAGCAACGAGTCAGAACGGTTTTGCTCTTAGAATCACAGAATCCCAGGCCGATTTGTGTTATGGGACCTTAGAGCCCATCCGGGCCCATCCCCTGCCCTGGGCAGGGACACCTTCCACTAGCCCAGGTTGCTCCAAGCCCCATCCAACCTGGCCTTGGACACTTCCAGGGATCCAGGCAGCCACAGCTTCTCTGGGCCACTTGTGCCAGGGCCTGCCCACCCTCCCAGGGGGAATTCCTCCCCAGTCCCCCCCAGCCGTGCCCGGGCCTGCCCCAGCCCCGGGCGTGGCCGCGGGCGGAGCCTGAGGCGGGACCCGCCCGGGCCGCCCTTGTGCGGGCGGGAAGCGGCCGCTCCGCCCCGTGCCGCCATGGCGCTGCCCCAGCCCGCGCCGCGGAGCCCGAGGAGCGGGCACCGGACACCCGCCAGCGCCTGCAGGTCCGGCGGCGGGGCTGCGAGGGGAGAGCCCCGGTGTGAGTGAGAGGGGCGGGAGCCACCGGGGCTGCGAGGGAAAGGGACCCGAGGGGGACCGGGACCGCAGGAGGGGCCGGGTGTGAGAACTCGGAGCCGGGAGCCACCGCGGTTGTGAGGGGAGGTGACCCGGCGGGACCGGGGTGGGACGGGAGCGTGAGGAGAGGGGACCGGGGCCACCCGGGGTCTGGCAGGAAGAGGGGTCCGGGGGACTCGGGCTGTCAGGAGAGGGCCCGGGGCGGTCCGGGCTCCGTGCCCGGCCGTGCCGCGGGTCCCGCCCAGCCCCGTTCCCTCCCGCCTCCCAGGAGTCCCTCCCGGCGGGCCCGCCGAGCCCCCGCCGAGCGCGGCCCCGGTGCTGCAGCTGCGGGTGCTGCTGACGCCGCTTGCCCCCCGCCTGCCTGCCGAGCGCCCCGCCGCCAAGAGGCTGCGCCTGGAGCCCGCGGGACCCCGGCCCCGCCCGGGTCCCCGCCGGGTCCCCGCCCGGCCCCAACCCGGCGGCCGCGGCCCGACGGGCTGTGGGATGCGGACAGCGACGGCAGCGAGAGTGGAGACGCGGCCCCGGTGAGTGCCCCGCCCCCGGTTCTTATCTTTATAGAAGTAAAATTTGTATTTTTCTCTGTATGTAATTTTCCCCCCGTTTTTAGCCTCTGGCTGGCAGTTCATTTACCCTTTCACAGTGTCTGAGGGACGCACAAAATGCTCAGAGTATATAGTTTTGGGCACTGCTGTATAAAAAAGACATTGAGCTTACTATTTCAACTTGTTGAGTCCACCTTCCCTATGGGAGACAAAAATGATCTAAGACTGAATTCCATTTATTCCCAGTGTTTGCTGTAAGACTGAAGTTTTAAGTTCTTTATTGAGTCTCTTCATTATTGTTTTCATTCTAGCAAAACATTGATGATCTGTTCTTTTCACAGAATTAATGCCAGAATAAGTCTTGTAAAGCAAGCTGTACCTGTGTGGACAGGTTTTGGTGTCGATATGCGATCACCTCAGTTTGTATGGTTTTATATTTGTTACAAATATATCAAACTACTTTAATTACCAGTTCAGAGACTCAGAGCCTAGGACCTCTCTTGCAACCACATAACTGTACAATGGAGGGTAACTGGCTTTTCTTTCTGTAGGATGGACACTCTCACCTATCAGCTTATGAAAGGAAAAGACTAAAGAACATTACAGAAAATGCTAAATTCTTTGCTGCTCTAAAGCTGCACGAGGTTTGTATAGAGTCTAAATAGCACCAAAGTGCACTTTCTAAATGTTCATAATTACACTGTCATCCCTCCTGGTGTGAAACCCTTCCCTCACTGGGGTAGGTGTGTGAGCAAACCCATGAAAATCACAGAATCCTGGATGGTTTGGTTGGAAGGGACCTTAAAGCTCATCTCATTCCACCCCCTGCCGTGGGCAGGGACACCTTCCACTAGCCCAGGTTGCTCCAAGCCCCGTCCAGCCTGGCCTTGGACACTTCCAGGAATGGGACAGCCACAGTTTCTCTCTTTCTTCTTATTATAAATAATTGCAATAGGGTTCATTGCAGCCTTGAAATAATTCTATTTTATACAGGTTAATCCTTTATGCTTGTTCTATATATATATATATTAATCCTTTTTTTTCTCTTTAAGTCAGCTGCAAGACTTAACCAAATTGCAACCAAAAGACAACCACATGTCACCAAAAGGTAAAATAATAGTAGATGAAATTTATATCCCTGATCCCTTTTTGTGGGATGAAAACCAATGTTGGAAAAAGGTGTGGGGAAAAAAAAGAGAGGGGAAGAACAAGGTATAAGGGAGAGGGTAACCAGTTAGTGCAGAAGAAAAGACATTTGGCAGTGCCAAACCAATGCCAGGCCAAGCAGAAAATGAGCTGAAGCCCAAATAAAGAATAATCTGTATGATGGGAGAAGGTGGGAAAGGATGGCTCAGTGGGTGGGTGACAGGATGGATAATAAATGAGGAGGGCTGGAAGGGAAGTGACAGTGGGGGGATGTGTTAGAAAATAAAGGGATGTGTAGGAAAATAGAGGTGCAGGACGTGTGTGCATTGCAAGGTGCTTGTGGTGGTGTTCCTCGCTGCCACTGAGGGGAAAAGGAACCACATCCTCCTGCAGGGGCTGGGTGTCAGTCTGTGTCCCAGCTGTACCCTTGACCTGTCCCTAAATGCAGGGACTCACGTTCTGGATCTGAGTGTTTTCATTGTTCCAGACCCAAGCCTAAAAAGGTGGAGGATGACACAGCCCGGCGACGGTCCATGCGCCTGCTGAGGGTGGAGCCGTCGGCAGTTCCTGCATCAGAGACACCTGCCCAGCCAGGAGCAGAGGAATATGTGAGATGGGAAGGGCTGGAGGATGTGTGTGTGTGCACAGCAGCTCTATGAAACCAGTGCTGCTGATGCTGACTGGTGGCACTGGGCTTTGCTGGGCTTGTAAGCCCTGAGGCGTCTGGGAGGTGTGACACGGGGACAGCAGTGAAGGGTCAGTTCTGTCACACTCCAGGGCCTCTCCACAATTGCCACAAGCCAGGCAATGCCCTGGGCCTCTGGCAGGTGACACAGTGCAGTTTGGGATGCACAGAAGGGTCCTGAGGTAAAACATTCCACATCAACAGCCCATGGAGTTGAACAGCCTTAAACTCTAAGGTTTATTACTCTGGTTTTTATTTCGTTGTAGCTTTTGATCTGGTTTATTTTCCTTTGAAATGTTTACACCTTTTGAAGCAGTGACAGAGCAACAAGTAAAATTTATGTTGCTCTGAGAGATGGGAATTTAAGTCTTCCATGGAGCTGTAGAATAGAGTTGAATCTGTAATACAGGTCTTGTTGGAGTACCAGGAAAGCAAAACACCCAGGGAGGCAGTTTTTCTGTGCTCAGTGACATTCTCTTTATCTTTTTTATAAGGTTTTTCTTTTTACTGTTTATTTCCTGTTTGGTTTTTTTTTAGATATGTTCTTAGAATGTCTGGTGGGGGGAAAGTACCTATTCATCCTGTTTGTGGTTTTAGTTTGTTTGAGTTACAAAAATTGCCAATGTAACCTCAGCCGCAGGTTCCAGAGGGACCTGTGCCCATGATTCCAGAGGATCAGGCAGAGGACAGTAAACGGACAGAGGCTTTACTGAACACATGGCTGAGGATAAGTGAGGTATTATTAGTTATAATGAGTTACTTTTGGATAAAGTCATTTAGCTCGGGCTCTGATTCTGATCAGTATCTCCTTTGTGTCTGTAGCTGAAAGCGGGTGATGCCGACAGACGCACACCTGACATAGAGAGGTAACGTGGGAGCAGCAGCTAAAACCGGGCCTTGTCCACTTCCCCTTCCTTCTCTAATTAGCATTTTGGTGATCTTTGGTGGTTGTGGTGTTCCAGGTACCAGGAGAGCCTGAGCAGCATGGTGCTGAGCGAGGAGAACGTCAGGAAGGTGGTGAAATCCCGAGTGTGTTCCATGGCCATCCACCCTTCCGAAAGCACCATCCTCGTGGCAGCTGGAGACAAGTGGGGGCACCTTGGCCTCTGGAATGTGGTGAGTGGTTGGTGTGCTCCTCACCTGCACAGGTGTGTGGTACAGGTTGGGTGCAGGTGGGGCACAGCCTGGTGTGGCATATCCAGCACCCTCTGCCTCCTCCCAAAAACATCCATAAACCAGAGACTTTACTTTCAAAGCTCAGTGACTAACAGAAATAACGACACCCGGTTCTGTGGAATGTCCGTTGTTTTGCAGAGCTGCGGGTCTGAGGAAGGAGCCCACATCTTCACCCCCCACAATCTCCAGATCAGCTGCATGCACTTCTCCCCCTGCAACCCTGCTCACTTGCTGTCCCTCAGCACCGACAGTCTGCGCTGTGGTGATGTCACCAGGGCTGTCTTTGACGAGGTGAGTGAGTGCTGCCTCCTCGGAGATCTCTCCAGGGCACTGCTGTGAAGGTTTAGTCTGCTTGTAACAAGTTATTTGGTCTTTTTATTAGCAAGAAAGCTCAAAGTTCTGTTTCCACAAGGACACGTGAATTAACCTTTAATTAACATCACAAAAATAGGGAGATGTTTCCTACTCACCAAAACCCAGTAACAGCCCAGGTTCTCCCAACTTCCTTCCTGCAGAGGGCTGCAATTATTGAGTTTAATTTCCTCTTCCCATACTTAGCAATGTGTGTCTCAAGGCATTGCCTTTAAACAGTGACAGAGTGATTGGGAGAACTGAGTCCTACAAACAAACGACCCAAAAGAGCTTTGTAAAACAACATAAACCACGAGCTGCCTTTGCTTTTCTCAGCCTTCAGGAGACAGAATGCTGTGTCTGTCTCCACAGCTTCCCTGGAGCAGGGTGTGCTGGGTTCTGACAGGCACAGCTGCATTGATCAGCCCCAGTGCTGGGAAGGGAACAACCTACTACAGCTTAGAGCTTTTTTTTGCCCCAGCCCTTCCAGGCACCATGATTTCAGCAGGGCTGCAGGCAGGCAGGTGCTTGGGCAGGAAGGTCCAGGGGGTCGTTATTTGTGGGAAATGCTTGCAAGATGATATCTTGAGAGGTCGGGGAAGAAAAACCTGCTCAGTTTACCTTATGCCAGGTTACCTGGCCTTGTGACACCTGTAGGAGCATCAGTGCTGGTGGAACGAGCACAGCTGCACACTCAGAGAGCTGAGCCACGGAATGTTCCTGCAGCACCATTGTGCTTGTTCTGATTGCTGCTGTGAGAGCAGGGGGATATCCCCAGGGGATAGCATGGGGTGACATCCTGATGCTGATTTCCCTAATTATAGGGAGCCAAGTTCACATTTCTGCACCTGATTAAAGCTTTCTGCAGCACTGGAGAAGGGAAAAGTGTCCTTAATCCTTGCTCAGTGTGTGCTCAAAGCCAACAGCCCTTAGATTGCTGGAGCACAGAGGTGACAGTGCCTTGTAGGAGCTCTAACAGCATATTTGGAGTGTGCTGTTGCCAGCCTGCTTTGCATGGTTAATTAGCTCCTAATTATTTCCCCTTGGAACGCATACCTGTTTCATGGAAGGGTTACCTGCGTGGCTGGGTGAGGCTGGAGCTGTCACATTACACAGGCTTCAGTAGCATTTTTAGTGAATGTCAGAGGGCAAGGATGAAACCCAAAGCCCAGGGAGAGTTTGGGTGTTAGGAACAGTGTGTTTTGTTGTACAGTTCTGGTACCATTTGACCTTCCCTGTGCTCAGATCTGCAGGAGTGAGGAAAACTTCTCTTCCTTCGACTTCCTGGAAGACAGTGCCTCCACTGCCATAGTGGGACACTGGGATGGGGCCGTGGCTGTGGTGGACAGACGGACGCCGGGAACGTCGGCGGAGCTCTCTGCAGACATTGGCTTCAAGAAGACACGGACAGTCCACGTGCACCCCGTGAACAAACAGTACTTCCTGGCTGCTGGCTTAGTGTACGTAGCTCGTAGCTCAAGTTGAACTGGTTATTCTGTTTCCAGTGGTCTGTCTGCCTGGGCTCCGGGGTGGGCTCTGAAGGGTGCAGGAGAGCTGGGGATGAGCAGTTTGTCAGACTCAGTGTATCCTCAAAGCTGTCTCGATCGTTTAAGAAAACAAGTTTTCAGTCCTTAGCAGGATTTAAAATGGGATTTGCTTTGACTTCCCTTCACCTTTTGGAAATGGGGACAGATGGGCCTTGGTGGGCTTTGCCAGACAGAGGGACTTTAATGAAGGGCTGGTTGGGCTGGTTTTGGTGCTCCCCAAATGCCTTGGAGCCACTGTTTGAGTGAATATGGAAACTCTGAGCCAGCTCCTACCCAGCCTGCTGTGGCTCTGGAGCTGTTCTGGTAAGTGGAGGCTGTGAAGTGTTCCCTTGTGTGGCACCTGTTGCAGGGACGTTTGTGTTTTCGACGTGCGGTACCTGAAGCCCAGGGGGAACCAGCCCGTGAGCTCCCTCACAGGGCACACCAAGAGTGTGGCCTCGGCCTATTTCTCACCTGTCACTGGGAGCAGGGTGGTGACGGTGTGTGCTGATGACAAGCTGAGGTAAGGCTCTGCAGGGAGGAATCTTCATGGCAAATACCAACTTCATCACCATTATTATTATTGCCTCTCTGCGTTACCTGTCACTGAGAACTTTCTGTCAAAGGTTTATTTGCATTAACATTTTTAATGTAGTTTTTAATTAATTTTTTTGTTTGGTTGGGTTTTTTTCCTAATTCTCTTTTTTTCTGAAGGATTTTTAACAGGGAGCAGTGAAATACACAGGTACTGTTAATCTTTAAAAAATAACCAAAAAAACCCCAAACCAAAACCATGAAACCAACCAAGCAAAAGCCAGCCAAAACTTGCCTTATGAACATGAACACAAAGTGCTCAGAAGTTTATTTTTAGCTGCTGGCACTTGAAATGATGATAATATCAGCTCTTTTGTAAGTAGCCTACCGTTTAATAATTTAAGCTGCCGTGAGTTGCTTGTATTGGAGTTTTTTGTTTCTCATTTGTGGTTTTGTGGCCATCATTTAGATAACTGCCTGATTTGGTTTGACCTCTGCAGCGTTTTTGCCCTGGGGGGTGGGATCCCAAGTTCATGGAGGTGAAGGAGTGGGTGGGATGCTGGGTTTGGCCTATCCAGCCTCTCCTCCAGCAGCTCTCAGAAAGGGTAGGGCTGCAGTTCCAGCTGAAAGCAAATCCAATTCACAGAGCACATCCAGTAATTCCAGTTGGGATGTTGGTGCCCGTGTCCCAGCTGGGTGTCTGTGCTGCTCCCGGGTGGTCTGGCTGGAGCTGATCCTGTCTTTTTGGCACATGTACATTGTATTGAGTGCTGTTGTGTTCCAGGGTCTACGACACCACGTCCTTGTCATCGACCATCACAGCCCTGAGCTCCATCAGGTGAGCAGAGCACACCTGGGCCGAGGTGTGGCCACTCCCTGCGGGCCTGGAGGGACAGGACACAGGGAATGGCTTCCCACTGCCAGAGGGCAGGGTTAGGTGGGATATTGGGAAGCAGTCCTTCCCTGTGAGGGGGGGGAGGCCCTGGCACAGGTTGCCCAGAGAAGCTGTGTCTGCCCCTGGATCCCTGGAAGTGTCCAAGGCCAGGTTGGACGGGGCTTGGAGCAACCTGGGCTGGTGGAAGGTGTCCCTGCCCATGGCAGGGGGTGAAGTTGATGAACTTCATGGTCACTTCCAACCCAGCCTTTCCTGGGATTCTTGTCCCATCCTGCCCATCCCAGGACAGGGATCCACTGCAGGGATCTGAGCAGGATGGTCTGTCCAGTGCAAGTGCTGAGGGTTTAGAAGATGCAGGAGCAGATAGGACATAAAGGACGATTCAGAATCGTGGGGTCACTGGGAGGAACGTTTCTCTCTCTTTCCCTTGCCCTGCAGACACAACTGTAACACGGGGCGCTGGCTGACCCGCTTCAGGGCCATCTGGGACCCCAAGCAGGAGCACTGCTTCCTGGTGGGCACCATGGCACAGCCCAGGCGGATCAGTGTCTTCCAGGACACCGGGAAGTTGCTGCACTCCTTCTACAACACAGACTGGCTCACCTCCGTGTGCTCCATCAACGTCGTGCACCCCACTCAGAACGTCCTGGTGGGGGGCAACTCCAGCGGCCGCCTCCACGTATTCAAAGAATAGAAGTGGTGCCTCAGATGCACAGGGTTTTTTTTTTTCTCCTTTTGCATTAACTTGGTTTATTCAAGCAGTTCCAAAGCTGACTGTTATCTCTCAGGACAGAATTGTGTTTTAAAAGCCTTAAAAAATAAATAAATAAATAAATAAATAAATAAATAAATCCTTTAAACTACCTTTGGGCATTCGTGTCTTCAGTGGAAATAAATCCTGCTGGGACATTTGTACCAAAACCAATCTTTTTCCCCAGTGACAAAGTAATTTAAAAAGAAAAAAAAAAGCATGGGATCAGCACTTGCAGCAGGGGTGAGAAACTTCCTAATGATTTCCATGAGGGAAGCTGGAGCGCTGGTGTGCTCTGTCCATCAGCTCTGAAGGGTTCAGTGTCCACGTGTGTTCAGCAGCATTTGTGCCTTGAGCTGTCTGGGGTGTAATTAAACCCTTGCTGGGGCTGGAGGGAGCTCTCGGTGTGAGGAGCTGCCACAGGGCACTGGAGCCAGGGCAGCTCTGTGGGATGGAGCCTCAGCACCCACGGGCCCCTTACAGGCTGTGCTGTATCCAACCAGAATAGCTCTGGCATCATCCAATGAGTCCCCCAGCACTGCCAAGGCCACACTAACCCATGTCCCCAAGTGCTACATCCATGTCTCTGTTAAATCCACCCAGGGATGGGGATTCCACCACTGCCCTGGGCAGCTGTGCCAGGGCTGCACAACCCTTTCCAGGAAGGAATTTTCCCAGTACCAAACCTAAAGCTTCCTGGCACAGCTGGAGGCTGTTCCCTCTCCTCCTGTCCCTTGTTCTCTGGCAGCAGAGCCTGACCCCCCCCGGCTCCCCCCTCCTGTCAGGGGGTTGCAGAGCCAGAAGGTCCCCCCTGAGCCTCCTTTTCTCCAGGCTGAGTCCCCCCAGCTCCCTCCTGCTGCTCCTGCTGCTCCAGGCCCTTCCCCAGCTCTGTTTCCGTCTCAGGGCATGTTCCATGTCTTTCTTGTCATGAGGGGCCCAAAATTCCAGGTGCATTTGTAAAAATTGTGTCCAAACAGTGCAGGGATGTGTGAGGGACTCACCTGCAGCAACACTTGCTCCCTGTGGCCTGAGCCTGCTCCTCACTGCTAAAAGACCAAATTCATCACAGTTTGAGCTGAGTTTTCACTCAAAGAAAAAAATGAGTACCAGCACCAGAAATACTGAACAAAGCTCACCCCGACTCTACTTTTCATGATATTTAAATATTTATTTAGATTTAAAAATACTTTTCATGGCACCAATGATTTTATGCTAACTAAGGTATTGGATATGTAAAAAAAGGTACATTTCAAAGGAAAAAAGGATGTAACTTACAGTATTTGGCACATGAAAGGTTAATCTCTAGATTTTCTTCTTTATGAAAACTAAGAAATTCACATTTTCAGGTATTTTACTGTCTACTGCTGAAAGATGCAGTATGCTAGGACGAGATTGATGGGTTTCTGATCTCAGAACCTACAGAAACAACATTTTGATAGAAAGACGGGTAAAACTAACAGGGCCTGAAACACACGATGGAATCTGGGATGGACGGGAAAACGTACAACGGAAAATCACCAGTTCTCGTGGTTTTGAAGTAAAACGCTGGGTGACAACGGCAGAGGTGACCTGGGGCTGGGACAGAGCATTATCCGAGGAAAGCCGGGTGGAAGGTCCCAGGAGGGGACTCGGAGGATGTGTCCAAAGAGGATGGAGCATGGGATGGAGCTGTGCTGTCACACATCACACAGAACATCGCAGTGAGGAGGACGAGGAGGAGGAGGAGGAGGAGGAGGAGGAGGAGGAGGAAGGACGACACTGCAGCGCTAACCCAGGGTGAAAAATGTCAGCATCAGGAGGAGCACAACTGCATAGAAACACCAGCGCTATGGGCTGAGGTAGGAACACTACACTAAGAGTTAATTTTGCTATGTTGCATAAAACAGGATTATCATGTAAAAAAAATCACTCCTCCACCTCCTGGAGCCTTCCCGGAGGGCTCCTGCCTGCTCCGGAGCCGGGGCTGGGCCCCAGGCCCTCCTCGGGTCTCGTGCTGTGAGCGGGCGGCCGTGGCCGTGGCCTGGGTGGGGTCTGTGCCCCCCGACAGACGTCGATAAACGGGACCTCTCCCCTTATTGCAGTGACAACGATCCCAGTCTGGCCCAACGCCACCGTCCCGCTCAGCGGTGGGTGGTGGATGCTCACAGACAACACGGACATCAGGCTTTGTAAAACTGCAGTTATGGCCCCAGCTTATGGAAAATCTCTCCCTGAGATGAAATTAAACTTGCTCAACTGTTCTCACCTTCTCTTTTTTTGCTAATATGTCCAGCTTCTCACCCAAACCTTACCAGAACTGGCTGTTATTGCTCCCTATGGATGGGCTGCTGCTCCCGGTGATCACTGGTCCTGGGGGTTGTCACCAGCACGATGAGTCGGGTTTATTGACTTTTGCTTAAGAACAGTTGGGGCTAATGGTGTCCGTTGGCTTCTTCAGTGTCACCTGCGTGCCTGAACTTCTGTCCTCTTCAGGAGAGTCCAAAACCCAGAGCTCCTTCTCTGTCCCAAACCCAGCAGGGCTCGGCTGGCGTTGGGCTCCTGTCCTATGGAAGTGTTTGCTCCTCAACCATTTGCTCACTGGGAACAACTCGGTACCGGCACCCACGGTCACCCCATCCATAAAGTAAAAAAAGACTGGATTAGATTCCATAACAAAATAGCATTTCCTTGTTAAAATAGACCTTGAAATGTCTCTTTTTCTTTTTTTTGTTCTTTTTTCTTGGTTTTTTTACAAAACAGGTACAACTGGCGGAGGGTAAAGGTCTTCCCAATAAATCTGACAGTCACTACAGCTCCATGCCAGGCTTGGCTGCGCGTGCCCGGCGTTCCCTGGCTGCCTGTGCTCCCCTGCCCTCGGGAGCACCGACGCTTCAAGGCTTAAAAAAGTGGCAAAGGGCCGAGTCCGCAGCAGGGCGAGGGCTCCGATCGCTGCGCCGTGGGGAGAGGGGGAACCGGGGCGTCCCCGAGAGCATCGCGGCATGTGTCACCTCGGAGGGGGCTCCGGCGAGCAGGGAGGGCTCTGCCAAGCGGTTCGTGGGGGGCGGTGGGCACAGTGCGGATCCAATACCGTGACAGTACACGAGTGTTAAATTAAACCTCAGTAGCACCATTGCTAAAGCTCCTGCGGAACGGCACCGCCAGCCCCGGTTCTGCGGGGGGTGGCAGAGCAATGAATTCCTCTCTGCTCGGCGCTTCCCAAGTCATGCGCGTGAGATCGGGACGGGAAGTGTTGTGCGGGCTCCGGGGGTGGGAGCGGGCGGCTGGACATGGGGAGGAGGAGGCTCCGGGGCTGCGCCCACCCTCATCTTCCTCCGCGGAAAGCCGCCCTCCCGGGCCGGCGGCGCGCCGGCTCTGGGTCGGGAAGGGAGGGTTAGTGTGTGCCCGGCGGGTCCCGCGCGGGGACGGCGGCAGGTCTCTCCCCAGGCCCCCGTGGTGCCTCCTGCCTTCAGGTGTCAATGAGCAGGCTTACCACGGCGCGGAGCTTGCAGGCAAACCATCGCCTGAGGGGACAAAAGTATTGGTAATGGAACTGCTCGAACTCGGGGGTCTGGCGGATATCGCGGAAAAAGGCAGTGTCAAGGTCGGACTCAGTAAGGACGATCAGGAGGAGGAGCAAAACAAAGAGGAGTCCAACTGTCACAAGGAGCAAACGGAGGACACTTAAAACAAACTTATTCACCTGTTGGGCCTGTGCCGGCCCACAGGCCAGTCCGGCGCCCGGGCACAGCAGCCCGCAAGCTCCCACCTCCGCTCCGCCGCCGTGCGTGCCCGCCTCCGACTCCTTCTCCTCCTCGATGCTGCACGGGGCCCCGTTGGCCTGGCGCGAGAGCAGCATCAGCTCCAGGCTGTGCTCGGCCACGGGCGTGGGCAGCACGCTGTCGGCCGGGCTGTAGCTCTCGTCGGCGATCACGGCCACCCGCTCGCTGCTCTCGGCGCGGCCCCGCCCGGGGCCCGCGAAGGCGTCGCCGTGGGAGGCCCGAGCGCACCGGGGTCGAGTGGGCGCTGTCTCGCAGGGACTCCATGCCTGGGGGGACAGAGGAAGGGGAAGAGGGGTTGCTCAGTGGGTTGAGGGGGGGCCCTACTGCTGCGGGAAGCCCCCCCACCGCCAGCCCGCTGTCCGCCGGAGTGCTGGTGGGCGGTTGTGTCTGTCGGTCCTCGGGACCGCAGCCCCTTGGCCACAGGTTAACCAATCTCGTGACCAGCGGTGCTGACGCTCGACACCCGACGTGACTCGTCCCCATCAAACTGCCAGCGCTGGCCTGGAGCTGGACCGCGCGCCAGGCCCTGCTTGTTCAGCAGCTCATCACAAACCAACCCGCGGGCTGAACGGTGAAGCCCCCCTGGCTCGACAGTGAAGCCCCCTGGCAGCTGCTGCAGCAGCCTTTGGCGGCCCCTCTGCCACTGGCACCGCCAGCCCCTGGCACCATGGGCAGCTGCTGACAGTACCCAGACATGGGCAGGGATGAGCTGGGGGAGCATGCCCAGCACAGCAGGGGCTGCAGGGAGGGGTGGGGGGCACAAACACAGCCCGGGGGCCACACTGGGGCAGCTGGTGGGTCCCTGCCAGCCCTGAGCTGGGCTGGGCTCTCCCTGAGGCATCACTGTACACAGCCGAGCCTGCTGCAGCCCATGGGGCCAAACTTGGGGATTTATCCATACGGATTTATCCTTACAGATCTACCCCCTGGCTGGCACAGCCCTCCCCCACCAAACCCCTGCACCTCAGAGAGGCACAGAGGGGTCACACTGAGCCAGAGTCGCCGTGGGCAGCAGAGCTGAGCAGTTGTGGGAGCCCTGGAACAGACCCTGCCCCCCTCAGAGCAGAAACTGGGAGATCCCAGTGTGGGAGGTGTGTAAAGAGAGAGTTGTGCTGGTCTGGCACAGGGGGATGTCCCCCATCATGTGCAGGAGACCCCCACAGCACAGGTTGCTCTGAGTTCTAATGGTGCACCACAAACCAAATGTTTTACATCCACACACAGGAGCAGGAGCCATGGGAAGAACTGTGTGCCAGCCCCTTGTGCCAGCCCTGAGCCCTGTACTGGGCTGAGTTACAGCCCTTTGTGCCGAGGAACTCCCGCCCCCACAAATTCCAAGTCCTCTCCAAATTCCAAGAATCCCCACAAATGTGGGACTTGTTTCTGGCAGTTCTGGCAGGCAGGGTAGGAGCTCTGCCATCACAGCATCCCCAGCACCAGGGAGGGTTTCTGAAGATTGTGGTGGGGACCAGTGGGTCCCCAGGGCCACCCTGCTGGCAGCTGGAGGGGGACGGGGCTGGACCTGTCCCCACGGGGAGGACACAGTGCACCAAAGCACCCTGGAGTGTTGTCACCCTATGTCCTGGCCCTGCAGAGGGTGAAGCACCCGGAGCCACCCAGCCACATTCCCGGGGCTTTGCAGCCTCTCCTTTGTAAACACTGCCCGGCTGCCCTGGCTCAGCCTGGCTTAGCACCACTGCCACCCGGGCACAGGGGCAGCCCGGGCGGTGAGGAGCGAACACGTTCTCACCCCGACAGTTATGTGCTCTCCCGTCTCATGTGAACATCCCCCACGGCACCTGCTGCGTCCCTGGCAAGGGGGACACCCACCGAGGGGGTTCCCTGGCAAGGGGGACACCCACCGAGGGGGTTCCCTGGCAAGGGGGACACCCACCGAGGGGGTTCCCTGGCAAGGGGGACACCCACTGAGGGGGTTCCCTGCTCGTCACTGCAACGAGAGCGGTGCTGACCCCCCAGACACAAACCCTCCTGCTGTCTGCTTCCATGGCCCTGACAGCAGAATCCTGGGAAATGTGGGTCCAGCCCCACCCCCAGAGCTGCTCTCTGGTAATAACAACCCAGGGTCCATCCAGCACCAGAGACCCCAGCCCACTTCCCCGCAAACATATCCCACATCCGACATTCCTGCATCCCACCTGCCCCTGGGGCTGTGGTCACCGGGAGACCACAGGGACCACAGCCCTGGAGACACTCCAGAAGAGCCCAGCCCTGGCAGGGCAGCATTACCTGGCACAGGGGCGTCCCCGGGGCCGTTTGGAGCATCGGGGCCGAGGCTGGGCACAGCGGGCAGCAGCGGCAGGATCCCCAGGGCCCGGGACAGCAGGCGCGGCCCCAGGGCCAGCACCCGCACCCGCACCCCCCGGCAGCAGTGGTTGATGAGCCACAGGTGGACGCTGACCCTGGTTTTAATCTTTACCAGGCACTTCACCATGGTGGCACAGGGACAGGAGGAGCGCAGGGACGGCCGCTCGCCCTCCAGCACGGCTGCTACGAGTGGCACTGGTGCTGCTGGCCCGGGGGCAGGGCTATTTTGGGCACCGAGTAGAAGTGAGAGTGAGGAAAAGCAAAGGGGTGGTACCAGCTCAGGGTGATTTATGGTGGGAGATGATTTCATGCTCTGGCTGCTTCGCAACTGCACGTCGGGGAGGGTGTCACATGTAACTGGGTGGCAGAGGTGACCCTGCCTGCTTCCACCCCCAAAACCGGTACAGACGCCAGCCCTGGGATTCCTCAGTGGAATTAAATCCTGTCCCTTGGGACAGGCAGTCCCTGTCCCTGTGCACAGCCCGGGAGCAGGACTGGTGTGGCTGTGCCAGGACAGGGCTGGCTCCACAGCCCATCCAGGCGCAGGGCACCCCTCCCTTCCCCCCTGCTCCTGGGCCATCCCAGGTCCCCCATCAGCATCTCTGTTTTCCAAATCTCTTTGCATCTTCACAAACTTCTGTGCACCTTCCCTCAGCCACAACACACTCCCCAACACCCACCCCACACTGTGTCACCCCAGTGTCACCAGGAGCCAGACACTGCTGTCACCAGTGGCACTGCCACAGCCCCCAGAGATGCTCCCAGCCCTGTGGGGCAGCTCCAGGGCTGCTCCCAGTGTTTTGCCCTTTGCCAGCCCTTCTTGCAGTGCATCCCACCCCGATTCAGTCCCAGGATGGGGAGAAGACTCCCTGCCCCAGCCTGGTGACACACCAGCCTTTCTGAGAACAAGGCACCGGGGCTGCAGACCCAGCTGGACATGTGTGTGCACGCGTGTATGTGTGTGCACGTGTGAGGGGTGTGTGTGTGCACAGGTCTGTGTGCCCCCGCTCCCAAGCCCCGGTGGTGGCCAGGCCCCCCTCGTGCCCTACCTTCCATGATGGAGATGTGGACGGCTCTCCGCCGGGTGCGGGGCACGCTGCTCAGCCGGGGGCCGTGCGTGATGGACGGGCAGCTCCGGCTCGGCACCAGCCCGGCCCTGGGGACGACAGCGGGGTCGGGGTCAGAGCTGGGACGGTGCCAGCACCCCGGGCACGTGGCAGTGCTCCTGCTGGGATCCCACCCTGGGTACCGACCCCTGGGAGCTGCTGCCAGGCTCTTACCGGTGAATCTCAGGGGGCTCCCTCTTGATCTTGGCGCTGGACTCCATCACCTCCTTGGCGACGCGGCCGCTGCAGGAGGGTCCAGAACAGCAGAGGTGAGGACAAGAGCACGGTACCAGTGAGCCAACACATCCCCCCATGGCACCCCGTGTCCCAGCACCACCTGGGCCCTCCCCACACACACGACTCCCTGGAGGGGGTCTCCCCACAGCTCCAGGGGAAAGCAGAAATATCTGCTGGGAATAAGGGCAATGGAGGAGCCTGGAAAGGCTGAGCTGACACCTCTGCCACCATGTTTTGTTGCTTGGCCTGGCATTGGATACCGGACACCACGGGATCACTTCCCCTCAGCTGGGGGACACACAACAGGCATCCAGGCCCTCCCATGCCAGTGAGGAAGGCTCCAGCACCGTGCACCTCACAGCTGGGGTTGTGCTGGGGTCTCTTGTGCTGCAGAGGTACGAGGTCCCAGGCCCAGGTTCTCACTCCAGCAACTTCCCCCAGAAATTTAGGGACCACAGTGATTCATTTCACTTCTTGTTCTCAAACCCCAAATCCATTGTCCTCTCCCCTCCTTTACTCCTGTCCCTCCAAAACTGCAACTCTGGGGGTGGGGAGGGGGCTGGCGGCTGTGACACAGAGACAGCAGTGGTGGTGGTCTGGCTGGGGTCAGCACTACAATGGAGGGATCTCTGCAGGACCCCGAGATGGCCCTTGACTGCTGCAGCCCCAGAGCACCTCCAGGAACTGCCCCTGCTGTCATATTTACCTGTATCGGAACCGGCTTCCCTTGAAGAACAGGTTGCTGCTGGACACCGTCCGCACCTGGCTTGACTTCTCCAACCTGCAACAGCACCAGGAGTGTGTGAGTACCCCACACCGCCAGCCAGGAGCTGGGAATGGCCCTCTGCATCCTGGCAAAGCTCTGCCCAGTTCTGTTCCCAACACATCCCACTGGTGACCAGGACAGGGGACTCTGCGCGTGCTGGGACAGCATCACCCCCGTCGGACTGACCCCACACCCACCCCAGGGGGGAGCCCTGCATTGCCAGCTGATGGCAGCGAGGCCAAGTGACAGGAGCAGAGCCTGGAGATGTGGAATACCACCAGGAATGAACCCAGACGTGGCCAAGTGACAGGAGCAGAGTGCTGGCAGTGGGAGCATGGCTGGGATGGACCCACTGCCAAGGAGTCTCCAGCAGCTGGAAGGGCCTTGGGTCACAGCTCCCACTGGGTCCCACAGGCCATCAGTGACACCCACGTGCAGTGGCTGAAGCTCTCCAGGGGGCTGAAACCCCACCATGGCCTGGGCATGGCAGGGTGATGGACATGCCTGTCCTGGGCAGGTGGGCACTTGCCGGGGTGGGTGAAGCTGCCATGAGGGACCATCCCATCTCCCTCCCATCCCATGGGACCTGATCCCTCACCCCAGGAGTGCCCAGCAGCACCTCAGCTGAGCCCACGGTCCACTCTGCTGGGTGCACAACCCAGCGGTAATTCACTGACACGACTAATCACAGGGAGATTTGTAAAGCAATATTGCAATTTCATTTCATGTTCATGTAATGAGGAGCGAAACCTGCTGATTGCAGCTGCTGATTGCAGAATTCCCAGTGGGAATGCATTGCACGCTCTGTCTCGCAGCTTGCTGATTAAAATAAAACTCATTACCAAGCACAAAGTGGGCTGGGTTAAGTATGGCATAAGCAGGATGGTGAATCCAAGCAGCTCCACTGGCACCTCCTCAGTACTGTGGCTCTGCCAGGGCCACTGGGACAAAGTGCCCCATGGGCAGTGACCAATCCCAGTTCCTGGATGGAGCCCAGAGGTGGGCACTGACCCACAGAGGCCGCAGGACACAAACCAGCACTTACTTGTAGAAAGCCTGGTTCTCAATCCCACACTTCCAGAGGTGTTTGCAGGCTTCTGGTGTCGGGGCAAAATAGGTGAGGACAATTTTCTTCTCCTAAAGGAGAAAGACAGGGAGTTGAGCAGGGAACAGGGAGTGGTGCCCATTGGACAGACAGAGACTGGAGCAGACAGGGCTGGAGAGTGGCACTGGCATGGACAGATCTTGCCTTGGAGCCATTTGGGACACAGGGGGGTTGGAGCACTGGCAAACAGCCCGGTGTGGAGCCAGGCATGAGGGATGGGCAGATATGTGCCAGTTTTCTGCCACCCACCCCTCTGCTCCCAGCCTTTGGGAACAGCCAGAAATACAACTTTCATAAAAAACTCCTGCTGATGGCTCCTGGGGGAGCCAACTCCACCCAGAGGTGTTCCAGCTGACTTTGTGGGACACAGCAATGAATAACCACCACAATCCCAAAGGCAGCACCAGCAGGAAGGCATGGCCAGGAACTGGTGGGCAGAACCTCTGCCACAGCACAGCCCAGGGGAGCTGAGGGATCTAATGCCCAGAGCAGGGCACCAGTGGGAGCAGGGAAGTGACCCCAGCACTGTCATGGAGCTGCAGTTGCTGTCACCATCCCTGTTCCCTTGCCCTGCCAGGCCAGGGTGATGCTGCTGCCAAGTTCCTGAAGAACCCCCTGAAGACATGACCACACTGTGCCCAGGAATTCCCACAGGAAGGGGGAACACTCACCTCCTTCTGACTCACATACAAGTAGAAAGTCTTCCCTTCGAATTTCATCTTGGTCACCTCATTCCTGGAAATACAAGGACAGGTAGGTGGGAGCTGTGCAGAGCCCACCACAGCCTGGAGCCCACCCAGCCCAGCCCCTGGCACCACTCTGGTGTTTGGGATGGCAGCAGGGCAGCTTCCAGACCCTGCTTTCCATCCTGGGAGGTGCAATGGGGTGGTGAGACCAGCTCAGAAACCAAGAGCTGGAATCTGGGACACCCCAGAGTGAAGCTGGGGGTCAGCGGTGAGTCCTGGGGAGCTCATCCCATGGGCAGTGGCTGGTGGCAGTGCCAGGGACACACTGGCCAAATCTGGAGATGCTACAGTGACCTGGGAACATCACAGCCAGGCTCAGAGGGGCTGGGGGCATTTGGGACCTGGCCAACATGGGGACAGTGAAGTTTAATGGAGACAGACGTAGAAAATAATAAGTGAGGGGCAGCAAAGCTCTGGGTGCACTGAGCACTGCCCTGTCTGGGCACGGCCCCCCAACCCTGGTGCCGTGGGGGGGTCACCCACGTACCCAAACATCCCTCAGAGCCCCCGGGGTGACACAGGACACCCACGGAGTGACTGGAGTCTGGGGTGGGAACTCACCACTTGATGAAGTGAACCCTCTTGTTTCCCTGCAGAACGACGAACCCGAAGGGCGTGAAGGCCAGAAACGCCGCGTTCCCCGACACGTCCTGCAAGGCAACCGTGGCTGCTGCTCAGTGCTGCTGGCCAGCAAAGCACAGCACCAGCCACCCCCGGCCAGGAGCTGGGGCACTGCAGCAGCCTGTGTGCCAGCTCTGCCAGCACCGTGCTGCAGTTACATGTTAGCATTTATAGATCACACTGACACATAGAGTATATGCTATTGTCATAACAGCATGTTGTCATTGTTGCAATTAATATATCTATTTAATATATATATTGTAACTATACTGTTATATGTCACTATATATAGTTATTATATAGATACACAGTATTTATTTAATATATATAATAAGTACTATAATGTACATAGTTCAATATAGTTATATATTGTATTATCATAGAATCATAGAATATCCTGAGTTGGAAGGGACTCACAAGGATCATCAAAGCCCAGGTCCTAAACACTGTGTTATATTACTAATACATGTAGTAATTAACCCAGGACATGATAACCCCTGGCTGCACTTCTCTCCCTCAGAGCCCTGCCCAGCCAGTGCCCTGGGCAGCATCAGGCCAGTTCAAAGCCACCAGTTCTGTCTGGTTCAGGCAGCACTTCAACCCCATCCCAATGGCAGCTCCAGGGAAGTGATCAGTGACTGCACTGGGTGCAGGGAAAACCAGAGACACTCAGTTGTGAAAATGTTGTGAAATAGTTGTGGCTGATCAGCAATCGCTGGATTCATCCTGTTTTTGGTTTTGGCCAGCAGGCATCCAGAGGGCTCTTGAGGGATGCTCAGAACAAAAGTCCATCCTCAGCCTGTCAAGGCTGAAAGGCAGAGAGAGCTGATCCCCAGGTGTGAACCCCAAATTCAGAAACCTGCCACAGTTCAAGCCCTGGGCTGTCCAAAGTGCTCTGGCTCTTTCCCAAGTCTGGGAAAGCCTTCAGGAAAGGAAGCAGGGTCTCAGCAGTGATGTACCCTCCTGGGGGTGCAGAGGCTTGGTAGGGGCTGGGGGGGGCTAAAGGGGGCATGGGACCCTGCACAGGTTCAAAAACCCTGTGGATGTGGCCCCTGGGATGTGGGTTAGTGGAGGGCTTGGCAGTGCTGGGGGAGTGGTGGGGCTCAATAGTTTCAAAGGGCTTTTCCAAACCAAACAATTCCATGATTCTCTTTGCTTAGGCCAGAAGTTCTGTCCATCATCTGATACAGAGAAAAGAGGGAATCCCTGTTATTCACACACACACATTCATGCAGGGATTGATGTCTAGAACAGTTACCAAGGGCGGCATCAGCAGCTCCAGTGAGCCCTGCTTAAGAAGGGAATATCTTTTTCTATGTTTGCATTTTTGGGGGAAAACTACTGTAAGACCATGAAAACTTCAGACAAACAGGACCAAGTCAAGGGGCACTGAACCAAGAATGCCTGGTGGGAGGAAACAGTCCCTCATCCCAACTCTGCCACAATCCATTGGAGAAGAGGGAACAGAATCAGCTCCATTTCACTTTGGATCCTTTAAGCTCATTAACAGCAGCTCTTCATGAATTAGGCTGAATTCTGCTAATAGACCTACAAGTGTGTATATTTGTCCTTAGCTGTTGTAAGAACATGAATCAGTGTAACTCAAATATATTTAAAAATGTTCTTGGGGTAAAAGAAAGGCAACTACAGCAAAGGTCAGAAATGGGTGGTTCCTGGCAAGAGCACTGGTTCAGAGGGAATTCACAGCAAAGCAACCCCCGGGGCACTCACAAACAGCCCATAAACAGGGAACTCCCCCAGTTTACTGCAATTGTGTGTTAATGTGGCACAATTCAGGGAAAAGCCCTGAGGGACCCCAGCACAGGCACGGCCTGAGGGGAGAATTCTCTGTCTGCTTTGCATCCCACATCCATCTGCATGTGATGGGATTATCAGGGAGCAGAGAGAGCCACAGGTAGTGACATCCACAGTCAATAAAGAGCATTTCTAAAAGCAAACTGGATTATGGGCTGGGCAGAGCAGAGGATGGACTGTCCCTGGCAGGTTAATGCCTGGTTGTTCCTCAGCCACTGACCCTGTTACTGCCTCCCAATGACCTCCTTCAGCAGCAGATGACTGACCCCTCTCTTACAGCTGTCTGCATGGGAAAATGCTTTCCTACAGCTTCTCTGGACACCCCCGGGAGGGTTTTGGGGAATCCAACCGGAGCAATAGCTTTAGGAACTGCTTTAGAACTGTTTTACCTTGCACGGGTGTGGGTCAACCCCGTAGGTCTCCAGAGTCTGCGCTTTCCTGAGAAAATTCAGCTCTGAAGTAGCTGGTGTCTGCCCACTGAAGGAGAAAAAAACAGGGGAAAAAAGAATATTCCATGGAAGAGAGGAAAGGCAGCTACTGGGATTCTGTTAACAATGAGGTATCAGCTATGGCTCATTCCTGTTAGATTTGTTATGGGATCAACAGGAGCACAGCACTGGAGCCCAGCTCATCCTGTCCTGCCAGTTCCTTCCACTGAACTGGCAACACTGGGAAGGGCCAAAAAGGAGCATCTGCCAAATTTAGAGATGAATTCCCTACTTGCAGCAGAGACATCTCATCCACAGGGAGGAAAGGGGAGTTTGGGGGCAGAGGGCAGCAACCTCTGCATATAAGGACACAGCTTACACACTTTAAGGTCTGAAAATCCCAAACAGGGATAACAGTGCTCCGAGCACCAGCAAACCCCACAGCTCTGGTACCTCAGCTCCGACTTGTGGATCTCTGCAATCTTCCTCTCCAGCTTCTCTGAGTGTTTGGGGAAGAACTGGAACTTGGAGCTGTAGCCTTCTGGGTGCTTCCCCGGGTCGTAGTCCCCAATCTCAGCTGGTGGGAGACAGATCCAGTTGGGAAGAGCAACAATCAAAGCACACTCCCCATCCCGGCAGCACCCAGTCAGGGCTCCGTGTCCCCTGGGAATGCCGCTCCAACCCCACTGTGCTTCCCACTGGGAGGGACCGTTTGTCAGGCATTAACTGCATCCACTTAATTCCATTGCTTATGTGGGAATCACTCAGCAGCAGATGGTCACAAATTTATTAATTCCTCGAGGTGCAGGAGCAGGCAGGCAAACAGGCAGAAGGGCAGAGGCTGGATGAGCCAACAGGATGCTCCCGGGGAACACCATGGCCGGAATGCAGGGGAGACCCAGCCCCCATCCTTGTCCTCCCCCAGCCCAGCCCAGCCCAGCAGTGGGGGTAATATCAGTATTCCAGGTGCAGTGACCTGCTGTTAGAGCAATAATGGGAGCAGTGCAGAGCAGGAACACCCAGCCATTACCCTGCAGGATGTAGGCAGCCAGCAGCGCCGCGTCCGACGTCTTGCACAGCAGCCGCCCGTGGTACAGATCCCTTTTGATCTGCAGGAAGACTAAGTACCTGGGGACAGGAGGGAGAGTCCATTCATTAAGCAAAGTTTAAATTACCCAAACAGGCAATTTAGATGTGGAGTATCTGCCACCAGACACTTGCTCTGACATCTCTCTCCCAGCAGTTCGTTTACCAGACCTGACACTTGCTGGGATTGAACCAGGGTTGATTCTGGCCAGGGCTGGGGCTCAAATCCACACATCCCAGCCCTGTTCCAGCCCACAGGGACATGATGCCTACTCTGGGGCCAGCACCCAGCCCAAGGGCTGGTGGAGATCTCCATCAGCCTGGACACCCTCTGAGTTTCTTCACGGCACCAGAACACAACTACAATCCCCCCAGCCCATCCGAGGTGCCCAAGGATGATGCTCTGAAGGGGATCTCATGGTCCACAGCCCACCAGCAACTGCTGCACTTCCCAGTCCTGCATCCTCCCCTGTCTGCTCAGCTTCCCCATAACATGATTTTTCTCCTTCCCAAACTTTCTGTGTCCTTTCAGGTCTCAGCACACACTCCCATCCCTCCTCTGTCCTTGCCAGAGATTGGCACAGTATCACCCAGGGGGAATTGCCTCCTGTGCTCACCCATCCCTATCTCCATGCCCAGTGAAAAGACAAACTACGTTGGAAAATTACATATTTAAATGAATTTAAACCTAAGTAACAGTTTGGGCTGAGTCCTGTGGTGTTTGGGAAAACCTTTAGATGATAAAATGTGAGTCACAGAGGGAAGGAGCAAAATGGAGCACTCAGAAATGCATTTAAATAACCAGACTCACTCTGCAGTCTCTCGGTCATGCCTCATTGCTCAAATCCATGTTTACGATGAGATAAAACACTAATTTGCACAAATAAAATATATTAAAGAGAAATCAAGATACTGAAGTGGACTCTGTCCAGGGGAAAGTGAATTTTAAGCCCAGGCTCCAGCTGCAGCTGCAGGCACACCTCAAATGGCAGCAAGGAGGGACAACTCACCTGCATGGGGCCCAGTCTGGACCCGTGGAGGTGACAGAGGGCACAGTTAGATGAGGTTTTGGGAGGACATTCTTCACCGTGTTCCACCCTCTGCCATGGGCAGGGACACCTTCCCCTATCCCAGCTTGCTCCAAGCCCGGTCCAACACGTCCAGGGATGGGGCAGCCACAGCTTTTCTGGGCAATCTGTGCCAGGGCCTCCCCACCTCACAGGGAAGGATTTCCTCTTATCTAACCCTTTACTCTTATCAGTGTGAAGCCATTCCCCCTTGTCCTGTCCCTCCAGGCCCTTGTCCCAAGTCGCTCTCCAGCTCTCTTGGAGCCCTTTTAGGTGCTCCAGGGGGCTCTCAGGTCTCCCTTTACAGAAGGTGCCAGCTCAGAGCCCTCCAGCAGAGGCTCCAGCCCAGCTGCCCCAGGCAGAGCCGACCCTCCCCACCCCATCAGTCAGGGACTGGGGCTGATGTGCTCCAGAGATCCACAGCCATGGCTTGTTTTCCAGAGCTGCTGAGATTGCTCCATGAGTTCTCCTCATGTCCTTCCTCCTGGCAGGAAGAGCGGCCTGAAGAGCCCCTAAAGATAGAACTGGGAGAAGCGCTGTCAGGTTCTCAGCACAGTTATCGCCGAGCTCCTGACGTCACAGGGATGTGGCTCATTGCTCCCAGGGACTGCTCCCAGGGAATGGCAGGGGAACTGCAGGCACTCCAACCCTTCCCCACAGACTGAGCACAATAAGGACACCCTGAGCTGAGGACAGAGGCAGGAGTGTGAGCAGCAGCAATGGGCATTCCAGGGACAGTGCCATGTTTGGAGCGCTCCGCCCTGGAATGTGGGTTTGGAACCGACTGCAGTCAAAGACCAAGCCAGGGGGTTTAATCACAGAACCCTGGAATGGTTCGGGCTGGAAGGGACCTTACATTCCACCCCCCTGCCACAGGCAGGGACACCTTCCACTAGACCAGGTTATTCTAAGCCCCATCCAACCTGGCCTGGAACAATTCCAGGGATGGGGCAGCCATAGCCTGTGCCAGGACCTTACCACCCTCAGCCTCTGCTTCCCACCAGGTATGGCAGCTCCGTGTGCTGACTCAGCACAGATGGAGGTTTCCAAGCTTTTCTCCCACAGCTGGGACAATCCTGAAGTGTCCAGGTTGGTTTGGAAATCTCAACAGCTGTTGCTCTCCCCTGACTACAAAACAAAGCTCAGCCCTGTGCTCCTGCCCCGGCCCAGCCTGCGCTGCCTGGCCCAGCTGGTCCTGCCCTGCCCGTACCTGGTGATCTCCTCCTTCAGTGCCGCCGGGTCCGTGGGGTAAAACTTGACACGGAAGCACATGGTGAAGGGAGGCTGGGCTGCAGGAGAACAGAGACACTGTGTCACCAAGGGCAAGGCTTTCCCCTTCATCCTGAACCACCCTGCTTGAGCATATGGTCAGATATGCTGGGGGTCTCACCCGCCTGCCCCGCTTCCCCCAAACACACCCGCTGCCCGTGGTAAGGAGGGGGCAGACAGGCAAGGAGACATTCCTCACTGCAGTGGCCATGAAGTGTAGATGTCCCTGATAAAGCTGTGGGGAAGCACCAGCAGCACTATCTGCTGGCCACCCAAACCTCTCCCCACTCCCAAATCTCATTTCTCCATCCCCACCCCTGCTGTCCTGGTCTCCACAGACGCTGGTGCCCCGTGCTGGGGGGTCATGACCAGCTGTGGCTGCAGTGGGGCTGGTGGTGAGTGATCCTGCTCTCAACCCACCAGAACAACTTTTGGGGGAGCCTTTTTCTGGGAGATGGGCTGCGAATTGACCCCACAAGGGACAGGTTGGAGAAAATGGAATATATCTAAGATGGAAGGAGCACACACTGTCTGTCTGGGACACCTACAACACTCACCCCGCATCTGCTTCACCACTGACTTGGTAAACTCCAGCCAATGCTGAAAGGAAAAAGAAGGTGATTAAAGCCTGATGGCTGTGACTTCACAAGGTGGGAAGGATAAGGAAGAGGAGGGTACTGCTCCAGGTGAGAAAAGCCACCTGAATGTCAGTGAGTGCCCCTGGAAAGGAAAAGGAGGAAGTGAGGGTTCAGACTGGCCCTGTCTCACAGTGAGGGAGAAGCTTCTGTGCCCAGCTCCTGGCCCATCATTGGCTGCTCCCTGTTACAGCCGTGGCAGAAGGTGCCTTGGGAGCAGGAATTAGTTGTTATATTGATCAGTGGGAAGCACAACACAAGGCTGTTATCAATAGCTGTGTCTGGAGTGTGTTCGAACTGGTTCTCATTCACAACGAGGGGTGGAACAGCTCAGTCTGCACACATTCTAACTCCCAGGAAGTGACAGGACTCACTCACACAGCCCTGGGGTGGGAATGCAGCTCACTGGGCCCGTGGGTCTGTGTGCCCCTCTGCCAGACCTGCTGCAGCTTCCCGGGGCTCAGCAGGACACGGATCCGTGCCAGGAGCCGGGCCAGACCAGATCCTGCCGAGCTCTCAGCTCCTGCACTCCCACGTCTCGTCTCACTCTCCATCGCCCGAGGCAACACTCAAGCGTTTGGATCCCCGGCACAGAGCTGTCAAATGGCCTAATCTCGGTGTTAACACGTGAATCAGTGCTAGAAATGGTCCTGCAGACCCGCTACCAGGGGATCTCCCTCCTCACTTTGCAACACCATCACATCTCTCACTCTGCAGCTCACGATGCCTCCAGCCCTCACAGAGGATCCGAGGGCCGGGTGAGTCCCTCCGGCTCACACATTGCCGGGGACTCAGGGAGCCGGGACACTGGGGCTGCTGCCAGAGCCTGGGTGCATCCCAGACCCTTCCCCCGCAGGGCAGGGGGTGTCCCCAGGGTGCTCAGAGGGCCTGTCTCATGGGCAAAGGAATGACCCTGTCGGGGCACCCACAGACCCCTGTCCCAGCAGCAGGGCAGGGCAGAGCTGCGGGGGAAGAGCCCCTCATCACCACCTAAACCTGATTTCATCTGTGACCTTTGCTTCCCGCCGGTTTTCAGCGGCGAGGACAAGCCTGACACCCCTCCCCCGGTCCGGGCAGGAGGGGCTCTCTCTCACCCTTTGCTTGCGACTCGGTCCTTCCACGGATGCCGAGCTCTCCTCAGGTTCAGGTTCAACAGAAAGGCGAGGAGGCGAAAGTATCCTTGTCTCTGCTAGATATAGAGATCAGTGACGAGAGGGGGAAGGGATGGGGGGGGGGTAGAGAGCTGGGGAGCGGGGTTCCGGAAAAATTGTGAATAGTGACACCAAGGACAGTTTGCAAACCCCACTATGCTTCCTTCTGTCTCGATATTTTCGAACTGCGGATAACCAGTCTCCCATCTGCCACTGCCGAGGGGCAGCAGCCACGAGCAGGACCCCACAGCAGCAGCAGACCGAGCATTAACGGGGAATTTAAAAGTATCGTAGATACAAAATCTGCTACATCTCAGAATTTTTTAACATTTCATTTCCAACGCTGCAGACTGAAGCACACACTGGGAGCTGCTCCACAGCGGTGCTGGCCCTGGACACCGCGGTCCTTCCAGCACACTGGCATGACAAAAAACATTATCCCACCTCGCAGGATCTGCTTCTTATCGGCCTCTTCCTTTATCTGGCTCAAATTGCAGCTTGCCGCTAAACAAAGGGGGGTTTGTCCCGGTCACCCTCGGGCGATGGGTGCTCACCTCC
>NW_021939189.1:544476-551018 GCF_001715985.3 Manacus vitellinus
TTTCTCTGGACACACTCCAGCCCCTCCATGACTTTATTGGAGTGAGCACTGGGATTTTGGAGCCGCTGCTAAAGCCCAGCGGAGCAGCCCCGCAGAGCCTGCGGCAGGGCCGGCCGGGCTCTGCAGTGCACGCACCGAGCTCGGCTGAGCGCGCTCTTTCCCCACCTATTAGCGAGTTTTTATCCACTCTCGCAGACTGGCTGCAGCTGTTCGGGCAGAGGGGAGGGCGTCGGGAGCGCTGCCGGGAGCGCTGGCAGCTGAGGCGCTCTGCAGCCGCAGCACGGCTGGCAGACGGGCAGGAGCTGTGCAGGCAGCATTCCTGCCAAGCCTTGGGAGAGCCGGGACCGTCAACAAACAGAGCTCCCCGCAGGCAGCGGGTCCTGCCAGCCGGGAACAGCGCTCCGGCAGCGCAGAGCTCACCTCGGGCATCGCCTCTGCCAGCTCTGCCCCCCTGCATCCCCCTCCCTCCCGGGCAGGCAGCAGGGCCCACCACTTACCCCTGCTGGGATGTCCACGTGCACCGTGGCTTTGGAAAAAATGAAAGATTCCCATTTCCATACGCAGGAAACCCGTATTTCAGCTGCCTCAGGTGCAGCCCCTGGCCGGGCTGGGATGAGGGTGCTGGGTGACATCCCCAGCTGTGCATTCCTGGTGCTGCAGCATCCTCAGCCGGGGGCCAGCAGAGACCACCCCACAGAGGAACGAGCTGCCAGCCCACAGCTGGGAGAAAAGACACATGGGGAGCAGGAGGGACCCCAGGGCCACCCACAGCAGCCATGCCCCTGTCCCTTGTGCACGGCTCAAGGAGCAGACACTGGCATTGGAGGCAGCTGATCAGCTCCAGCAGAGCCAGTGCCCCCCAGGACCCCAGGGCCACCTGCCCTGCAGCCCTCCCTTGGCAGAGACATCCCTTTGGGAGGCTGGGAAGGAAGGGTCCCCATGGGCTGCTACTTCACTGGGAACATGGCTGTGGATGGCCCTGGGCTCGATCCAGGGCTGCAGTGCCCATCCATCCTCCCAAAACACAAAGGAACTCCCTCCCAGGGACCACAGGTCCCTTCAGCCTGTGCCCCTCACCCACTGCCCTGCTGCCACTTGTGCCTGGGGACAGGGAGCAAATGCCTCTGGCCAAGCTGGAGCTGCTGGCCGGGATGGTCAGCCTGTGCTGGGCACTGGCACTGCCAGCTGCTGCTCGGGAAACAAGGCTGCTCCACTGTCAGCCAGGATATGGATTTAGGTGCTGAACTCGGAAAACCATGGCCTGGATCGTGCTTTATTAATAGGCAGACCAAGCTCTGTGTGCACCATCCATCACTGTCCCCAGCACTGCCCAGCCCGGGCACAGGGGCACAGACAGGGAGGAGGAACAACACCTGAATTCAAATCCCTTCTCCTGAGCCAGAGCAAGTTACTTTTTGTTCATTAAATAGGATTCAGTTTTTCAATGAGGACTGAAGCAGCTTGAGAGGAGACAAACGGTGGCAGCAGCTTGGGAACAGTGGGACAAAGCCTGGGCCCTGCTCACCTCTCAGGCACGGGATCACCTTCCCAGCTCAGCTGTTACCTGCTTTGGGAAGGCTGGACCTCTTCCCTCACATCCAGAAAATAGTAATAAATGTTGGGCTTATTCTCTTCCCCTAAAGAAGGTCAGTCTGCAGGCTGAGCTAAAGGAATGTCTGGCACAGACACAGAGGTTAAAACAACTAATAACAGAAAATGCATAAACAAAGACATACTCCTAAATCATTCCCAGATAGACCCAAAGGGCTCTCAGGCCCAGAGTCACTGCTGCAGGAGTGCAGGGCTGATTCCACATCCCCCCCAGCATCCCAGCCCTCTGCACCTCCCAGAGCAAATGTCACAGGGATTTGCCCCAGGCTCCTCTCCCTTTTCCTGCCCCAAAGCAGGATGGAATGCTTTCCTCTGCAATTTTCATGGAGGAATTGCAAGGAGGACAAACCAGACATCCCCCAGTGCCTGGAATGTGGTGAAAGTGTGAAACCACGATGGCATTACAGGGGGAATGTTCCCTCTTTGATCTCTCTAACTTGAATTAAACATATTCTAAATTAATCATTAGCAAAATGTCTTTCAGGAAATTATCTGAACTGCCTTTACAAATCACGACTTAAAAGAGCTCTCATTGCATAACACCGGCTTAAATATTCTGTGTTTGGATCTTTATGTGTTCTTATAAAATGAGACTCCTGTCTGTCTGAAGGTTTTTGAGGTCAGTCCTTCGGGGTGCCCGGGCTGATGGGGAGACCATGGCCAGGCACTGGCACACACCGGGATGCCAGGCTGGCACACACCACACCGAGGGTTTGCTGTGGATGCCAACACCTGCCAAGGACTTCCAGTGTCTGAGGGTGCCTATAAGGAAGCTGGAGAAGGACTCTTCATCAGGAACTGTGATTGGACAATTCTCACTGCCAGAGGGCAGGGTTGGATGGGATACTGGGAAGGAATCCTTCCCTGGGAGGGTGGGGAGGCCCTGGCACAGATTGCCCAGAGAAGCTGTGGCTGCCCCTGGATCCCTGGAAGTGTCCAAGGCCAGGTTGGATGGGGCTTGGAGCAACCTGGGCTAGTGGAAGGTGTCCCAGCCCATGGCAGGGGGTGGAATGAGGTGGGCTGTAAGGACCCTTCCAGCCCAAAGCAATCTGGGATTCTGTGATTCCATGAGTCAGAACTTACAAACCCTGGAGGAAGTGCAGCCGAGCAGAGCCCCGTGCCCAGACACCCCTGGGGGCTGTAGGGGCTGTGTCCCTGTTATCAGCCACAGGGCACTGGGATAGGAGTGTTCCAGGGGAGGCTGGGCTGGGCAGCCAGCACGGCCCTGCTGCTGCTGCTGCTCCAGCCCGGGGCTGCAGAGGACAGCTGGGATCACCATCACACCGCTGTCCTGGGTCATAACACCCCTGACTGCCCTGCTCTGGTGTGAGCTGAGCCCAGGCTGTGGGAGCTGCATCGTGGCACAGCCAGCTGAGCACCTGCAGAGCTGTGTTTTCTGTCCCTCAGCCCCATCACCCTGAGGCACTGTCAGGCAGCACTGCTGGGGTCTGACCCCTCAGCTCAGAGCCCACATTCTCCCTCACACCTACCTTTGCCCAAGGGTGTCACTGGCACTGGGTCTCATGGCATTCTTCATTTCTGTGGGATCTCTGGAGCCCCAAGCACATCCCAGTGCCCCAGTTCATCTCTGCAGACTGGCTGAGCTCAGGGCAGCGTGTGGGACTGGGGGACAGACTGTGGGACCACACTGATTTGGGGTGGGAGGGCTGGGAGGGGAGCACAGCCTCGAGGTACAGCCACCTGCACTCATGGCAGCAGCCACAGCACCCCAGTGCCCACCCTGGCTGAGGGACAAACCCTGCCCAGGGGACACTGCCAGGGAGGGGGGCAGTGCTGCTCCCAGGCTCCATCACTCCCTGTGCTGCTCCTTGACGAAGCCCCTCGGAGCCATCCAGCCCCACAGCACCTTCCCGAGGTCCCTGAGGAGCAGGAACCTGTCAGCAACAGCTTCGTCCTGAGATTTACTGTGCTCTGCCAGTGGAGCTCCTCGGTGGCCCTGGGAACAAGCTCTTCCAGGGAGTTTTGTGATCATTTTTAATGAGGGAGACAGGGCAGTGCTGTGCTGATGGCAGGGAGATCCTGCTGGGATTTTCCAGTGGGAAATGCACCTGTGTCATGTGGGTGATGGGAGTCTCCCCGTGCCAAGGATGCAGCATCTCAGCATCCTCAGCCTCTCAACAGAGCTCAGCAAACTCCATTTGGGACCCACCTGGCCCTCAACCTGCATCCCAGCCACTGCCAGCCCAGCATCCCAGTCCCCTCCCAGTGTGGAGGAGCTCAAAGCTCTCACCAGCCTCTGTGGAAGTCCATAAGATGCACAGTGCAGGATGCAGAAATTCAGCACCATTGAGTGCAAGAATCTTGCTCAATGTGCTGCAAAACAGAACCCAGGCTCTGCAGGGAGATGGGCACCTGCAGCACTGGCAAACACAGAACCCCAGGGGAGTTTTAAACTTTAAGAAGATTAAAGTAACCTTGCATTCTTTGCTTTTCTAAGCTCCTCAGCCAAAATTAGGGTCATCCACAGATAAAAAAGTAAAAGAAAAAAAAAAAAGAGAGGTTTAAAAATAGCAGCTCATCTGAAAATGAGTGAAGGGCTCACTTCAGGCAGGAGTGTCCCCAGCCTGTCCTGGGGCTGTGAACTCACTGTGCCCAGGGACAGCTCTGTGCTGCAGGCTGGGACCCCAGTGCCTGGTGGCACTCCAGGATTGGGGGATGAGGGAGCCCAAATGGCCACAAGGGACTGGGAGAACACAGCTCACATGGAGCAACACCAGCCCCCCCCAGCTCTGCTGTGCTGGACTCCCAGCCCCATCCCAGCCCCATCCCAGCCCCACGGTCCTGGACCCCCAGCCTGACCCTGTCAGACCCCCAGCCTGACCTCCAGCCTGACTCTGATCCCCAGCCCCACTGCAGTGCTGAACCACCAGCCAGACCCTGACAGCCCCCTGGTCCTGGCCCCCCAGACTGACCCCCAGCCCCCCCCCAGCGTTTGCACTTCTGGGCTCCAGCACCACGTTCCCCCATGGCCCTCTGCGGATTAAGCCCAGGATTTACAGAAGCAACAGCAGCAGCTGAAAGCAGCTCCTTCCTGTGTTATTTGGGCTGGAAATCTCCTTGTGGGCTGCCCACTCGTCCCTGCTTCCTGAGCTTAGGAGGAGATTATTTTTTTAAAGGAAACTGTCAAAAAAGTCTATTTTACAAAGTGAAGTTTAAGCTTAAGTCTCTTTGGCAGCAACATCTGAGCTGGGAGAGATCAAAGGCCCTCCAGCTCCATTGCCAACATGAAGAGATCTTCACCAGCAATTTGACTGCAATATTGAGCTTTAAATGCTTCATTTTCCAAGTTGGGCATTGTGCTGTACGAGCCCAGGATTTATCATCCCTCAGACAAAGTTAATGTTGGCTCTGCAGACAGGGCCAGGTCCTCCTGACTGACAGCTCTCAGCCCTCTCAGGGAGCCAGAGCCTCAGCTGAGCTGTGGAAATGGGCAAAAAGAGGCCTGAGAATATTAATTTCCAGGCAGGGAATAAGCAGCCCAGAAATGTGTGAGGATGCCTGGAGCAGAGCACTCCAGCCTCTAACAGGGAGTGTTACCTGTGCTGAGCCCTCTCTCCCTAAGGGCCCCCAGGGAGGGGCTCTGGGGGGCAGGAGGGCTGGGGGATCCCCCCCAGCGTCGGGCAGGTGTCCCCAAGGACAGGACATGTCCCTGCCAGGGCAGGGCTCCCGCAGTGCCCACGGCTCCTGGGCAGGTGCCGAGACCTCCCGGGGGTGTGGGGCAGGAGAAAGGTGCCCTGAGATCACAGACTGAATAAAAAGGAGTCCCAGACTGGTTTGGGATGGAAGGCACCTTAGAGCCCATCCAGTCCCACCCCTGCCATGGGCACAGACACCTCCCACCAGCCCAGGTTGCTCCAAGCCCCATCCAGCCTGGCCTTGGACACTTCCAGGGATCCGGGGCAGCTACAGCTTCTCTGGGTAACCTGTGCCAGGGCCTCCCCACCCTCACAGGGAAGAATTTCTTCCCAATACCCCCCCTAACCCTGTCAGTTTGAAACCATTCCTCCACATCCTAGGGGGAGATGCTCTGGGAGCCATCAGTGAATCCAGGACTCCAGGAGAGAGCCCACCTGCTCCACCACAGCCCACCAGAGCCCACAGTACCTGCCCACCCAAGGAGACTCCGAGTAAGGAAAAGGGGTTTTACATAACTCCAGTGTAATCCAGTTATATTTATAGCATATGCATTTCAGTATTAATTCCCTGTTATCTCTAATCCTTCCTCCTTGCTGACACGGTAATTTCTGTCTTCAAGACTTATCCAGGCAGTTTGATCCAGAAGTTTATAAAGCTCTTGAGAAGGAAAGTTCCTAATGAAGGGACTCTCGGAGCCTTAAACTCCAGATTATCGATTCCCGTCTTAATCCCCCGCAGGTTTTTCAAACCTTCCACATGCTGGCATGTGCAGAAGGTTCACCACGGCTCTCCATCACAGAATTTCAGCTGCTGATGTCCCATTTAGGAAAGAGTCCACAGTGGGACATCAGTTGAGCAGAGTTTTAAATCCATTAATAATCAGGGACTTGTGGCAGGA
Source organism: Manacus vitellinus (assembly GCF_001715985.3). Classification (NCBI taxonomy): domain Eukaryota; kingdom Metazoa; phylum Chordata; class Aves; order Passeriformes; family Pipridae; genus Manacus; species Manacus vitellinus. The sequence continues at coordinate 550,643 of NW_021939189.1, forward strand.
GCACGTGCCAGGCTCCCAGCAAGCAAGGTGGTGGGGCTGTGACCCTGTCTGCTGCTCCTGCTGCATGTGGGGAGGTTTTGTCTCCTTGTTTGATGACTTCTCCTGACAGCTCCACATTCCCAAGGCCTTTGGAAAGCTCACTCTGTGCTTTCCCCTGAGCTTACCCAGCCCAGCGCTGCAGCTCTCCAGGCACAGTCCCACAGCCCTGGCATCTTCCTAGCAAGGAGTGAGAACCTTGCTGGAAACAGAGCAGAGCAGAGCCATGCTGTCCTCCCCCAGCCCACGTCCCCAGGGGGGCAGTTTGTCCCTCCCTGCTCCTTTGTCACCACAGTGGCAGTGCCAGGTGGGACCGATCCTGCTCAGCTGTTCCCTGTGC
>NW_021939189.1:553224-556665 GCF_001715985.3 Manacus vitellinus
TTTGCAGAAGACAGGACAGCCCTGGTGAGCTGTGAGAGGCAGGACAGGCTCAGCACCCTCCTCTTTCCACCCCTGTAGCTGCAGAGGTGTCGGGGAGACCCCTCAGGACAGGGGTTTGTGAGGTCCTGTAGGAACTGCCCTTTGGAAGCAGCATCCTCTTCCCTAACCCGCGGGAACGAGCCCTGCTCTCTGTGCTCAGCTCTGCTGCACTCACAGCCGAGGAAGCAAAATAAACCAAACCCAAACCCAAATCCGTGTGTGCCACGGGCACCCAGAGCACCAGCACCCCCGGCTCTCTTGGCAGCGCTCCTGCCGAGCCGTTCCCTTCCCTCCAGCAGCCGACTGCAGCACAGGGCCCAGGGGAGGCAAGAAAGGAAACTATAAATGGTTCATAAAAAATTTACTTTTCATGAAAGCGAAGTGCGGCGCTGGAAGAAGCACAGGGGTGAGGGATGCAATGATGCCCAGCAAAGCCACAGTCCAGCTCTTCCTGCGCCCTCTCTGGCCCCGGCAGTGGGGGGAACACAGCAGCTCCCACAGACACAATCCCCAAACCAGCCCCGGGCTGTCCCTGTGGCCGTGCTGGACCAACTGCCCCAGTGCTGCATCCCGGGGTGGGGCTGGAGGGGGTGCTGAGCATCCAGCACACCCAGAAGAGTGGGCTGAGCCCTGTCATTTGCTTGTACTCCACCAGTGTCAAGTGTTCCCAAACCCTTGTTTTTTGTGTTGCAAAAACGGCTGCAATAATTCGGTGTGAGCTGTGAGAGCCCTGAGCACAGAGCTAAAACCCCATGAGAGGGGTCCCCTGCACACCAGGCCTCCACCAGGACCAGTGCCAAGGATTACAGCTTCCCCAGAATTATTTCCCACAAAAGACATGGATTCCTGCAGGCTCCCAAATGCATAGGGGGGAGGTGGGGCTCAGCTCATGCTCCAACAGATTTAAAACCAGAGCTGAAACAAAACAACAAAAGTAAGGGGGAAATCCTGACTCCAAACACAAGACAGGTGTTCAAAACTAAGAGCAGGTTCAAAAACAATTAAACAATTAATATTTCCATCTCCTGGAATTGCACATCGAGAATAAAGACCATCAGGCACCAAGAGAGGAGCTCGAGCCCCGTGATTGAGGCAAACCAGCTTTTATTTGTGCTACAAGAATGACCATATGTGGAATCCTTCTGGGAGACTGCAATCAGTCAGATTAACATGATAATGAACTCTGATTTACCCAGCCACGGGAAGATATTTGTCCTGGGAGATGTGGCATTGCTCCCTGAATATTAACAACGAGGACTTGGATTTTATAGCCACAGACAGCACCGGGCTGCAAGAGGGTTCATCATCTCAGGGGGTGATTTCCAGGGGAGGCAGAGAGAGTCCTTTCAAGGTGTAAAATGATCCCCACTAATAGAGGGGCAGGGAGCAGAAACTTCCCAATAAATGTGACAGTGCCTTCAGCAGCAGATGAGACACAGACCCCAGCGCTGCAGGGGGAAATCTGCACCAAAACAATGTTATTTTATCAATAACACGGGGGGACAAACCTCAGAGAACACCCTGGGCACCACACAGGGAGCACAGGTGAGAGAGAGAGAGGAGAGTCCAGCCTTGTGGAGAGCAGCCTCACAGGCTGGAAAAGCTTAAACTGGAGAAAATGCTGCTGTGAGCCCTCTTTCCAAAAGGGGGGCTGGGGAAGGCTGTGCCAGCACCAGGGTGCTCTGGGCCACCCCTTGCTGAGTGGGGATGCTGTGGGCAGCAGGGATGCTGCCCAGCTGGGCTCCCACAGCAGTAGCTGTGCTGCTCCCCCCTCCCCTTCCCCCAGACAGGACCTTTGCCCATGGAACTCAATTCAGGGGGATTGGGACGGGCAGCAGCAAACCTGCCCAACCCTTCTGCCCACGTCCCCATCGCTGCCACCCAGGCAGCTTGGCAGCTCCTGCAGGCACTGACAGACAGCACTGGGACATGGAAAGTGGAGAGACCTTTAGAAGGGGACCCTGCCCCCAGCACCCCCTCCAAGGTTCTGAGGTTCTGCAGGGATGCAGCAGCACAGCCCATCCCATGGTAAGGAAAGGGCACCAGCCCCGGCCCCTTTTCCCCTGAAGCCTTGGCCAAGAGGGGCAGGCAGAGGCTCCAGCACAGCATTCCCCCTGCCCACCTGGGAGCTGAGCATTGCCAGCTGCCAGCCTGGGCCGGGAGTGTGTGAGCAGGGCTGCAGCAGGGAGTGTGTGAGCAGGGCTGCAGCAGGGAGTGTGTGAGCAGGGCTGCAGCAGGTCTGATCACAGCCCAGCTCCTCACTGAACGCTCTACAAGCTTGTTGAGCAGCTGGGGGTCGACTTCAGAGAGCCTGTGTTTTATTCATCACAGGGCTGAGACAGAAGCACACTCAGACGAGAACCTGGAATGATGGCAGAACCTTTAACTGGTGTTTTATGGTGCCTGTCCCTCCAAAATCCTGCCCTGCTTGGCACAGGACCCTGGCCTGTGCCTCCCTGTGCCCAGCCCTGTGCTGCCTCAGTGGGCAGGGGCTGGAGCTCCTGCTGGGAGCAATGCCACAAAAGTGACAGGTCACGGGTCACCTCTCATCTCCCTGGTCACCCAAACCACCCCCTGACACCAGCCCAGTGCCCACAGGGAGCCAAAAGCACTGACTTGGTGCCGGAGGTGCCAACTCAGGCTCCTGCCACCTGCAGCCTGTGGCATCACAGACCCAGGGCTGCCACGGCTGCAGTCCAGCCCTGGGGATGGCCCATCCCGTGCTGGTGCCACTCACTCCATCAAGGGGCCCAGGGAGTCCTGCACAGGGCTTTGGGATGCACCAAGGACTAAAACCACCCCTCAAAACCCAAACCAAAATCCCCACTTTGCTTCCTGGGTCATCCAGAGCCAACTTGTTTGTTCCCCTCTCTCTAAGCACATTTTTCTCTCTTTTCTAGGGTTTTAGGTTGAAAGAGAAGCTGACCTGGAACTGCAGAATGGATTGTTCTCCTGGGCATCACACACAGACCCTACAAATCCACCAGTTCTTTTCTCATTTAAGGTTTCAGCCGCTCAGGTCCACACCGAGTATTTACAGTGGGATGTGGTTTGTGGAAAAGGAAAGGAAGAAAAACTGCTTTGGCTGCTGTGGTTTTACTTCCAAAGGCTGTTGGATTGATACTGGGAACAGGCTCTGGAGCGATGTGTTTGTCATCTCAGCAAGGCCTTTGTTTTGCCTCTGGGTTTAAAATCTCAAAATACATATTCAATTAAATGCAAATGCCTGCTTTCACCTGGGACCCAACAAAAGCCTTGTGAAGTGAACACTGACCTTTCACGTTCCCTCTCCATGGCTCCCTGCCTTCTCCTGTGTGTCAAAGCCTTTCAGGAAGACCAGGACTGGTGACCTGGCTGGGAAGAAAGCAGCACCCTCCTGGGTGAGCTGTGGCCAGTAATTGC
>NW_021939189.1:556695-560498 GCF_001715985.3 Manacus vitellinus
CCTTAAAGTTCATCTAGTCCACCCACCCTGCCATGGGCAGGGACACCTCCCACCAGCCCAGATTGCTCCAAGCCCCATCCAAGCTGGTCTTGGACACTTCCAGGGGTGGAGCAGCCACAGCTTCTCTGGGCAACCTGTGCCAGGGCCTCCCCACCCTCACAGCCAGGAATTCCTTCCCAATATCCCATCTAACCCTGCCCTCTGGCAGTGAGAAGCCACTGCCCCCTGTCCTGTCCCTCCATCCCTTGTCCCCAGTCCCTCTCCAGCTCTCCTGGAGCCCCTTTAGGCACTGGAAGGGGCTGTCAGGTCTCCCCAGAGCCTTCTCTTCTCCAGGGGAACCCCCCCAGCTCTCCCAGCACAGGGACACCCAGTCAGTCCCAGGGCATCACCGGGGCCACCCTGCAGCTGTGGATGAGCCCTGGGGGACTGCAGGGACAGCACAGCCCCTGCCACCCCCATGTGCTCCCCAGGGAGGGCTGCTGGCTCTGCTCTGCTCCAATCTATGGGAACAGGGCTCTGCAAGATGCCCTCCTGCTGAACACCCGTGTCCCCTGCAGCCCCCAGGAGCCATGGACAGCCCTGGCCCTGCTCCAGCCACACACACAGTGCCAGGGGAAGGAGCCACGGGCTGGCTCAGCACAGAGCTCTCGTGGTGCCAGCACAGGGGATGGGGCTTTGCTCAGCTGTTCTATTTTTAAAGAGCCCCCAAAAGGCCTCTGTCCTTCCAGTCACATGCCAGTGTCACACATGACCTTTTCAGATTAACCCAAGAGGGCACAAAGCATTCTCTGGGGACGGTGATTTGGGGGATGGTGATGTGGGCTGACATCTCCCTGCAAACACAGCGCTGGGATGGTGCAGTGAACACCTCAGGGAACTTCAGGCCCTTTTGAGCTCAGAGCGGGCCATGCTGCCCCCAGTGCCACCCCCGGGGTGTCCCCACCTGCCCTCCACAGCCGGGTCCCCTGGGGGAGGTGCCCAGGCAGCACAAGGCCAAGGCTGAGCCCAGCTCAGCCCCCAGGTGGGAACCATCCCTTTGCACCAGCCTGGAGCACAGAGGAGGGGCTTGGTATTTAAAGCTCCAGGTTTGGACAGGATCTGCAGTAACATCTGCAGGGAGGATGTGCCATCCTCCATGGCAAACTCTTGGAGAAGTGGAAGGAAAACTGTCATTCCATCCATTTCCCAAGCTGTCCAGCAGGATCCAACCACCCACAGCAAGCCAGAAGCAGGATTACTTGTTTTGTTGTTTTTTTCCAAACAGAAACAAGTGACCTTATTTCTGTGTTCTCTCCTGAGCACTGGCACACCTCCCCTTGGCTCTGTCACAGCCCCTGGCAGGGAACCCTGGAGGGCTGGGGATTGTCCCCCTCTGCCAGGCACCTGTGTTCCTGTAGGAAAATGCTGATTTAAGCCTGGATGGCTGTGTAACCTCTACCACAGCCCAGATCAGGGGATGGGAACTGTGGCTCATCCCCCAGCCCACTGAGCCCCGCGGGGGGTGCAGGGCCAAGTCCATCCTCAGGTCACCCAGGGCTTCACCCTTCCACCCATCACTGCACCGGGATGGAAAGCCTGGTAAGGAAACGAGACTCTCTTTGCACCCCCCCACCCCTCGATGGTGGGTGAACGGGGAGAGCAGCCCACAAAACCAGCCCGGATTTCTAACAGCAAATGCTTTTCCCACACTATATTCCACAATCAGTGATCTAATGCCGCTAGCAGCAGCGCAGGCAGCGCACAGCTTTCATCGCTCCGGAGCCATCCCCGTCCCCGGGCACAGCACCCCCGGAACGCCCGACCCCGCCCGGCTTCAGAGCAGCCGCCAAATCCCAAATGCCGTCGGAGCGCTGCCTTGATGTTAACGTGTTTACTTTCCATATCAAACCCGACAGAACAAAGGATTCCCAGCTCCACTCAACACAAAGATGTTTGACAAAGCATCACGGCTGGGGATGAGCCCTTGGAGGGGTGGCTGCGGCTCCACAGACACGTCCTGCTGCCCTGGCACCTCAGAGAGGAACCAGGAGTGTCCCCCAGGGAGGGAACCCACCGGGCCCCCCATAACCACCTGCCAAACCCACCCACTGCCACAGCCACCGAAGCCATGGAGGGACCACGGGCAGTGCCACACTCTGATGGATGAATGTCCAGTGGGAAAACAAGCCCATGGCAGGAAGAGGACAAAGCCACCAGTTCCAGGTGCTCTGCAGCCCCACAAAGCCCATTCCCACCCCTCCCTGCAGAGCCCCTCTGTGCAGTACAGGTAGTGAGTGAGAGGGGGGACCAGCAGCTCCTGGGGCAGCCTGGGCTTGGAAGGGTTCAGCTTCCCAAAATCTGGGGAAGCATCAACTTTCTGTGACAGCAGGAAAGGAGTGACCAGGTCTCCAAGCCCAGGGCTGCTCACGTGTGGAGGGGTCTGGCCAAGCTGCTCTGCAGGGCTGGGGCTCCCCTGGGCCCCCCGGGCTCTCAGCCCTGAACTGAGGTTGGATCCAGATCTACCATCTCACCCCAAAACCCTGGCACCCAGACCCGGTGGGTTTGGGCACCTGCAGCACACAGTGACTTTGCCAGGGTCAGGAACTGGCACAGCCTCTGGAATGCCAGGTCTCCGATCCTGGAGAGGTGCAGGGGCACCCAGGACCTGCCAGCTGGGGCTCTGACATGTCTGCACAGTCTTCAGCTACTGAATTACAAAGCACTTATAATTTAATTCCCTGTTTTATATTGTACCTGTGAGCAATGTGCAAAGCCCTGTCTCAGAAGCCACAGAGCCCCCTCCCACCGTGCCAGCACACCAAAGGCTGAGCTTCCCAGGGTGCAGCTCTCTGTCTGTGACCAAAGGGGATTCCAGCACAGAGTTCCCCTGCCCACTGCCTGGACTGGGAGGCTCCAGCAGTGACTGGTCCCCAACCAGCACAGTTGGCTGCCCATCAATTTGTATTCAAATTCTGCACCACCAAACCAGCTGGGGACATCCTGGCACTTTCAGGGTCACTACTCCTGAGCACATCCAAATTGAGCCGCTGCCAGGTGTGGCTCACTCCCGAAAACCTGTCCTTGCTGCAGGCAGGGGGGCCATGGGAGAGCCAGGGAGGTGCTGCCAGCGGGCACAGCACAGGGCACACTGAAGGGTTTTAACCATCACTGACACTTCCATTTTAAACTGAGATCCAAAGCCATTCCCATTCCCCAAATCCTCAGTGAATGCCAGGGCAATCCCTGGGAGTGCTGCAGGGAGGTCCAAAAGGCAGCCCCTCTGGAACAGTCGGGGTATTTTTGCTCATGGAAAGAACGTGGGAATGGCAGACGGACAGAGGCAACCATCCCCTTCAGGCCTGGCCAGCTCATTACAGACTCCAAGTCCAAATTCCTTTATCACTATTAAAAATCAACTCCTGGCAATGCTAAAAATCAGAGACATGAAAAGAAACTGTCTGAATTCCATCTCTGTGTTCCAGACAGCCACCACAGCCAGGGCACTGACACTGCTCAGAGAATTTCATATTTAGAGATAAAAATAATCCACAGAAACATGGCCCAGGGCTCTCCCAGGGGCTCAGAGACAGCTGAGTTTGTTCACAACCTGAATTTCAGGACAGATCTCCACTGACAGCAGCAGTTTGCTGACCCTGCTGCACCTCCCTGGGATAGGGGGCCACACTGAGCCCCCATCCCACAGGGACACCCCCCTGCACCCGTGACAGGAGCCCACACTGAGCCCCCATCCCACAGGGACACCCCCTGCACCTGTGACAGGAGCCCACACTGAGCCCCCATCCCACAGGGACACCCCCTGCACC
>NW_021939189.1:560655-563379 GCF_001715985.3 Manacus vitellinus
CAGCCCCTTGTACCACGGCTCTGCCCTTCCTGCAGGAGCACTTTGGGAACACAAACACTCCCCAGCCCGGTGCATTTCCCGAGAAAACCCGGATTACACGAGGGGATTACTCGTGTTGGTGGGGAAAGTCATTGTTCTGAGCCCAGATGGCCACTAAGCCCCACCACAGCCCGGATCAGCCGATGGGAACTGCTCAGCTTAATGGAAGGGGACTGCTGGAGCACGTGATGGGAGCTGCTGCAGGCTGAGCATCCGCACAGGGAACGCTGCAGTACTCACATTGCCACAGCTCAACAGTAAATACAGAGGCTTTCCTGTTCTGCTGCCCCCAGAGCCACAGGGTATCCACAGGGCTCACATTTCCAGGAGCCAGTTCGGATGTCTGTGGAGCAAACAGCCCCCTCAGAAAGCCTTTGGAATGTGGTGGGAGCCCAGCAAGGGCTGGGGAGGCTCAATGGTGGACAAACACAGGAGAACCGGGATGGGCAGCTGGAGAGGCTGGAGATGGACTGGAAGCAGGAGCCTGCCAGTAGGTTTTACCTTGTCAAGAGAAACCAGAATTGGCTTACAAGCCTGAAGTGTCCTATCTGTGAGCACTGTCCATCCTCCCAACATTGTGGTGGGTCCCAGCTTCTGTGGGAACATTTCCCATCCTTAAAGCCCAAGTTTAAAATCCTTGGTGTCACTTGTGTGGCAATGTCCGAGCCCACCCAGTAACCTGGAGAGGGGAAAAAGTGAGCAAAGCTGGGTGAACCTGGCATTGAGGGACAACTGAACATTTGGCCCTTTAAGTAAAATGAAATAAAGGAGATGAAGATCATAGAATCATGGAAGGATTTAGGTTTGAAAAGCCCTCCTGGAGCACCCAGTCCAACCCTTCCCCCAGTACTGAGATAGAACTCGGTGCTCTGGCTCCTGAGTTTATTTTAAAACAGAGGCCTGCAGAGGCAATAAAAAATAATTACAGTAATGAAGTCATTGTGCCCGCACTATCACATCAGATTATCTCAGGGCTGGCAGAAGATGAGCCCCCCAGGAAAAGTCTCCTTTCACTCAGAGTCAGGAGTGATGCCAGGGCAGCCTGGGTACCACTGGGGTTGGCACAGCTCCCTGTCATGGCCAGGACAGCCCGGGCACAGGCAGGGTCAGCACAGCTCCCTACCACCATGGAAGTTCCCTTTTTCCCTCCCTAGTGACACAGCCATCCCTGCAGGCAGAGGCTCCTCTCCCTGTACCACCCCAAGGGACACTCACCTTCTCCCACCGCAGGGCTCCTGCCCCACGTGCTGCAGAAATGTCCTTTTTCCAGCCTCCCAGCTGCTGGCTGCTCCTTTGTCCCCGCTGTCACCACGTGCAGAGCCTCTGGCTCGGCTCCAAAAGGCCCTTTGTTGCCTGCCCGAGGCTCACTCAGCCCCAGGTTTGCTGTGCCAGCACCGGTGCAGCACCTCTGCCCAAACCAGCTGCATTCCCCACTCCGTCTGCTCTGCCAGGGATAAGGAAAAGCAAGAGCACACCCAGCACTGCTGTCAGAGGGGAAAAATCCTCCTCTCTCAGGCTTCACCCACTGCAGTGTGTTCAGTGAGGCAGGACTCACAGGAGAGGTCGGGGCTGTCCTGAGTTTCTCTGGAGCGAGGGGGGAAAGAAGTGACTGAACAGTGGCTCAGCTCTGGCCAGGCAGCTCCGCAGCCACTGTGTCAGGGGTGGGAGGGAAAGCAGGAACACTCCTTTGTTAGGAGCCCTAACAAAGGGAAAACACCAAAGAAACCCTTCTCCAAAGAGACAGGATCTCAGAAGGTTCCCAGCACGGCTCCATCCTGGATGTCTCCACAAATGGCACATCTGAGCTCTCCCCAGAGGATGTTTTCCTGAATTAAATTCTCTCCTGGTTGGGATCTGCAGAGCCCAAAACAACAGCTGTGCCAGCAGTTGATAATGAATTTTCACCCAGACGCCTCCCTCATTGTTGATTTTAAACCACCAGCAGACCCTGGCTGCAGAGACCCCTTTTCCTGCCAAGTTGCCCCATTCTGAGGTGGGAAGAGGCAGCGATAACACCCAGGAGCTCCTTCCCCCTCCCACAGCATCTCGTGAGTGCATTTCCAATTACTCATGTTAAAAAGGCCCCTCAGCCCCCCTTGGCCATATTTACCTCCCTTAATTAAAGATGGCAGCAATAAACATGAAATATGGACAAAAGGAGATTTTAATAAATGCTGCCTCAGGGAGCCCGGGGCCAGGCTGGAAACACTTAATATCTGCTGCTGCATTGTTATGGAATTAAAACAATAGATCACCACATAAAAGCGATATTAAAAATAATTACCATAAATTAGGCTCGGGTAGGCTGGAACTCCCCAGCTGGGGGAGGGGGAAGTGCCTTCCCATAGTTTTTCCAGGAAAAGCCACATGACTGACTCAGATCTGCTCCATCTGCTAGAGAACCAAACACTGGCATCTCCTTCCAGGGGCTGTGGCCACAAACACTTTTCCCCCTCCCATTCCCACCCTCAGTCATGGATTTCAAGGTGACTGAACCTGAAATAATTAGTCAGTGCCTAATTAGCTTTCCCCTGCCCTGCAGAGCAAGGACCCAGCTTCTGGTCAGCATCCAATGGCAGGATTCAAATATTTGCATTCAGGAAGAGGAAACTCCTGGCAGAGTCCAGATTTAAGCATTTAAATTGGAATTTCTTTGGGCCAGGGACTTTGGGCGCTTCAGGGTGA
>NW_021939189.1:564159-599427 GCF_001715985.3 Manacus vitellinus
GTACATCCATCTTCTTGCTTCCACAAATAAAGCAAATCTTCCCCTGGATTAAAAGTCCCAACTGGATTCAGAAGAAGGACACTTTCCAGAGGGTGGGAATTCAAGGCAAGGTGTCTCTCCAGCACATCTCCAGGGAGGTGAGATGTCCCAGCTCCTCACCTGTGAGAACAAGGAGGCAGCAGCAGGAGGGGTGATGACAGCACAGGCTGTAGGGCCAGCAGGGTGACAGGAGGGGGGATGCTGGGAGGGGACATGTCCCTGCTGGGCACAGGCTGAGCTGACCTCAGAGAGGGAAGGAAAAGCTTTGTCTGCCTTTACAGACTGAATTTCCCAAGTACATCCCCATCAACATCAGGGCTTAAACGTTTGTAAATCCACATCACAGTTCTGACACTCTCTAGGGAGTTGCCAACAGCTTTGGACTTGCAGGATATTTACATCTATGATAAAATTAAACAACAAAACTGAAACATCTCTGTTTGTCTCGACTCAAAGGGATTTACTACAGCTTCACTACAGCTTCTGGGCCCCAGCCTGGGGAGAGGAGTACAAATGATTCCTCTGGTCGGAGTTAGAGCAGGGATTGCAAGACCAACAGAGGAAAGCACAGCTGAAGAAGCCCCAGGATGAGGAGACCCTTCCCCAGCTCCTGCAAGGAAATCCAGCACCTGCCTGTGCCTGCAAGAGTAATAAAATCTCTTGGGTGGGAAGAGGCATCCATCTTCCTCACCAAAGGGAGCTCAGAGTGGACAGGAGGGGAGAGGAACCCTGAGCACAGGGATGGGGATGGGCCCCACTTAAAGCCCACAGGGAAACAACACAACCAGCATCAGGTGTGAGGGCTGTTTGTAACCTCCTCTCCACCCAGGACCACTGCTCTGCTTTTAACTGGAGCGAAGGCAAACCCTCCTCTGAGGAGCAAGGTGGAAATGTGGCAGCATTTGCAGCACCTCCCTTTTCCTGGCTCTGCATTTTTCCCTGGATAAGGTCCCCAACAGGTACCAGCCTATGATTCTATGATTTGGTGCCTCTTCCCCAGTCCCTGGCTCGCAGTTTTGTCCACTGCAACCCCTGCCTTGGACTTCACAGAATCATGGAATCACAGAGCCCTTTAGGCTGGAAAGGCCCTCTAAGACCCTCGAGTCCAATGTTTCCCAGCACTGCCGAGGCCACCACTGACCCACGTCCCCAGGTGCCACATCCACACATCTGTTAAATCCCTCCAGCTCACACCCCACCTGCAGGTTTGCAGGAACAGCCATGGACATGTTCTGCTCCTCATCTTCACTTCTGTGAGAACAGGGGGCTTTCCTATGGAAATGTTGTCCTGGCTGCCCCTTTGAGCTGCTCTGTGCTGTACAAACAGCCCTGAACTGACTGCCCTGAGCTGATTAATTCCAGCCTGGCTTTCTGCAGACAATCACAGACGACTCCAATTCCACCCAGACTCAGTATCCTGAAGTCGCCAGATAACTCTGACTTTCTAATTTTATCTTTTGAATAAAATAAGCCCAAAAAACCCCCTCAAAATGACAGGCGTGCATCACTAACAGGGTATGATAAACAAGGCCTGTGGCTTTTGGGGGACTTGAATTAGGCAAAGAGAGCCAAAATCTCCACCATTTCCCTTGGTAAATTCTTCCCACAGCTTTAACACTTTCTGTTAAAGTAACACTCAATCCTGCCAATGTTACACCAATGTCACCCCCTGTGACTTGATCTGGTGGTATTTTGGGGACTAACTAGGATTAAAACCACATTAAATACCTGGTTTGTCCCCCAAATCCTTCTCCCTCCTTCCACCTCAACTGAACTTGCAAAATCACAGTTTCTAGTCCTCCATTTTTTATTTGTTGGTATTTTGTGCAGTAATCACTCCAGGCTGGATAAACAGGCTGGCTCCAGCAGCCGTCCCAGATCCCACCAGGTGCCTCAAAACACCAGTGCAAATTGCACATTTAGGTAGGAAAAAAGGCCACAGTTTTGCCCGTTTTAGCATCAGAGCCCCACACCCTCCTCACCCCCTGACCTCACCCCCTCCCCTGAATCTGCACAGTGCCCTCCCTGAGCCGTGTGCCTGGAGCACCAACCAGGAGAGCCAGGGCACAGCTCCTGACGCTCGTCACGCCGATGCTTTCTGACTAATTACTGCTATAAAAAGCAAAAAGCTGTCAAAGAGAATTATTCAGCTTCTGCAAGAGTGAAACAGAGACGTGTGAGAGGAAATGGTGCCCCTTCAGACTCTGGTGGTGCCTGCAAGGATTAACTCAACCTTGTAGCACCTGCTAATGACATTTTTTACCACACCCATCCCAAAATGTTCCAGCTGCAGGGAAAAAGAGGCAGAAGCAGCTTGGGGTACAGGAGAGGCTTGGGGAGCAGGAATCCAGCTGGAGGGGTTTGACTCCAAGCCTTCTGCTCTCAGAATCACAGAATCCCAGACTGTGTTGAAGGGACCTCAAAGCCCATCCAGTGCCACCCCCTGCCACGGGCAGGGACACCTTCCACTAGCCCAGGTGGCTCCAAGCCCCGTCCAACCTGGCCTTGGACACTTCCAGGGATGGGGCAGCCACAGCTTCTCTGGGCAACCTGTTTCCCTTGTACTGTAATCCAAAAATCACCCCTTACAGCAGCATAACACCAAAGGGCTCAAACCATGGCTCCATGGAACAGTCAATCCCATTTCCCTCACTGGGTTGTGCTGGGATGAGCTCGGCACTGGCACCAGCTCCTGACTAGGGGGGGCCTGGGGGCTGCCCCATGGTAGGGATCCAGCTGTGGTGTTTGAAGGGAGGCAGTTGTGCTTTTCCAGGGTTCATTTTCCTTGCTGTGCAAACACGGCGAGTCAGGGGCTCTCCTGGGGAGGCAGCTGCTGTCCTGGGCAGGACCTTGGCAATGGAGCAGTTCTCCAGGAGAGCATCTCCAAACACCCAACCACCACGGCCAGGCTACCATGGACGTTGGGTTGGCTATGGGGGGGGGGCAGCACACATGATGAGTAAGGTGAGAAAAAAGAGAAATTCGGGCATTTGGGAATGAGTCCATACTTACAGGAGCATCTGATCCAAACAAAGGTGGGCTTTGGAGTCCTTCCCCGTGTGGATGCTGCAGTGCCCTGAAGCCAAACTGCTGCTCCTTCCCTCCATGAGAGAGGACAGGGATGGGAGGGCAGAGCCATGCCTCTAACCACCACCTTTAGCCCTAAAATGTCATTTATCACCAGTCAAGTCATCTGGAAACAGCAGCAGCAGCTTTATTCCCCATGTTTTCCCTGGAAGTCAGAAAAAAAGTCCCAAAAAAGCCTGTCCTCCAGCAGCAAGTGTATTTAAAATATTTCCCTGTAACTCTGAACATGCCATCTGCTCCTTCTGCCAGCCCCAATGCTGCTGTGCAAGTCAGCCCTGTCTCCATCCTTTCTGCCAAGCAAGAACTGTAAACTCCCCTCCTCTTCCTCGCTCCACCATCCACCGCCCTGCCCGAGCCCAGCTGCCAGCCCACAGCCCTTCCAGCCCCCTTCTCACCTGCCTCCTCTCCCTCCTCCTTCTCTTCCCTCCCACCAGGGCAGTCCTGTCCTGCCTCATGAATCAGTAACTTGCCTTGGCACAAGGTGTCCCCACACAGCCACAATGCCAGAGTGACCCTGTGGCAGCCCCGTGTCCGGGTGAGCCTTCAGGATCACTCCAGTGCCTGGCTCTGAAGTGCTGATGTCCTTTGTCACGTAAGGTGACCTTGCAGAGGGTTCATAAAGACTGGCTCTATAGTGTTTTAAATAAATCAGTCTGTATGTGCACAGCCCCAGCCCCAGGCAGGCACAGGCAGCCTGGTCCCACCCGGGGGGCACAGCAGGAGGGGCAGGGAGATCGGGGTGCCAAGGGAGAGCTCTCAGACGAGATTTTAGAGAATGAGCAGAGATGCCTCTCCCAAACCCTGGGACATGCAGCCACAGCACAGCTCTGCTTCCCTGCACAGCATGGGGGACGCACATGGCACTGCACTCACAGAACCATGGAATCCCAGAATGGTTTGGTGGGAGGAGACCTCAAAGACCAACTCGTTCTCTGCCATGGGCAGGAACACCTTCCACAAGCCCCGTCCAGCCTGGCCTTGGACACTTCCAGGGATGGAGCAGCCACAGTTCTCTGGGCAACCTGTGCCAGGGCCTCACCACTCCCACAAGGAAGAATTTCTCCACAGTATCCCATCTAACCCTGCCCTCTGGCAGTGGAAAGCCATTCCCTCTTGTCCTGTCACTCCAGGCCCTTGTCCGAAGTCCCTCTCAGGCTCAATACTCTTGTTCCCCAAATCATTGGACATTGTCCTGTCCATTGTGCCCATCTGGGGGCTGAGCCTGCCCGTGAATGACCAACAACAGTCCGACCTTGCAGTGCTGGAGCCTCTCCTGGCTCCTGCCCTCCTGGGGGCCGCGGGCTCGGGAGGAAGAACGTTATGAACTGCACGTGACAAAATGGAAATTCAGTGCTGAGGGCGCCGTGCCTGCCCCAGATTCGGCGCTGGATCAGATCGGGGTGGACAGCCACGAGTGCTGCTGCAGGACTGGGACAGCCATGAGTGCTGCTGCAGGACTGGGATGTCACACACAGCAGTGTCACATCGCTTCATGTCACACCGTGTCCGGGACGGACCCGCACCCGTGCAGGGCACAGCAAGCTGCTCCTGCACATCCCGGGACCACAAACAGCCCCACAGAGCCCTCGGGGACAGGGGGCAGGGTTTGTCCAACATCTCTGCCCCCTCCCTTTCCTGCTGGATCCCTGGTGTTTGGGGAGCAGCTGCAAAACCCTCTGAGTGCTGCTCCCTGAGAGCTGCGTGCCGGGTCTGCCCCCTCTGCTCCCTCCTTCCTCCTCCTGCTCCTCGCAGTGGCACCAGCCCTAGACCTGCCCTGGCAGCCCCTCATTAAATTCAAAACCTCAAAACCAGAATCAGAGGGAGCAACACAGGGAGAGTAACCCAGAAATGCCTCAAAGCTACAGGAATTAACCGCCCGTTAATTGTCTTGGGGGAAAAAACCACAACGGGCTCATTTTTGGCTGAGCTGTTTCTAAATCTCGTGTATGTCACGGCCTCTTTTCCTTCTTCCACTGAGTTTGGTTTCCAATTTGTTCACTCCAAAGCCTCTCTTTGTGTTTGCATTTAAATTTTCGCCTTCACTGATTTCCTGAGCAAAAAAACCATGGGATGAGTGAGGAGCTGAGAAATCCTGCAGAGGATGTGACCACTGTGCCAGCACTGGGTTCAGCTGCTGCAGCCAAAGTGCTGCTCCCGGCTCTGAGATCAGATTCCCAACTGCAGGAGCACCCCAGCACCCAGGGCATCTCCTTCCCTGTGCCAGGGAAGGGTTCAAGGCCAGGTTGGATGAGGCTTGGAACAACCTGATCTAGTGGAAGGTGTCCCTGCCCATGGCAAGGGATGGAGTGAGATGGGCTTTGAGGTCCCTTCTGCCTTGAAAACACCCACAGCCACAATGATGCTTCTGCCCTTTGCTCTTTTCACTTCTCATCTATTCAATTTACCCCATTTTTTCTTCATGGTTTGAAAGTCAATCCTCCCTGTGCTGTGCTGAGGGAGCCAGTTCTGTGAGCTCCTCTCAGTTCTCCGGTACAGAAAACATATTGCCACAAGATTTTGCTTTACACTGAGCTCTGTCATTCAGGTACTAAAGTGAATTGATTCCAAGGCTCAAGGCAGGCTCCCTCAGGCACTGAACTACAGGATTCAGTCAGGAATTCCTACAAACAGGCATTAATGCAAACGGCAGCGAAGTCATAGGAAGACGCTGTCAAAATTGATAACTTGAAAAAAGCACCCCCCAGAAGCAACCCCCAATCAAAGCCCTGCACATGGGATGTGCAGAGACATCCTTCTGGCCTCTGGCTGCCTTTGGAGGGAGAGCTCTTTTACCAAAACACAGCAGAATGTTATGATTTATCCATTCTCAGGGCACTGCTGTCTGCCTCGGCCCACAAGACCCTCTAAGGATGGTAAGTGTCCCCCTGGCAGGGCCAACCTGCCCCCATGGCAGGGCCAACTGGCACCTCATGGCACTGCCAGCCAGACTAGAAGAGCTGGCACATGGCAAGGGTGATGCCACCAGCACAGTCTCAGCAAGCCTAACCAGAGGTCCCTAGTTCCTCCCCTCCCTCTGAATTCCTTCCCAATATCCATCTATCCCTGCTCTCTGGTACTGGGAAGCCATTCCCTGTGTCCTGTCCCTCCATCCCTTGTCCCCAGTCCCTCTCCAGCTCTCCTGGAGCCCCTTTAGGCCCTGCAAGGGGCTCTCAGCTCTCCCTGGAGCCTTCTCTTCTCCAGGTGAACCCCCCCAGCTCTCCCAGCCTGGCTCCAGAGCAGAGGGGCTCCAGCCCTGGGAGCAGCTCCGGGGCCTCCTCTGGACTCTCTCCAGCAGCTCCACGTCCTTGTGCTGTTGTTCCCAGGGCTGGAGGCAGCTCTGCAGGGGGGTCTCACCTGAGGGGGCAGAGGGGCAGAATCCCCCCCTGCCCTGCTGCCCATGCTGGGGGATGAGTTCAGGATACAGGGTCGGCTCTGGGGAGAGGCTCCTACCCCTGCACATCCTTCCTGGAGGAATGCTGGAAAATCCTAGGGATGTTGTAAAAAGAGACAGGAATGGTCTGGAAGCAGCTGCCTGGCAGGGGAGTGCCGAGGAGCTCAGCCTCTCATACATCAGAGGAAGAGCAAGAGGTGACACAATGATCATCCATAAATGCCTTCACAGAGAGAAAATATCAGCTACTAAAGGGCTCTTCAATCAAGTGAAGAGAAGCAGCACAGACCCAGCCTCTGGGGGCTGGAACAGACGCACTTGGGTTAGAAACAAGATGCAGTCTTTAAAAATAAGAGTGATTAAGGAGCGGCATAAACTGCCCCTGGGGGTGGTGGATCCCGCAGCTCGTGGTGCCTCCGAGTCAAGATGAGCTCTGAGACGAGCCCCTGAGTTGAGATGAGCTCTGAGATGAGCCCCTGAGTCGAGATGAGCTCTGTTCCAGACATGTCCCCAGATGCCTCCTCACTGCTGCCAGCACCCACAGCCCCCGCAGAGGTGGCACAGTGCAGGCCACGGGATGGGCCCCTGACATGGCACATGTCCAAGGTCGGTGCCTCCCTGCAGCTCGTCCCTGGGGTTAAATATTCTGATTTGCACTGTGCCTCTGAATGAGCTTCCAGCGTGACCCATTGCCCCATCCCTCGGAGTGTCCAGGGCCAGGTTGGAGGAGGCTTGGAGCCACCTGGTCTAGTGGAAGGTGTCCTTGCCCATAGCGGGGGGGGTGGAATGAGATGGGCTTTCAGGTCCCTTCCCACCCAAACCATTCCATGGTACTATGACCACCATGGAGCACACATGGCTTCTGTGCAAAGAGGTGAAGAGGTGAGAAGGTGGGGAGGGGAGGAGGATGACAGGTGAAGAGGAGAAGAGGTGGCCTCCAGTACCCAGCCCTCTCTCCATCACCAATTTCCCCAGACACAGACTTCTGATCAAAGCCAAATGATCCAGTTTGCTGTAAATTCTCCCTCTGGAGTCAGCTCTCCATGCCCAGCGGGGCGATGGCACGTGCCAGCAGGAGCTTGCCTTGACGAAACTCCCGTTATTCACAGCGTGTGGGAAAGGAGGCAGGAATAAATGGGGATACTTTGTGAAATGGATGGAATATGGCAGCTGGTGAAGGCACTGCTGTTGGTTTCAGATGCAAACACCCCGGCCCAGAGGATCTGAGCGAGCGGAACGTGCGGGAGCAGCTGGGAGCAGCGCTGGAGGATGCCGTCGCCATGGCAACGGGATGAACACGCTACCCCTCGGATCAAGGACACAATTTCATTGTCCAAGTGCCGAGGATTTTTTAGCCCAGTTTCCAGGGACCGCGTGTTAATAACAGTTGCATCCTATTTATCCTGGGCCTTTATTGTCTCCGTAATGAGCTCTCCAGGAAAACCTGGAGAGCGTTTCCTCGGAGGCTCCGCGCCAGAAACGCGACTCCGAGTTAAGTGGTTTGCTTTGCTGGCAATTCCCTCCCTTGCCCACACGCTTTGAAATACAGAGTAGGCTGATTAACTATTAATAACAGGGCACTGACAAACCACACACTGTGCCCCAGGTTGTGCCAGTTGTTCCAGAGGCACCCGGAGCTCTCGCTGTGGCAGCGGGGACACTCCTCACCCCTCCATGGGTGGGACACACCATGGTTACCCCCCTGCTGTGCCCTGCCTGGTGCCCCAGAGCTGCACATTCCAGCAGTTTGGGAGAGGATCAGCTCAGGTGGATGACGATGATGATGATGATGATGAATGACAGGACATGGCTGTGCACACAAAGCTTCCCAGTGCCCTCCAAGGATAACCCCAGAGCCACGCGATCAAATACATTGATATTATTACTGTGCTGTTAACTTATTTCCTGTATAGAGGGAAATCTTGGCTGGCCCCAGTGAGGTCTGACTCCAGTGAATCCAATCCCCTGTCCCTTCAGCATTCCAGCAGTGATTACCCTCACAGAAACCAGGGACCTCCGACGTGACCATCTCCTGGGAGCCCAGAACAGTCCCAAGCAGGGGGAGGGCATGGATTCACCACTGCTTTTGGACTGTGCTGCTGCTGAGCTGGGGGTGCTTTTCTCTCATTTCACCCCCTCCCACCCAATCCCTGTGCCAAGCTGGAGCTGTGGTCACTCTGTGCTGTCAGTTTAAATCCCAGTGGCTGCTGCAGCCCTGAGGATGAGGGATCAGCAAACCAAACCCGCAGGCAGCAGGCGCTGCCAAGCCCAGCTCTGCAGCCGCTTTCCATCACTGCAGCCCAGCTGCTCCCAAATCCTGGGATTTACCACCTCTGCCAGGGCAGAGCCACCCTCTCCGACCCCGTGCCAGCACCCCTGAGCATGGCAAAGGCCACCACACCCCAACAGACACTGGGGCTGCAGCTGTGGGCAGGCGCCAATGCCTTGTCCTGCAGCCTCGGACAACTGAGGCGTCCCAGAAGTGCCCAGTGCCCCCTGCCTGGTGCTCCCCAGCCTGCAGCCAGCTTGGAGTAGAGCTGGCAGAGCCTTGGCACCACATGCCATCGCCAGGAGCAATGCAGAGCAGAGCTGCAGGATTCCAAGGCTCAGCCCAGAGGGCTCAGATTTGCTCAGCTCTGGCTCTGGCAGGAGGGCACTGATGTGGAGACTGAAATCATCAATCTTGGGAGGGCTCCGGAGAAAAAACACCTAAAAATGCCTTTAAGACATATTTCATAGAAACACAGAATCATTAGGGTTGGAAAAGACCTCCAAGACCATCGAGTCCAACCTGTGCCCAATGCCCACCTTGTCACCCAGCCCAGGGCACTGAGGGCCACGTCCAGTCCTTCCTTGGACACCTTCAGGGGTGAGGACTCCACTCCCTGGGCAGCCCCTTCCAATGGCTGACCACTCTTTCCATGATGAAATTCCTCCTGATGTCCAACCTGACGCTGCCCTGGTGTAGGTGAGGCTGTGTCCTCTTGTCCTGTCAAATTCCATCGTGTTCCAAGCAGTCTCCACAGCAACCACCACATTCCAGCATGACACTCCAGGCACAGGAACTGGGCAGCAGCTCCAGTTTCCATTCAGCATCTGCCATGAGTGTTATCCCTCCATGGCATTCCCAGCTTCCCACTCCCTGTGCAGCCCACGCCGGCCATGACAAACAACCCAGCCCTTCAAACACACGGAGAAGTTTCCTTTTCTTCTTTAACCAACAGACACAGTTACCAAAACCCCATTCTGCTTAATGCAGCTCTGCATCAAAACACCTCCGAGGCAATTCATTTATACCGGGAGAACTTCTGAGGCTGGAATTTTCCCTGATGGCACTGCTGGAAGGCTACAACAGCCCAGCAGGTCAGCGAGTTGAAAGCAGTATTTCATCTGGCAATTTATTCAAATAAATCTTTCAAAACATGAAATAAGCTATAAAGATGGAGCCTGTCAAAGCCTGCAGTAGCCAAGCTCCTGAGCAGAATGACCAAGCAGGAGCAGCAGCAGCTCTGGCCCGTCGGGCATGGGATGCCAGCCCAGCTCCCCGTGCCAGGGGCAGGATGATCCAGCCCCTGGATCATCCCAGGGTGCAGAGCACTCAGTGGGATAACAGACAGGCTTAAAGATGGAGAGGTGTTTTCATTAATTGCTGTCGTTATGGTCATCACAGCTCTGGTGCTGTTCCTGCCACCCCCCCAAAGCCATGGGCAGGAAAGGGAAGCTGTGTCTTGCTGCATTGGGGAGGGTTTGCATCAGCTCTCCTGCTGCCACTGCTGTGTCTCCAATTCCCAGCTGGTTCCATGGACCTGTCACTGTTGTGCCACACCTTCCTCCCCTCTGCTCTGTGTTGTGACACTCTTGAGTACATGGGTCCTGTGGGGCCTGGAGCATGGGATTTTGGAACCCCCAGGGGGTTTTGGGGCAGGATGGAGCCCCACTGCCAGCTCCAGGCACAGGAGGTGCTGCCCACAGCACACAAAACAGGGCAAACCCGTGGGGTTCCATTTGATGTTGGCACAGGACAGGAAGGGCAGGAGCTGACTGTGACACACGGGCAGCGTGTCCTGGGCTCGGCCCGGGGGTCTCCGGGAGCAATGTGGGGGCTACAGGGGGACATGCAGGATGAGAACTCGCTCTGCCCATTCATGCCACGGGCAATGGCATGACCTGGGCACCCCAGAGATGTGTGGAAAGTCACCCAATGCCACCAGCTGCTCCTTGGCACCAGATGAGGGTTTTAAAGAAGGCTTTGAAACCCCCAGGTCTGAGCTCAGCAGAGGCTGTGAGAGCAACTGAGGGGAATTCCAGCACAAAGAAAGGTTTTCCTGGCATTGTTTGGGGGGAAGGAGGGGCTGGGGCAAGTGGGCACTCATGCTCTGGGGGAAGAAGAGCCCCTTTGTGGCGGGCACACCGTGGGCATTGTCTGCTGGCCGCCTGCCCTGCCAGCCGGGCTCCGAGGTCAGCAGAGCCACGTCAGTGGCACTGAGAGCTGCCCCCACTGTGCATTTACTTCTCTTTTTAACATTTTACAATCAGGCTGAGTTCCCTCGCTGACTCCTCTGTCCTCTTCACTAATTGCATTGAGAAAGGGAAGAAATGATGACAGTTAGTAATCACAGAATCATAAAATCTTGGAATGGCTTGGGTTGGAAGGGACCTTAAAGCTCCTCCAGTCCCACCCCCTGCCACCTCCCACCATCTTCCACTAGCCCAGGTTGCTCCAAGCCCCATCCAACCTGGCCTTGGACACTTCCAGGGATCCAGGGGCAGCCACAGCTTCTCTGGGCAACCTGTGCCAGGGCCTGCCCACCCTCACAGGGAGGAATTCCTTGCCAAGATTGCATCTAAACCCACACTCTGTCAGGGAACACAACAAATCATTGGTACTTATGTTGGATCACTGTGCAATTCCAAAAGTTTCAGCCTCATCCAAATCCGGCCGAGGGAAACAGCTTTGTTAAAACCAGCAAAGGTTGACCTGGATTGGGCTCCTGCTTTGTGAGAAGTGCTGAGTTTTGGAGGAACAGAGAGCAGGTAGTTGTATTTGTGCTTGCACTGCATCTCTGCCTGCTGCTGGGAAGTGAACAGGCTGCTCAGGGAAAACCAGGAAACAAAGGTTAATCCAGCAGCTGAGGCTGTTGTGAAGATTACAGATCTGGCAGGATCTGTGGGCTTTGATCTTCTTTCATGGATCCCCCAAAATTAAAAGCTGCTTTGAAAATCCTAGAATTATTGTGCCTTAACCCTGATCTCCCTGTGGGGATCTGATGGCTCCGACCTGTTTCTGCAGTATCTGGTGCCGCCCCACTCTCCACGAGATTTGGGACCTGCATCCCAGGGAAGCTGTCCCCCTCCTTCATCCTCCCTCCCAGAGGGGGATCAGCCCCTGCCTGCCCATGGCAGCTTCCCTGCAGGGCTATCCCTGCTCCTGCTCCTCTGGCTGCTCCCACAGCACAGATTCCCCGTGCCAGGTGCGGTTTCCCTGTGCCGGGCACAGCTTCCCTATTCTGGGCACAGCTTCCCTGTGCTGGGCAGGCTGCTCCAGTGATGCCCATTAGTTCTAATGGGAAGCTACGGGGCCATTCCTTCCCATCAGGACTAATGGGCAGTGCAGGGATAACGTGGTTACCTCGGCTGAGCCGCAGCGACTTCCCGGCAGCTCAAGAGCCAGCGGGGTCACGAGCCAGGGCTTCATTGCCCGGGAGACAGGAGCCAAATTGGTCTGTCCATGGACTGGGAGAGCAGTTCATTAGAGCAGGACGATGCATTGGCTTTGTCCCACAGCCTGCAGTGCCCTGGAGCACAGAGAGCAGGGGGAGCCCTGGGACAAACCCTCACCCCGGCACTGGCACAGCCTCAGCCGGCAGCGTTTGACAGCTCAGAAACCATAAAACACAGGGATTTGGAGAATCCTCTGGTTGGCTGGAGGGAGGGATGCAGGGAAGAGAGACATGTAGGGAGCACTCTTCCCACTCCAGCATCTCACTCCACTCTGCTGGAGCCGTTCCTTCCTGGTGTCCAGGCAGCAGAACGGAGACTCCTTGTTCACTTATTCCACACATGATGCATATTCACTCCCAGTTAATTCCCTGTGCCTGCTGGCTCAGGAAAGGATTTCCACATTGCTCTCCCCTCACATACACATTATAAACCACAACTTTTTGTCATGCTGCAGGGGAAGGAGCAGCTGTCCATCCTTGGGATCCAGCCCAACCTGCTCTCTGGAGCACTTTGCAAGGCCACACTCCTGATCCTCCTCGAACATCTTGGATTATGAACAGAAACTTGGTTGTTTCTGGGTCTGCTTTGATGTCCGGGTTCCCTAACGAAGCCCTTTGCAGCATGAGAATGAGGATTGTGTAACAATTTCTCCCAGAGATAACGGCTCTGCAGGAGCTGCCAGCCGGGAGCGCTGGCACCGATGGAATTGGCAACAGAGGAGCCCAGCCTTGGGATTTTTTTTTCCAAGTGTTAGTATTTAATAATAAAGATTTTGATTTCTAATCCCAGAAAAATAAAGCAGCTGAAGAGGTTTCCTGGTCTGATTCAGGCTCGCAACAGCCTGGCCTGGAGGCTGGCACTGCTGCTTGGCAGGCCAAGCCAGAGTCTGCCCACATCCAGCATCCCGGGGGCACTGGGAAGGGATCCAGAATGCAAACCCAGGGAATGCTTCACTTCTTCCCTCCACACACTTACTACCTTCATCCACAGGAATGGGAGCCTGCATTCCCAGCTCTTTTCTTCCCCCCTCCTCTTTACAGAAGCAAACCCAGGCCTCCAGTTTCCCTTTCCCATATTCTTTCCCTCTGCTGTGCTGGATCGCAAAGCCCATTTTGATTCTCTTTCTTGAGTTCTGCAGAATCCCCCCTTCCCACTGTGCCCTGAATGCCAGTCTGTGCTGCCTCCCAGGGGTCCTGCCATGCCCTGAGCCCCATGGTGGGATGCACTCCAGTTTGGAGTGGGGCTTATCAGCTGTGTGCTCACTGCAGCTGGACTTGAGCAGAGAGCAGGTCCTCGCTCCAGCATTCCCTGCTCCAGGCCATCTGCAACTTTCTGGCCTGTGGTCGCTGTTTTTGTCCTGTTTTTGGGATCAGCTGCCAGCCCAGCTGCGGCCACAGCTCCCACAACAAACCCCTGCCCCGCCCGTGCTGGAGCAGTGCCTGTGCCAAGGGGTCGGCTCAGCTCCTGCCTGGGGAGCAGCACCAGGGATCCCCACTCCTGCAGCAGGAAGGATGATCCTGACACAGCCACCCCCGAGGGGCTGCAAGGCACAGGAGGCTCGGCGGTGGAGCCAGACTCGAGGCCACGTTCCCAGAGGAACAGCCTGGCTCCTGCGGGCAAGCTCTGCCCAGGACTCCGGGCTGGGGGAGTGCTGGGAATGCACGGAGATGTGCCCCCCAGGGGACACCCACTGCCTCCAGCCTCTTTTTGCTGGAGCAGAAGGACCTCTCCATCCCTGTGCCACCGTGCCAGCAGAGCGGCCTCTCCGGCGCAGGCACCCACAGCGACGTGTGATTAAATATTGAAGCAGCTCGTTAAACATTGAAGTCGCGGGTGACCCGGTGGCATCGCCGCGTCTGTCGGGGAGGAGAACAAGACGTCAGCAGCGGCTCTCCAGCGCTGTACGGCCCGCCTGCAGGGCGCCGGCTGGTCCTCGGCGCAGGGGCATCCCGAGAGGTTCCCGAGTGCCCTGAGCAGGCCTTGCAGATGGAGCTTCCACAGCCGGAGCCTCCGAGCCTTGACCCGCGAGCCCGGGACACCCGGCTCAGGACCGCTCTGTGCCAGCGACGGCTTGCCCTGGCACCGAGCTGGCCTGGTGCCTTGATCCTGTAGGAGCCCACGTGGGGACACAATGGGCACAGATCCCCTGGGCATTTGCCGCGTCCCCCACCACCCCGTGTTGCCCCTCTGTGTGGGGCAGCCCTCGCCTGTGGGCGCGAGGCGGGCACACGGGCTAGGGGCGTGGCGGCATTCCTCGAGGGCTCTCGCCCGCCGCAGGGCCCGGGGCCAAGGGCAGGGCTGGGGCTGGTGCCGGCACCCCACGCAGCCTGGGACTGAGCTCCTGGCTGCTCTGCCAGCAGCTCCAGACCGCTCTCCCTGCCAGCCCTTCCTTCCTCTCCTCCTGAGCTGCCTCCAGGCCCTGCTCCCCACGATCTCCCCGTCTCATCCCACTCCCACTGTGCACAGCTCCAAAACCTCCCAGGAGCCAGAGCATCTCGGGTTTTAACCTGTCCAGGACTTTGGCCATACCTCTCCCTATATCCCAATATGGATCCTTCCCTGTGGGGGTGCTGAGGCCCTGGCACAGGTTGCCCAGAGAAGCTGAGGCTGCTCCATCCCTGGAAGTGTTCCAGGCCAGGCTGGATAGTGCCTGGAGCAACCTGAGCTAGTGGAAGGTGTCCATGCCCATGGCAGGGGGTGGCACTGGATGGGCTTTAAGGTCCCTTCCAACCCAGACCATTCCAGGATTCTGTGATTTTAGGATTCTGTAAACACCACCCAGTTGTAACAAGGGGTAGGACCACTGTGCAAATACCAAGTGCTGTTTGTACACCCAAGTCCTTCTCAAACACAGTTAAATCTCTGATGCCCTCTGGGACTTTTTTGTCTACATTTTAAAACAGCCCCTGGTTACTCCTCTGCTGGAAGAAAACCACCCCCATCCCCATCAGGCCATGGCCAGAGGAACCCCCCCCTCCTCCTGTAACCCCACTAACAGCTGCAGCATCCTCCTGGCACCTGGCTCTCCTCAGCCAGGGGACACGGGAGTGAGAGCTGTGACCCACCGGGCTGCAAATGCCTCCAGGCCTGTCCATTTAAATTGAATTTTTAATGTTTATGTTTCACCCCAGCTCCCTGTGTAGTCACTGCACTGAATCACCTCAGTTTGATTAATTCCTGGCTCGTTTGAAGGAGTCCACGTGCTCTAAAGACACATTCCCTGGAAAGCCCCTGTGGGTGAGGGTCATGGATCTGCCATCTGTTTGCACAGAAAAATGCCTCATTTTTAATTGGGACACACAGAATAATTAACTGAATTTTTATCCCCAAACCACCACCACAGAGCTGGGGGTTCACCCCACCCCTGGCCCCCACCTTTGGCCTCTGGGAGCAGTTGTCAGGAGCCTGTCACCACAATAAACTGGGCAATTTCTTCCAGGAACTTAGATCAGAAACAAAATATTTATCTCTGTCTTTAAACCCAGCTTGGTGCTGAGACAGACCAGCACCTCATGACCCAGAGGCATCCCAAAGCCAAGCAGGGAGTCTCCTCTGTTCCCTGTCCCAATGACTGGTGTGATAGCAGAGAAACTAGTCCAGCTCCACCACGGCACAAAAAAATCTCTTGTGAATCTGGATCCAATTAAAA
The DNA here is from genome assembly GCF_001715985.3 of Manacus vitellinus. NCBI lineage: Eukaryota > Metazoa > Chordata > Aves > Passeriformes > Pipridae > Manacus > Manacus vitellinus. Next base: position 580,047 of record NW_021939189.1, read on the forward strand.
TTATTTCAGGCTTAATGATTCGAGCTGCTGGTGATGGTGGAGAGTTCCAAAGCTTACTGCTGTGTTAACTCCTCATTTTACACTGTCCCTCAGAAGGAAATCAGAAAAGGAGCATTCCCTGCTCCAAGGCATCCGCTGGACCCCAGGTGAGAGCTGGGCTCTGTGGCAGTGAGGTCCCATAAAGGGGGTTTCCATGCCATGCCAGGAAATCATTGTGTCCATGCCAGGGAACACCCATGTCCATGGAGTGGGTGCCCAACCAGTCCCACACCCTGCGGTGGGTGCAGGGCAGCAGCTCCCTGCCTGTGGCACAGGTCACTGGAGCTCTGCTGTGCTGCAGGGTGGGAGGGGGATCCTGCCCCAAACCACTCCCCTGCTGGGTGCATCCAGGGAAAACCACTCTGCCAGAGCCTCCCAGAGCAACCCAAGCATCTCCCCACTGGCAGTGGGGGTACCAGTGACCCCACAGCAATGGGCAGTGGGAGCCAGAACCGCCCCAACCCACTGGACCACGAGTCGCTCCAACCTTTCTCTGTGCTCGGACGCCCGTGAGGTTGTTTGAGCTCCCTGGGATGTGAGCACGGCTCAGGCACAGCCCAAGGGCCCAGGGTTGCAGCAGTCTCCTCATCTCTCTTGGGCTCCCTGCTCACTCTCGTTCCTCCTTCCCCTCTTTGCCATTCTAACAGGACAAAAGGCTGAGTTTTTTCCCATGCCACACCAAAGCAGAGCGAGGGGAGCTCTCCCTTCCCTCTCCAGCAGATCATCCTCCTCACTGGCAGGCAGCGCCAAGGCCGCGCTGCTCCCGTTATCCCGGGAGCGTGTAACGCCGGGATATCATGTCTGTGATAACACTCGCTGTGTGCACAAGGCTCTGCGCCTCGAGTTTAATGGAGAAAAGGTTCTACCTGTCTGTTCCACTTACTCACATCAGAGCGGGTTTCACGTGGGATCAGCGTGTCCCTGCTACAGGAAAGGGATGATTCGGGAAGAGAAATGGAAATACACCTGCGGGACGCTCACGGGCTTACAGAAGGAAATGCAAATTGCACTAATTTGTGGCTGCCCCATCTCTGGAATGTCCAACACCAGGCTGGACAGGGCTTGGAGCAACCTGAGCTAGTGGAAGGTGTCCCTGCCCATGGCAGGGGGTGGGACTGGAGGAGCTTCAGGGTCCCTCCCAACACAAACCGTTCCATGACCCTATGATTAATTTAACCCAAAATAAGCATTCTGATTACATTTTCTATTTCTGATGTATTATTTGTGCTACAAGAACTGTGAAGGGGCTCAGACCAGTGTGATTTACATGCGCACACAGAGGGGATGGGGAAATAAAGGTAAGAAGGTTCCTCATCCCTGACCTCAGAGACAGCTGATGGATCTGCTCGCACACCACGGGCCATCCCAGTCCTGTGGCAGCGCTTGGAAAACAGCCTTTGGCCCCACCAGCTCCTGGCTCCTCCTCAGTGCCCACCCTTTCTGAGCTCTCCATATCCATCCCTTGAGGAGCCCTTGGTGTCCATCCCTTTAGGAGCCCTCGGTGTCCATCCCTTGAGGAGCCCTTGGTGTCCATCCCTTTAGGAGCCTGCCACTGCCACAGAGCAGCTCATCCCGTGTGCAGTCTGATCCACCTGGAGATGCTGCTGTGGGTGGCACCTTCCCTCCTTTGGCCCTGGACCTGAACCCAAGGGCAGTGCCAGGGACACCCCCCCAGCTCTGCAGCCCCAGCACACACCACACAGATGGATTGGGTCGGGGTTGTTTTAAACTCCAATATTAGAAAATTCCCGGGAGCTGTAGTTCTTCACAAGGAGATGTTATTGCTGACAAAGCGGGAAAAAACTGCAACCACGGGCTGCTCTGTGTGATCCTCTGAAGGAGATAAACTGCAGCACGGATGCTCTTCCCACCCAAGGCAACTCTGCAGGATTTGGGCTTTAATAGCCCAAAAAGCCCTTCCTTTTAGGCCCTGGAAGGGGTTCTCAGCTCTCCCAGGAGCCTTCTCTTCTCCAGGTGAACCCCCCCAGCTCCCTCAGCCTGGCTCCAGAGCAGAGGGGCTCCAACCCATGGAGCATCTCCGGGGCCTCCTCTGGACTTGCTCCAGTAGCTCCATGTCCTTCTGATGTTGGGGCCCCTTGGGGCTGGAGGCAGCTCTATAGATGGGGTCTCACCAGAGATTTTTTTAGATTTTCATATCTAAATCTGGGCAATTTCTACCCCTGCAGTGATGATCCCTCATGGTGATGCTGCTCCGGGGGGGGCAGATGGGCACCGTCTGTTCCCATCCCTGCTGTCCCCTCTATTCCACTTGTCCTGTCACTACCTGCCCTTGTAAAAAGTAGATTCTCCCCCTCAGTTACACCTTGAAGACACGGATCTATCCCCAGCTGTTGCTTTTCCTGGAGAAGCAGGAAGGGCAGAGCAGAGACCAAGCTGAGCTGGCACAGGCGGCTCAGCCCGCGTGACTCGCGCGGGGCCGGTTACGTGTCACACATCCCTGCCCTCTAAAACCCCCAAGGACTTCCCAAATTGTGTCAGGCCCCGATTAGCCAACGCAATCACATTTCACTTGGCTACACAGGGGGGTGCTGGGTGGAGATTTCATTCTCCAGCACAAGAACTGAGATGGCACAGCACCAGCTAAACCAAGTTACAGAAGGAATCACTCCTCTGGGTTCAGTGCTTCAGCCAAAGTGGGTTCCTGATGGTTTGCCAAGGTCTGGGTTCCCTCACACCCGGAGACAAGTGCTGGTTTGCTCAGCAGCTCCCAGGGGCTGAGAGGCCACATGAGCTCCAGGACACCAGTGCTGAGCCAGGATCCCAGCAAGGAACTGCTCCGATGCAGTGAGCTCCTGGGTCTGAGCCCCTTCCTGAGGGGAACAGGGATGTTTGCACCAGGGTGGAATCCTGGGCATGGTCTGAATATGCCATGGGCTGATGCAGCAACCCCTGGGTCCAAAACAGAATTTCTCCAGGATCCTGTCAAAGAATCACAGAATGGGTTGGGTTGGAAGGGATCTTTAAAGGTCATCTAGTCTATTCTGCCATGGGCAGGGACACCTTCCACTAGCCCAGGTTGCTCCAAGCTCTGTCCAGCCTGGCCTTGGACACTTCCAGGGATGAGGCAGCCACAGCTTCTCTGGGCAACCTGTGCCAGGGCCTCAACACACTCACAGTAAAAAACTTCTCCCTTCTATCTAATCTACATTTGACACTCCTTTAGTTTAAAACCACCACCCCTCATCCTGTCACAACAGGCCCCTGTCCCCACGGTACAAACCAGTGTGCACCAACCCCAGTGTGCAGCACTGGGCATCAGAGGTCCCTGGCAGTGCTGGGGCCATCCATCCCTCCTTCCATCCATCCTTCCATCCATCCATCCCTCCTTCCATCCATCCCTCCATCCATCCATCCCTCCATCCATCCCTCCATCCATCCGTCCCTCCATCCCTCCATCCATCCCCCCGGTGCCTGCAGACGCTGGAATGCAGAGCTTTCCCGGGCACAGCGCTGGGCTGTGGCCCTGCAGTGCCACCAGCCCGGGCCTTACTCGCTCCATTAGGTCCCTCCAGCACACAAATAGATGGATAAATGGCAGAGGAGTGCAGTCCTGTCATTCTGAGCCACTCAGAAATTAAGGTGGCTGCAGGGTCAGTGTGGATCGCGTGTCTGGAATATGCAGAGGGAATGAAGAGGGAAAAACAAGCTCTGCCTGGCAGTTGGAACTGGGATCTCCCCTGGCAGTCCAGGCAGCACCTTTCTCTGTCAGCAGGGTGCTGTATCAGACCTGATACAGAAACAATCCCAAACTGCTCCCTATCTCCGGGATCCACTGTTCCCTGTCTACCACTCAGAGCTGCTGCAGTTCAGCCCAGGAAATAGAGGCTTTGGGCTGTTGGAGGTTGAATTCAAGCCTCTGACAATGCACATACCTCAGCCACCTTCAGAAACACCCTCAGATTTTAGATGGGTACCAAACCAGACCTTTCACTGTGCCCAGGGGCACCACTGCTCAGTCACAGACAAACCACATCCTTGGCAGCATCCCTTGGTGCCCACGGAGACTGCAAATGCCAACCAAAGGGAGCATCACCCTGAGGACCACAGCATCACCCCAAGGAGCAGGGCATCACTGAGGTCCTCACAGAGAGGGCTGGTGCAGACCCCGAGGCACTGGTGAGCCTGGGGCACAGGGGAGCTCGAGGATCAGCCTTCCTGGGGAGCACCAGCAGCACAGCAGGGTTCAGGCACCAGCCCAGCTTTGGGGCACAGCACCCACAGCTCCTGGACCTCCCTGGTCCCAGCAGTGCTCAGCACACCAAATCTTGGAGCAAAATGCCTGGGGCTCCGTGTCAGGCAACCCAGCAGAAAGGCACTTGAGATAAGGTGGGAAGGAAAAGAGGAATCACCTCTGGAGCAGCTCCTGGTTGTCATTTCCTGCTCTGGGCAGTGCAAGGCTCTGGGGCAGTGCCAACAGCCGAGCTCTGGGGTGATGGGTGGTGGGCTCTGCTCTGCCCCACTGACAGCAGAGACGCTCCCCCAGGGAGGCAGGAGGCCATTCCCCAACAGTTCCCCCAAATTTGACCCCACACAGGGACACTGGGCCCTGTGGTATCACCATCACCCCTGGCCCAGAGCCCTTCCACACCTCAGCTATGGGCAGGTTGTGTTTTTGGGGTCTGGTCTAAACCAAAATGGAAATTAAGGGAGAAAACAGCACTGTCTGAACAGCTTTCCAGTGCCCTCTCCAACAGATATGTTCATTAGTATTAATTACAGGGAAATCCCACACTAGCCAAGCTGATGGAATATGGCCTCAACCAATTAAAAGATAAAAATTTGATGTCCTAGCCTGTGACCCCACACTCAAAACATGCACAGCCACTGCCACATCCCCTGAACAGTGAGGACCACGAGCATCCCCCACTTACAGCTCTCTCATGCTGCTCCCCTGCTGCAGTTGTTATCTGCCAGCACCAGACCCCTCTGCTTTTATTACAGTGATGATATTTATATTGCACAGGAGAGGCTTTAATTGCATGAAGGCATTGTTTTGCTCACAACCAGAGACTCACACCCTGCTCGGTGGCTGCAGCAGCTTCAGGACAGCACCTCGAGCTCCCACTGCAGGTCTGGGTCCTGCCCTGCCAGCCCCAGGGCAGCAGAGCCCCCAGGCTGGGGTCAGGCTGGGTGACACCCACAGATGGAGACAGGCAAAGGCATCCCACCCTGTCCCAGGCTCCGGCCACAGGATCGCATTAAACCCTGCCTGTCACCACGGCCCTGCTCCTCAGTGTGTCTGTCTGTCCATCCCACAGCTCCCACCACCATGGCCCTGCTCCTCAGTGTGTCTGTCTGTCCATCCCACAGCTCCCACCACCATGGCCCTGCTCCTCAGTGTGTCTGTCTGTCCATCCCACAGCTCCCACCACCATGGCTCTGCTCCTCAGTGTGTCTGTCTGTCCATCCCACAGCTCCCATCACTCTGCCGACCCCAGCAGACCCACTGCAGAGGTGGGCTGGGCAGGGCTGGGTCCTGCCCCTCTGCAGGGGTCACATAAGCCCAGCTTTGTCCTCAGAGCTGCACCACTGGCATCAGACAACTCACACTCCATCCTCCTGCCTGACTCCATCCTCCCTGACAACCCCTTCCCAGGGAACACTGACTGCAATGGGGCTGCTCACCCCGATCCCTGATACGGAATTTTATGTTAAGGAAGGTTCTGCAAAATCCTCCCCGAGGCCGATATCCCGGGATGGGCAATCCCACCGCTGGCAGTGCAGGAGGTGCCCGTGGGACAGGGGAAATCCCCCTCCTGTTTAGATTCTCTGATGAATAACAGGAATCTTGAACCCACAGCCACCCATGGGAGCAGGGGTGGAGTGGGTTAATACGAGCACCTCACTGGCTAAAGCCAGGCTTGGAAAAAGCCGGAATGCTGCGGGAATGCTGCGGGAATGCTGCGGGAATGCTGCGGGAATGCTGCGGGAATGCTGCAGTAATGCTGCCCCCATAGAGCAGGAGTGATGGCTGGACAAGCTGCTCCCCTTGTCACACTGTGCACACCTGGGGGGGCTGCAGGACCCCAGGCTGGGGAGGCCACATCCCAGAGTGTGGGAAGGGAGCTGCAGGTACCTCAGTCTGGCTGTAATTGTGGAGATACATGGGAGACAGCGATAAAGGAAAGCCCCAGGATTACACAGGCTGGGGAAAGGCATTGCAGGGAGAGATCAGCCCCTCTGCCACACAAAGGCAAATTGAGTCAGACAAAAATGCTCTCAGTGGTTTATATTCTTAAGATGGTATCGAATTCGTTACGAAGATGGAACAGCAGGAGATGTAATTTACCTATTTCATGCAAGCACTGGATACTCTGCAACACGGTAAATTGATTTACAGAGCTGGGAGGCAACGCAGGGCTCCAAGAGATTATTTATTGACCCGGGGAGAGCAAAGCCTCAGCGGGAAAAGGTGGGTTTGATCCCTACCTGCCCACCCTGGCAGCCCCCTGGCACCAGGAGCTGGCAGGGACAGAGGATGCCCAGGGCAGTGGTGGCTTTCAGGACAACCTCTGGGAGGGCAAAGCTTGACAGGGGGTGGCACGTTGCACTTTCTCAGTCTAGATCAGAATTCCTGTTAAGATAACCCCCAGCTATGGAGCAGCACTTTAAAATATGGCTTTGAAGAAATTAAATAGATTAAAACATTCTTTTATTACAAATTGTTCCCTATGAGGGTGGGGAGGTCCTGGCACAGGTTGCCCAGAGAAGCTGTGGACACTTCCAGATCCAGGGGCAGCCACAGCTTCTCTGGGCAACTTGTGCCAGGGCCTCCCCACCCTCACAGGGAAGAATTTCTTCCCACTATCCCATCTAACCCTGCCCTCTGGCAGTGGGAAGCCATTCTCTCTTGCCCTGTCCCTCCAGGCCCTGGTCCCAATCCCCTCTCCATCTCTCCTGTGGCCCCCTCACTCCCCTGCTGTGGGATGCTGCCCTTTAACAGGAGCACAGACCCGTTTCTTGCAAACCCTCCCTGTGCCAGCTGCACACACCCTGTCTCCAGCTCTTTCCCACCAAAGGTAATTACCTTAAGAGCTCATTACAACCACAGGATGTGTGACTGCTGCCTGGAAATCGTGCTCTATTTTTAGCACATCACAGTAAAAAGTGGCAGATTGACAAGAATTATCCCTCCAGCAGGAAGGCAACGGCCTTGTTCAAACTGACTCTTTTTTTGGCTAGAAAAGAAGTTCCTGTCCCTTCCGAGCAGGTGGGGCTGGTGCCAGGTCCACCACTGCCAGTGGTCCTCCCGTGCATCCTGCCCCAGTTCCAGCTGGTGGACTGCCTGGACTGGGAGTCTCGGGGATCTACAGCTCTGCCTCTGGCTCCTCTGCCTTGTCTTCATGTGTGGAGAGGTCACAGCGACCCCGCCACGGTCCCAAGGCCACCCTGGCTCAGTGTCACACATCCCTTCCAGGGCTGAGTCACCTATCCCATTGGAGCAATCCTGTCTCCCACAGGGATATTTGCAGAGATCGTGGTTGTCCTCAGGACCTGGGGAGGGAAATGGTCCAGTCCTGCCTTCCTGGCAGCCCCCACAACACAAAGAGCCCCGTGACCAGGGGGCTGAGGATGGAGCAGGACCCCGGGAACAGCCATTGACCAGGAAAAGGGAGCTGCTTGGCTGGATGCTCAAAACGCCCAATATCCCAAAGACGCTGCCCAGGGCTCTGGGATTTCCCCAGTGTCTGATGAGATCCCATTGAATATCCTGGAGGATGGAGGGAGGGAGGGAGGGAGGAGTGCTGCCATGCAGCTGTGCAGACAAATCACCCAGCCAAAGGGATGAGCCATCCCCATTTAGTTGGATTTCAATACCTTCAGAGGAACCCAAAATGTCCCTGGCTGTGTTGAGAGACCCTCTAGCCTGGCTGCTGGGCTGTGCCAGCAGTGGCAGGTCCTCTGGCACCCCTGGGCAGGGGAAGGTGCTTCGGGAACGCAGCGACTGCCGGGGTAACTTTGAGTCCCTGGGAGAAACCTCCTGGGGCTGCCTCCCCTCCCCGGGGTGATGGTGAGCTGGGGCAGTGCAGGGGTAGCTGGGTGGGCAAGGAGCAGATGGTACCCATAGCCAAACCCTCCCTGCCCAGCCAGCACCCACAGGTATCCTGCATCCCAGTATCCTGCATCCCAATATCCTGCATCGCAATCCACCTGCTGCACGAGCCATCAGCCACCTGTGAGTGCTGTGCAAAGCCCCTCCTCACACTAAGGAGCTCTCTAGGAACAGAATTGATGGATCCTTCCTAAATCTCAGCCACAAAACACCCCCAGGACCCACGGCCACCTGCAGCCACCCTCACAGCCCGGCAGACGCTCTCCAGTCTCTCCATGAGCAAGAGCAGTGTAGGAGGATGTCAAATACGCTTAAAATGTGTATGGATTGCAAGGCCATAAATATTTGAAGGGCTTGAGTGAATCTGCTCTAAGGTTGTACCAAGCTCCACTGCCCCTCAGCCCTTCCCTGAGCCCGGGATGCCAAAGGCCAGAGCAGCATATCCCGTGCTCACTGACACTCCAAACAAAGACCAGGATAATTGCAGCACTTACACAAGAATCGAGTGCATTCAGAAGAGTCCCTTCTGGCTTCTGTAGTTTATCAGAGGATGTTTCTTCCCCAGCACACCTATAAGAAACGTTCCAGAGCACTGCCCCTCCCCGTGCCCTGTGTGAGGGCTGTTTCATGCCAGGCTGCTCACTTGGAAGAGTGTGGCAGCCAAACAGCCCCGTATTTCCTTTGCCTGGACACTGAGAAAACAGCAGGAATGGGAATGCTCCTTCAGCAACACCGACACACCAACACCACCAGCATGGTCTGGACCAGCACCAGTCTGCCCAGGAAGCTGCCACAGATCGTGGAATCATGGAATGGTTTGTGTTGGGAAGAACCTGAAATCTCATCCCATCCCTCCCCTGCCATGGGCAGGGACACCTCCCACTAGCCCAGGTCGCTCCAAGCCCCGTCCAACCTGGCCTTGGACACTTCCAGGGATGGGGCAGCCACAGCTTCTCTGGGCAACCTGTGCCAGGGCCTCCCTACCCTTCCTTCCTACTATCCCATCTAACCCTGCCCTCTGGCAGTGGGAAGTCATTTCCCCTTGTCCTGTCAGTCCAGACTCTTGTCCAAAGTCCCTCTTAAGCTCTCTTGGAGCCCCTTTAAGCACTGGAAGGGGCTCTGAGGTCTCTCCCAGCCTGTCTCCGTTGCAGAGGAGCTCCAGCCTCCTTTAGACACGTGGAGAAGGATCCAGCTTGTGTTACAATAACAAACGAAACAGGCAAAAGCAAAACTGACAGTACATAAATAAATAACCCCCTTGGCGCTTACTTTTGGAATAAATAAACACACAGCTCTAAACTGCCTCGGTGGCACTGACCTGGAGAGCCCTTGGAGGAGTCCCCAGAGCCCCATGGTTGGGACAAAGCTGGACCTGGACTGACACCAGCGGGTTATGGCTCCTTGTTATCACTTCCAGGGGCTGGATGTGAAGCTCCATCTGATGTCTCTGATGCAGCAGCAGGGCAGTGGGCACAAGGGCATCTCCTGGGTGGTGGCAGTGTCCCCTGCCTGCCATCAGCCCTGTTCCTCTGTTCCCATGGCAATCCCAGCCCTTCCAGCTGCACCCAACATTGACTTTTCCTCTCTCTCCATAGAAATCCGTGGAACAAAGCGAGCTGAGCCAGGCAGGCAGTGTGCAGGGGTCAGCACACAGTCACTCCTTCCAGGATGATTTATGGCCCCAAGTCCCGAGCAGAAGCCAACGCTGGAGCCATCCCGGGTGGCTTTTTACTCTTATCCACATCTTGTGGAGACTGCACGGGGTGGAAAACAACACCCAGCTCAGCCCACCTCCCGACCCTCCCGTGTGTCCTGCAGGCACCACAACCCCCGAGCCACTGCCCAGCCCCGGCCGTGCCCGCTGGAGGTGGCACTTCCCCACAGGGGTGAGGAACACGCAGGCAAACAAAGAGAGGGAATGGGAAGTTCGTGTTAAGAGGACTGGTTCAAAGAACAGCCCATCATTCCAGCTCAGGATCAGCTCCTCCATGCCTGGGGAAGCTGCCCCTCTGTGGTGTCCCCCCAGCAGCCCCAGGACACGGGCAGGAGTGACAGGGCCCATCAGCACCGGCCCATGGGCACGGGGATTAACCGTGTCCCAAAAACACGGGGATTAACCGTGTCCCAAGAACACGTGTGTGTCTCGGGAGGAGCCCGGCAGGGCTGGGAATTACACACCGCCCACGGAACCTCCAAACCCAATCAGCCAAAAACGCCTCAGCTCCCCATTACACTCAGTGACATCCTGAACAAAATTCCACGTGCTAATTACAAAGCCCTCTGGAAACAGGATCGCCCTCGCTCGCTGGCACTGGGAAAGCCTCAGCCCCATCGCTCTCCTCCCAGCCCGTTACTTGTGGATTTATTTAGTTCCAGAGGACTTTGCCCAGGGGCCCATGTGGCAGTGGGAAGCATCCCACAGGGCAGGGAAGAATCCCTGTCAGCATTATTTATGGCTCACTACATTGGATTCATTTGGTATTAGCACCTTATTCATGTCCAGAACAAGCCCCGGGTGTCGGGCTGAGGGACACGGTACCCAGCGAGGACCAGAGCACCACGCAGGGGATGTGCAAGCTCCTGCTCCTGCCTGGAAGCACAGCAGGGCAGAGGCAGCTGCCAGCTCCCCTAACCCCCCAAATGGCCCTGAGGACCCTTGGCTTCGTCCCAAAACTCAGATGAAGAAATCTGTCACCAACCAGAAGTCACAGGCAGTTACAGCCCCATCAGTGGGCTCAAGGAGTCGCTCCCCAAAAGTGGTGACAGGCTGGGGAATCATTCCCTGCAGGTTTGGGGGTTTATATCAGCCTGCAAATGGGAATGATGCCAACTTGTGAACACTCAGGGAATAAATGCTGTGAGGGAGAAAGGAAGGACAGCATTGACAAGGGTCAGAAGGGGGGCAAGTCTGGGATGAGAAGATTCAGGATGAGAAGAAGAACCTTAATATTGAGGAAGAGCCCGGGAATGCTGAAATTTTGGTGGGACCTCCTCAGTCCAGGAGAGTTATCCTGGATGAGCTGAGGCTTGATTCAGATGCAGTCCTGTGGCACAGGGGTCACAGAATCCCTGTACAGATGGAGGATGGACTGGCACAGTGAGGGACACTCCCAATATCCATCACACCTCCATTGCCCTGTCCCTGCCCCACTGTCACTCCAACCCCAGCCCTCCCCTCTGCTCCTGTGTTTCTGTTGCCTTCACATCTCTTCTTTTCCAATGGCCCCAGGAGCTCCAGGTTTTCAGGTCCCAAAAACACTCTGTTCTCATTCCATATTTCCTTTAGAGAGCCGTTCTTACTTGCAAGCCAGAAATATTAGTCAGCAAACTATATAGTGCAAGCCTAATGAGAACTAAATTGATTCATGAAAAATACCTGCTCAGCACGTTTATTATCTGTTTTTCAAACATAACTCTATTGGATTCCAGCTTTTTTCCTTGGTCCCAATATACTGTCCATTCCATGAGCTAAATGTATAAGGGGTTGTTGCAGTTCCTACAAACTGCCTGATCTATATATTCCTAAAGCCTCTCTCCAGCTCCAGAATGGCTGACTCAATTTTTGTCTTTTTTTATTAAAGAAGAAAACCCAGCTGGATGGCAGCTGGATGGACATTTCCCTCGGGATCCCATCCTGTGTGCCAGGGTAAAAGCCAACACGATCTGAAAAAGCCACTACAAACCCTCTGAAAAATAGAAGCCCCTCATCAATATGACAGATATGCCACTATAATTAAAGTCTTCAGTAACAGACATTATGCAGCCAAAATATTCTATTTCCGGCTGCAGCACTGATCACATCCTGATGTCCCATATTAATGAGCTGAGGCCTCACTGGCCATGGAAGCTGCTGTTAATTGTCATTCAAAAAAGCACCTTGTCTGTCTGGTGAGAGGCAGGTACCTGGCAGGGACTGACCCCCTTGATTCACTCCTCCTGCAGCATCCCGAGCCATCCACAGGCTTTATCCCTGCTCAGGAGCCCAGGGCTGGTGTTCTTTACTGCCAGATTGGAAAGATTAAAATACATGTGAACCTTGAATTTCCAATGAGCTGCTCAGTGCAGAGAACTGGCTCTCCCAGGGAAGGAAAATGGGACTCAGTGTTCACTCGGCTCCCACAGGACCACAACTGTCCGGAGGGTCCCGCCCCAACAGCCAAAGAAAGTCTGTTCAAATTGTTGTGACAAAATCAGAGCCAGCCCATGGCCCAGAGCCCTGCAGTGCCCTTGCCTCTCCAGGAGGGAATTCCCAACCTTTCCATTTCCCCAGCACAAAGTACATCTGACAGAACCAGGCAGGTTTTCAGTCTGTTCCCTCATCCACAGAGGAGCAGTTTCCACTTGCATCAACCTTCCCAGCCAGGACCAGAGACTGGACAATTTGGGAAAATAACCCCCCCCTGGTTTCCATAAAGAGAACTGGGATCATCTCTAGTGGAAGCACAAAGTTGATCCTGTGGCTTGAAGCACAGCTCTGCCCTCCCCAGTGGTTACATAAAGGCGGCCCCGCCGTGGTGGGAGCGTGGCTCTGACGGGATCTGCAGCGACAGCCGCTGACTTCGCTGAGGAAAATCAGATTTTCCTGGATTTTACCCCCGTGGCCCTCACACATAACAAGCCAGAGGAAGCACGACAGCATCTTGCATTCTGTGTGTGCAGAATTAACTGAATTCCTCACGAAATTTCAGCTGCCAAGTCACTCCCGCAGACGGAGACGACGGCACCGGTGAAGGGGATGTGCTCGGACAGGAATGGCCAAAGTGTAATCAAGGGCAGAGCAGGGTCTGCGGCTTTAAAACAATAACACAGGAGGAACAAAGCACCCAGCTGCTCCCTGGGATCCCCCTGGATCGCCCTCTGCAGTTAGAGAAATCCTGGTTTTGCTTAGAAAAAGGAAGAGTTTTTCTCTGCCAGCACCTGAAGCACATTGACACACCTGCCCCCTGCCCTGGCCCTTCAGCACATTGACACACCTGCCCCCTGCCCTGGCCCTTCCTGGAAAAACCTCAGACTCTCAGAAGCAGGCAGTTTTTGAAGATAGAATTATCGAATCTCAGAATGGTTTGGGTTGGAAGGCATCTTAAAGCACATCCAGTCCCACCCCCTGCCACGGGCAGGGACACCTTCCACTAGCCCAGGCTGCTCCAAACCCCATCCAACCTGGCCTGGAACACTTCCAGGGATCCAGGGGCAGCCACAGCTTCACTGGGCAACCTGTGGCCTCACCAAGGATTTCTTCCCAATATCCCATCCCAATATCCATCCCTGCCCTCTGGAAGGAAACATACTTCCAAAGGCTTTCTTTTCTGGAGAGGAAGGAGCTGATCTCCAAAGAGCCAGTGCATCTCCTGCCAGTGCCCCTCACTGTGCTTTTGCACCAGCACCTCTGGCACCCCGACACAAACCACACAGGCAAACACCCTGCTGGGGCCACACGTTTTATGACATTTCATTTCATCCTAGTTTTTTATTTTTATTCTCTAGAAGCATCAGTGTTTCATACACTGCCAGGAGCACAGCTCAGGAGCTGGCGGTGACACGCAGCACTGGGGACCTTCTCTCTGCCATTCCAACCACTCATCCCAGCACAAAAACAAAAAGCTTTCATGTCTGTGAGTCCCACTGAACATGTTCCCACACGGAGCCAGCTCGCGTGCCCTGCCCTGCTGCCCTTCACGCTCCTCTTCCTCACCAAGCAAAAAAGCTCTGGCAGCCACGGGGCTCCTGCTGCTCCATCCTCCCAGCAGCTCCCCGGGCACAGAACCTGTCCTGGTTAAGGTGGAGTTGTGCTTATGTGGCAGCTCCAAAAATGTTTCAAGTGTGGATTCCTTCCTGTGGGGACAGAGGACGGAGGGTTTGCCTTTCTCCTGGGCTCAGACAGCAGCTGGCAGAGCTCTGCTGGCATTGGCTGGGGCACAAGGAAAACATCTCTTGGCATGGTGAGGGTGCCACAAAAAATTTGAGTAGATTTTAGAGAGTAATGAAGTCACACAGTGGCTTTAATGCCGGGAGAGATACAAGGGGAAAATCCACAAATCTGGATATAGTTTCCTGAGTTCTGAACCTTCTAATAGGTTGGTAGGAACAACCAAAAATAAGCAAATGCAAATCCTGCCAGAGGAGGGGATTTAACCCCATCCTTTGAGCAACCTGGTCAACTAGAAGGTGTCCCTGCCCATGGCAGGGGGTGGAACAAGGTGAGCTTTAAGGTCCTTCCAACCCAAACCATTCCATGATTCCATGATTTAATGATCCTTTCCAATCACCCCCCTAGCCCTGGCACAGCGTACTCCAGCCCACGTTCACACACACATTACCCACAGTGTCACTGCACCCATCAGAACCTGCTCCCATCCCCTTTGTGCCTTGAGAGCCACAGTCTGTGCAGACACTCGCTGTGGACACGTCGGCCTCGCAGCAATTCCAGATAATCAATAGGAAATTGTTCCCTCACCGCTGGGATAATTTACCCTGGAAACATTTCAAAGAAAGGAATTTTACCTGAAACCTTCTTATTTGCAGAAGCAACTCCAAAGCTTGCTGTAAGCAAACAATAATTGGGTTTTCTGACCACAAACAAGTGGCCGATGGCAAAGGCAGCGTTCAGAGCTCTGCCACAGCCAGGGCCTGACCCCTGTTCTCGATGGGCCAAATAACCACAGCACTTCTCTCATGGCAAACTCTGCTTGTTCCCAGCCTTCCCCAGCAACACATGTCCTTTCTCACAGGTGACAGCAGTGCCACTCTGCCTCTGCCTCCGGAAAGGGGAGCGTGGTGACTCCAGAGGGTTTGCTCGGAGCCACAGGGCATCTCCAGCAGGACCCTGCCCACCACCACTGATGGCACCTCAGGGAGGGTCTTGCTCCCCACACAGTCCTTATCCACTTCGTACACGGCTCCCAGGAGAAGCCAGCTGTGAGGTTTCAGTGACAAAACAGGTGTGCCAGGTCAGAGAGGGATCACAGGGGCTTTTGGTGCCCCTGGTCCTGTATGGGGCAAACTGAAGCATCGTGTGAGTCCTGGCATTGCCAGCACGTGCCCACTGATGTCATCCCCATGCCCATGATCCCTCGGGGCTCCCAGAGAGTGACTCAAAAATTAAAAATAAGTGGGCTGCTCACGGCACTTTCAGTATTCCCCAGACACCTCTAAAAAAGCCTCATGCTGTGCATTACCTAATTCTTACATGACAGAAGCAGCAAATTCCTTCTTTCCTGGTGCTGTTGTACATGTCTGTCTACAACGGCATCACTGTGTGTGTGTGCACTGCTGTGTGGATATCTCTGTCTGTATCTGTCTCTATAGTTGTACCTATATTTGTCTTCAGCATCTTCCACAGGAAACTGATAAGCAAAGTAGTTCTGTCAGGAAATTGGCTCCTGAGGGGGGAATAGCCGGCGGGTTCACAGCAGGTAATGCTGTAAAACAGGTATGAAAAGTGAACAGAAAACAGACATTTTGGCTGGTGAAGAAAGAGCAGCACTAGAAGTATTTTCCACAGGTTTCCAAAACAACTTAGGGTTTTGCCTCCCATTGAAATGTGACTGATTATAGCCCCAGTTTTCAGTGGATGTTTTCCTTAGCTGCCTTCTCTATCCTTTGCATTTAAAATTATATACGTAGACATAAATTTAGGAGGAAAAGAAGATTAAGTGCTCTGCTTTGGCTGCTATTTTGCCTTCAAACTTACTGTGCATTTCAGGCAGTTTCTGTCCAAGCCCACCAACCGCGCGTACGGAAATGCTGGAGCCGGGAGCGAAGGAGCTGCCCTGCCAGCACAGCTCACAGAGACACAGCTGAGCCAGAGCGATGGCTTTCTGCTGCAAAGACATGTCCAAA
The DNA here is from genome assembly GCF_001715985.3 of Manacus vitellinus. Lineage (NCBI taxonomy): Eukaryota > Metazoa > Chordata > Aves > Passeriformes > Pipridae > Manacus > Manacus vitellinus. Next base: position 595,999 of record NW_021939189.1, read on the forward strand.
GCTATAAATAAACCCACAACTTTCAATAGCCGACAGCAAAGCTGCGGGAACGCCATCAGCACCCCTGGGACCCGCGGGCTGGGAGGGGGTGACCCTGCACCCACTGCAGCCCCAGAGCCTCATGAGGGGGTGACCCTGCACCCACTGCAGCCCCGGGGCCTCATGAGGGGCTCTCCCCACTGCCAGGGTGTGCTGGTGCTGCCCTGGGGCTCTGCCAGACTCTCCCAGTGCCAGCCCACGAGAGCAGGGGATGGTCAGAGCGCCCAATCCTCAGGCAGACCCACAGCTGGGACCCAGAGGCCCAGCCCAACACCCCATTTCTGACAACAGGTCTGGCCCCGGTCCCTGTCCCCGCAGCCGGGCTCCGGCCCTGGAGAGAAGGGGAGGCTCTGGGACAGCCAGCCAGCACAGCTCAGCTGATTTGTGGCACTGTGGGGAGCAGGGAGCTCACAGCACACATCACCTGTGCTGGGGCTGCAGAGCGCAGCCGCCCCTGCAGAAGCAGCGGTCTCCTAACCTACTTCCCGGGAAAAGCAATTGGAAACTCTCAGAAGATAAAAAGATAATGAACAAATAACCTTCACCAGAGCCAGTGCCGCAAACCCCCAGGTTCCCCTTCGTGCTGCTGCCTGATATTAATGATCCTGTCAGGGCTCCTGAAGAACTTTGTGCTCCATGTGGGAAACAGGGGGTTTGTCTCAGAGCGCAGCCAGGAGCTCGTTTTCATTTCTTCCCAATCTCACACAAGAAAGTTCTTACATTCTGCATCTAAGAAACTGTACCTTTATTTTCTCACATCTCCAGGTTCCTGTAGCACTACTGGGGTTTGAAACAAAACGCCACTGTCTTTTCAGGAAAATGTTTGATGCGTCGAGCAATGGCAAATCATTAATTATTTTGAGCCTCTTATGCCACCACTGACACCACAGTGAAGAATTTAAAACATTTCCTCAGACAAGCAGCTCACTCACAGCAAACCACAGCACAAGGGCATGGCTTGGGGTTTCAGAGCCTGTTTTGTCTGACGGTGCTGTGAGGAGCCTCTCCGGCGAACTGCTCCGCGTTCCTCTTGGAGACACAGAGCATGAGGGGTGAAACATAAATTAAATATACAGCCAGGCCAGCCCCTCACCATGGAGATGTGCAAAACCCCTTCAGGAATGGCTGCCCCTCTCTTCAGCCCCACTGCTCCCTGGGGACACGTCTCGGGGCAGTGCCACCCACCAGTGGGGTCCCCAGCAGTCGGCACAGCACCAAGGGACAGAGCAGAAATGGGCACTGCTGCTTCTCTCACCTGATGGACCCCACACTGCAAACCACCACCTTTACTGCCTTAAAAGGTGCCTCCATGGCCTCTAATACTGTTAAATATCAGCTTTTCCCAGTCAAGTAAGCCCAACATCTTCATGTTCAGGCAGCTGCTGCAAGTCCCCAAGTCCCAGCAAGTGGTTGAGCCCCACAGCCCTGCTCACTCACAGACATGGACTGACCCCAGGATCCAGTGGACACAGATACTGGAACAGCATCATCCCCAAACCAGCAAACTGCTGGAATGCACAAAAAAACCCCAACAACAAAACCGTTCATGGAGCAGCCGACTCAGCTGCCCTGACCCACTGCACCTCATCCCTCTGCCCAGCAGATCTGTCCCCCAAACAGCATCTGGGGGAAGCCAGGGATGGGCCCTCCAGCCTCCTCCACCTGCTTGGATGGGTTGTTTGGGAGCGAAAATTAGGGAAAAAAGAGGAAGGATTCATCCCAGCTCAGACAACAAACTGCTGGTTCAACATGGGAATATTAGCTAAGTAAACCCTGGCTAATCAAATGAAAAAGGCTTTACATAGAAGCAGAATGCTCAGGTATTAACCAGCAGCACCAAACCCCTACTCACACACCTTCAGCAAGCACAGCCAGAGGTTAATGTTGTGACAGGTTTAACCAGTGCCATTATCCAAAATGTAAATAAACCCTCTCAAAATCAGCTCTGCCTCTGAGTGCTGCTTCCTTCTGCCCAGCCTTGAAGCCAAATGACACGTCAGAAGGGCCACGCTTCAGGGAGGGTACAAAGCCCATCCACATGCCCCCGCTGCCGGGGCGAGAGGCACGAACACCCGGGCACAGCAGCAAAAGCCCCCGGAGCAAAGTTGCCGGCGGCAGCTCCGCTCCCCAGCCGTGCGCCGGCGGCCACAGCACTGCGTGTGAAAACCACGGCTCGTGCTTCGGCCGGTTCCTCCAGATTTCAGCAAAAATAGAAAGACATAAATTAGAGGCGAGAGGCGCAGAACCAGCCCGGGTGAGGAGACACCGTGGATCTCGGCAAGACGCGAAATCTCTGCGCTCGTGAAGGAATGACCTTCAAAACTCATTCAGCGCTCGCAGCCTGCGCGGTGACGGCTCCCTCACTTGTGAGACATTACACATTCCTGCTATGTTCTCCCTAATTTCGCATGGACTATAAATACTTGGCTTATAAGGCAGCGTGAAAGCAAGAGAGAACAAATATTTAAGCGGGATAACCTTGCTTGTGAGGGTAGCGGGAGCAAATTCTGCATCCCTCAGGTCATGCATGCTAAATACCAGGATTCCCTGTTTACTATGCTACCCATAAAATATCAACTGGAATATGGGATCAAGTAGTATTTTCTCTTTTTTAAAAAAAAACCATGCAAAATGACGACACCTTGTTAAATTATCTTAAGGGCAGAAAATCCAGATTTTTCTGAACTGTTCTGCCCACACTTTCTCTCCCAAACTAGTTTTCCATTTAATTTGTATTAAAAACAACCTCTGAGAGACGAATTAATTTGGCTTATGCAAAACAAACTGGGCTGCCGTTGGAGCTGTTTACTGGGTCACACTTTACAACCCTGGTGGGGGAGGTGAGGGGGGACCGGCAGCATTTCCACCGTTCTTCAGTGGTATTTGCACAAACCATCCTATTTATCGATTTTAGACTCTTTAAGCCAAAATGACGGTGCCTTCCATAGCCTGCAGCACCCTCGGCAACCGTTCTTTGGCATTATCACCTAAAGCACGCTAAATGGAAGGATGTTCCCCCCTCCTTGGCATCACAAGACAGGAGGAGCTGGGGGTCCCCCAAGCTGGGCGGTGGGAGCTGTTGCTACTGACGTGTTGAGTCACCTTTACTCAAAACTCTGCCCCGAATTTTCCATCGCCCCCGGGCTGGGCTGAGGCCAGCCGCCTCCAGCGCAACCCCTGCGCGTGCGGCTCCGCACAGCTCGTCGTGAGCTCCCTTGCAGGGATGATGCTGATTGTAGGAATGGAGCACAGGAGCAGCCAGAACCAGGGATGCTCGTCTCAAGCCCCGGTCACGCGGTCTCGGTACCGGACTAGTTCCAGCGGAGCCGGGGAGCGCCTTTCCCTAGTTTTCAGCAATACGACATCCCACGACATCTGCGCGCTGAGCGA
>NW_021939189.1:600900-606632 GCF_001715985.3 Manacus vitellinus
CATCGGGGGGCAGCGGGGCAGGGCGGGGGGCAGCCCCCGGGTCGTGGGAGCATCCCTCAGCTTATGCACCGTGGTGACACTGAGCCTTGTGAGCGATGTCGAGCAGGTCAGACACGTGGCCGGCGGTATTGGCGCCCCAGATCAGAGAGGTGAGGGGCTGCACCGGGGACTCTGTGACTCCAAGGACAGCAGGTGACCAGGCACAACCCATCAGGCCCGCAGGTCACTGCCAAAGCACCAAGCTGTGCCCAGCTCTCTCGCTGGAGCCCAACCCCATCACTAGGCTGGTACTGCCGTGGAGGGGCAGCAGCTGCTGTGGCCCTGAGAGCAGAGCTGAGCACCAGCCCAAGTGGCAAGGCAGCCTCCAGGGCATGAGCTTCTCCCTTCGCGTTCATTTGCTATGGAAGGAAACTTTTAAATCCCTGGTTCTCGGACAAAATGGACTCTAAGAGCCATCAGTGTTATTGGATACAGCTGGTGCTGCTCTGGGGAAGTGAAATAACTGGTGGCAGCATCAGCAGTGACCAGGGGGGATGGGAATCTGGCCGGCTCTGCTGCAGGTCTCTGCCTCTGGCCCTGCCCATTCCCTGCTTGGGTGTCACACTGTCCACAGTCACCCCCCGAGGCCCCACCGAGGAGTTCAGCGCTGCTCCCATCACCACCCCGGCTCCACACACTCTGGCAAATACCCAAATCAAGCAGGCCATGTTGGAAGGAAGGACCCATGTTAAGCTGCCTCCAGTCCATCCCACCGCAGCACAGGCCCTGTTCCCTCTGCAGCAGATCACCTGGCTCAGCTCCTCTTTGCCTGCACACTCACCCTCATCCCCTCCAGCTGCATTTCCAGGCTGCAGTGCTGCTCCCGTCCTCCCCCCAGGAGCACCAGGCTCCATGGAATCCAGCTGTCCAACTGCTCCCTGTACTCTCTCTGCTCCAGCCTTCCCATTCCCTGCCTTCCCAGCCAGAAAGGTGGTTCACAAAACTGTCTTCCTTGCCCTTCCCAAAGTAGCACAGGCTCTCTTCCCACCAGCCCTTCCAGGCCTCTCCTGGCGGCAGGGCAGCATCTTTCTCTGCACCTCTTTCCAGCTCCCCTGGGAAGAACTGCTCCAAGGCCAGTGCTCTCCAGGCTCTCATATCCCTGACCCACAGTCCCTGAGGTGGGGAGCCCACACCCCAGTGTGTGGGGCTGGGATCCTTTGGGATCCTACAGCTCAGGGGTTGTCCCATGATGGGTGATAAGAGCTGCGTGTCTCCCAGCCTGTCCCCCCACCCCAGCCAGGCTGTCGGGCTGGACATGTCCTGTGGAGGGACCGCCAAGGAAGGCTGGCCTTGGTTATCTCAGTGTCCAAGTCCAATTAATCCAAATGTCCAAATCATGTGGGAACACGGCCTTTCAGGCAGTGGTGCTGCAGCAGTGGGACAGGGACAGTGGGTAATACCCTGGAGGGGACATTATCCTGCAGGAAAAAACGTCAGCAAAGCCAGGGACTTGGCCTGTGTGGGCTGTCTGTCTGGAGGCTGAAGCCTGCAGCTCCCGGGAGCAGGGGCTGTGCCCGGCACGTTGTCAGGGGGTGTGATGTGAGCCCGGAACAACAACGGCGCTTTTCACAGCCACGGCCCCGCTCCTGAACCATCTGGGCACTTGTACAAAGATGCTTGTATTCACCAAAGGAGCTGCTACTTTGTCATGGATCCCACTCTGCATAAATTGTTCATCTGCCTCCGAGCTCTCCTTCTGAACCAGCTGAGCTGTTACTGAAGAATGGGCTCTCGGCCTTGGCAGGTGCTGCTTTCAGCCGGAGCAGCGGCGGCAGTGCCAGCTGAGGGCTCAGGGAGGGCTCAAGGAGGGCTCAGGGAGGGCTCAGGGAGGGCTCTGTGAGGGCTCTGTGAGGGCTCAGGGAGGGCTCAGGGAGGGCTCAGCGAGCAGCACGTTCAGAGCCGGCTGTGTTGGAGCCTCTCACCCGGCCCATGGCGCCGCTGCAACTTTGCTGCTCCACCAAGGGAACAGTTTTGTTCAGGTTCTGGCTTTCTGGTTTGTTTTTTTTTTTTCTAAAGCCCCTCGCTGAGCAGCACAGGAGCCCCTTGGCTGAGTTCATCCCCCTCGCTGCCTTCGTCCTCGGAACAGGGAACGTCCTCAAAGCCAGACAGCTCCACACTCCACACTCCAAATACCTGACAAGGTTTCCACTGAGCATATCAAAGGCTGGCAGATGACTGTATAAAAGTACTCTCTGTTTCCCAGCTTTGATCGACAAGAATGTGCTTTTCATGAGCAATGTCTTTTTCTTTCCTTTTTAATAATTAATACAGTAAATCCTACAAATTCTCCCTATTTGGATTCTCTGTCACTTGCAGTTTTGAGTTAAAAAATTCAAAATGCAGCTTTCCAAATGCAAAGTGAGTTCTTCCCTGTGTGTGTTTTCCAGCAGGTTAAATTTCACTAAGAGTGTTGCACAGGTTGCCCAGAGAAGCTGTGGCTGCCCCTGGATCCCTGAAAGTGTTCGAGGCCAGGTTGGAACTTGGGCTTGGAGCACCCTGAGCTGGTGGAAGGTGTCCCTGCCCATGGCAGGGGGTGGAACAAGATGAGCTTTAAGGTCCCTTCCAACCCAAACCATCCAAGCGTTCTGGGATTCTATTATTTCAATAGAAAATGCCATGCATTGTCTGTTATCTACATAACCTATTTATTTATCATCCATCAAAATTCATCACCCACAGCTGGCTGGAGCTTTGAGAGCAGATGCAGGTGCATGGGAGGTGTGGAGAACAATACCTGGCTGTTGCTCAGGTAAAGCTGGAGCAGAGCCTGGGGGTGCAAGTGCCTGGCTCAGAGGGTCCAGCTGGACACCTCTGTTCAGCCACAGTGGGAAAGGATGGCTGTTCATCTTTAAACTGTGTTAATGTCTGTAAGCAAGAACTACTTATTGTGCCCAAATGACCAAAATCCAGCCCTCTGCTCTCCCTGGTTGCAGTGCAGCCTCCCGTGTTTGGATCCATCCGGTGTTCCCCTGGCTGTCAGCTCTGCTCTGCCTTTCCCAGGTACCTGCAGCTGGGATTCCACAAACCCCAGCTCTGCCCATCTGAGCTCTGACACAGCCCAGCACCAGCTGAGATGTCACAGTGGGGCCCGTAATTCGAGTGGTCAAGAGAGCTCTGGGCATTCCCATCCCAGATCCCCTGGATTCATCCCTGAGCAGCTCTCCCGGCTGCCTGCGCGTGATTCACCACCTCACATCTGCTCCCAGCTCCCTGTACACTGAGAGCTGACAGGAACAAAGCCCAGATTCTTTGTTATCCCTTAATTACTTTTTAATGAAAAGGTGTGGAAAAGAGGAAAGAGGCTCACCTGGCCATTGCAACCAGCCACTGTGGGGCTGAGCCACCAGTTCGTGTTCGGGGAGCGTGGGAGCCCTTTAGCGAGTGTTTGTGCATCTTCCACCCTCAGCGGAGCACTGATGGCCATGGGGACATTTGGACCAGCAGCCGAGTTGTCTCATCCAGCAAAATGAGGTCAATAAGTTGTAGTTGTTGGGGCTCAGACACTTCCCTCAGACACAGCTCACCAGCAGTGGTGGGACAGCCCAGGAGAGGGACTTGCTGTGCCAACGAGAACCCCACGGGTCTCATTTCTCCCAGCTCGAGGTAAAGGAGGATGTTGTGCTCCATAGGTATTTCTGTATGTGCCTTTGGTCTCTTTATTATTTCTATATATCCCAGTATTATTTCTAGCAGCAACAGCTGATGGAAAGGGGCTGCTGTGCCAGAGGTGGCTTCATGTGCCACAAGGGATGATCATCTTCCACCACAGTCCTGGAGGGTTTGTCATGCCAAGCTGAAGAGAAAAGAAGGAAGCAAAGGTGAAGAAAGTAGGAGACAAAGAGAGAAAGAGAAGAAAAGGGAGGAGAAGAGGGTGGTGAGGATGAAAGTTAACTGTAAGAGGACCAGGAGTGAAAGGAGGGGCTGGAACGATGTCAGCAACCCCCCCACGTGTACCCACAGGGGAACAGGCTGGAGCATCCCGCTCCCCGACTCCCAGGCATGTGGAATTTTAACCATAACTTGCAATTATAACCAGAGGATAAAATTTCAGCTTATTAAGAGGAGGTGGGAACCTGCAGGGCGATGCACATTAATTACTGCTGACATCCAGGGACAGGCTCATTAGACAGAGGTCTCCTCCAGTTCCAGCACACAGCTCCTGGCTCGAGGCAGATATTTCAGAGAGTAATTATGGAGCCTGTGCTGCTGGGCAGGTCAGAGGAGCTGGGCCACCTCCACCTCATCACCCCTCCTTGGGCTGCAGGGCTGAGAGAGGCTCTTGGGATGGGCAAGGGCTGGGAAGAGCCCAGCAAGGAGCAGGGGCAAAGCTCAGGCCTGGAGGGCCAGGACACAGGGAATGGCTTCCCACTGCCAGAGGACAGGGTTAGATGGGGTATTGGGAAGAGATCCTTCCTCTTAAGGATGGGGAGGCCCTGGCACAGGTTGGGCAGAGAAGCTGTGGCTGCCCCATCCCTGGAAGTGTCCAAGGCCAGGTTGGACAGGGCTTGGAGCAACCTGGGCTAGTGGGAGGTGTCCCTGTCCATGGCAGTGAGTGGAACTGGATGGGCTTTGAGGTTCCTTCCAACCCAAACCATTCCAGGATTTTATGATTCCTTTATTGCACCAAATAACTTTAAAGCAACTGACTGTTTTTACTTTGAAATGCTGCAGAGATACTTAACTCTGCCTGGGCAACTGTTGAAGTCAGTAATTCCCAGCAAGCCCTCGCTCCAAGCCCTTTCCCTGCTCGCAGAGCTGATCAGAAGTGTGTCAGGAAAAGCTTTGCTCTGTGTGCTTGCACAGAGATTCCAGGCTGGAAGCTCAGCCTGTGCCTGGCTGGCTGGGACATGCAGGGTCTCCTCCTCTCCCCGGGTCACTTGTTTGGCAGAGGAACATCCCCAGTCCCTGAAAGTGCAAATACAGCTTCCAGCCTCCTTGCAGAGGTAACACTGGAAAACACTCTCGGCAGTTTTGTGCCAGCAAGATGCACTCTGGTTTATATTTAGGGAATGCAAACAGGGAATAGTTCTGAATCCAGCCCAGAAATCCATTTAAAACATTCCTATAACTCTATTTACAGACTGTTTCTGTAAATGTTGTAACAGGCAGGCAGGAGGGGATCTCTGTGGATCTCTGTCTCTACTTCTGGGAACTCTACTGTGAACTGAGGGAGTCATACAAACACATTACTGGGGTTGTGTGTCCCCCCAACAGAGCCAGTGAAACTTTGCCATGACCCACCACTGTGCACCACAACCAGCACTTGTGTTTCTTTTACCATTCTTGTGATATTTAGTGGTGTTTTCCTGAAAGTCCCATTTCTTCTCCATCACTGAGAAGTAATCACAGACAGTCAAAAAAATAATCTATCCCTCCTGATTGCCACAGAAGGCTGGGAAATGTGAGAGGCAGATGGCCCAGAGGGAGCTCAGTGGGAGTCACAGATACAACAGCAGGAGAAGCAGTCCTGGGGGTTTCACTCTCCATCCCAGGGTTTGCACCCCTGGCTCCTGATTTTCAGGCATGAGAGCTTGGATTTGTTAATGCTGCCCCTAATGTGTGTGCAAGAATCTCACTGTAAGTAAATACCTAATTTTTGAGGATGCCTGAGGGAGTTGGGCACATAATCCTACAAGACTTGGGGTCCCCAGTTCTGCTCGGCTCTGCTGAAGCCCCACCCTTTAAGTGCCCCT
>NW_021939189.1:607243-624647 GCF_001715985.3 Manacus vitellinus
CTGGGCTGGGGACAAGGTGGGGATGGGGCACAGGATGGATCCATGGGCTGGGAGGGCTTTTCCAACCTCAGTGGTTCTGTGGTTCTGTGATTCTCACCTTAACCAGAGAGGCCACCCCATGGTGAGACTGTTGATGAGCCCTTGTGACAAAAACCAGCCTGAATTGTGTGCTTTTGCAAATGGCAGAGGAGCAGCCCCAGGCACAGGCCCAGCTGCCCAGGGGCCACATTCTGAGCTGATCCCAGCTCCAGGCCGTGCACAGAGTGCAGCCAAGCTGGCACATTGCCCACGGAACAAACCACAGCTTCAGTGATAACTCAAGCTTGCTCCCCAGCCTCTGGGAGGGGACAGCAAGGTCCAAGCCCTTGGGAGCCCTCCTGACACCTCTGTCCTTGGGGAAGGTGGGTTTGCTGCCCCGAGGGGTGTGAGCCTGCCCAGCACAGTCTGGCCCTGTTCACAGCAGAGCAGAAGGTTTGACAAGCCTTGGATTTAATTTGGATTTAACCTAAACTACTCCTGGCATTTCTGCTTTGGCCTCTGCCTGATTCTCCCCGTGGGGGCTGTGGGGGCTGTCCCTTTGGCTCTCGTGGAGCCTCCCCGTGGGGTGAGAGACCCCCATCTCCTGGGCACATGAGGCTGCCCCTGGGCAGGGCAGGACAGGGCCAGGGACAGTCAGGAGGACGGGTGTCACCACCCCCCTTGGCTGCAGGAGCGTTTCTGTGGCTCTGGTATGAGCTGGAAACTCCTCCTTTCCATTTGTAAACACCCTCCTGGTGTGGTGGGAAGAGGCCTCCCGTTCCCACAGCCCCGTGTGCCGCTGGAGGTGATGGTTCCACTGACAAACATGGAATGATGGAATGATAGGTGCCCCCCTGGCACGTTCCCAGCCCATGGATCCCATCCTGCCACGGTGCCACCGCACGGTCCTGACGGGTGCTGTGCCAAGGACAGCTCCATCCCACCAACCTGCAGGAGAATCACACACTCAGTCCGTAATTTGCCAAAGGAAAGACTCACACTGCACAAATCCAAGGGATGCTAAAGCAGAGTTTGCCCAGGAAAGAGGAGGGGAAGCCCCTCACCCTCAGACATCTCCTGAACCTCCAGTGTTCAGGCATCGTGCAAGGAAAATGCATTTGCCTGGTGAGTGTTTCAGGCAATGGGCATTGCTGTCCTTAACTTGCTTTAACCTTTCTCTTAAATATGTTTAAAATGACTTTTGTCAAAATGCTTCTAGTAGAATCCTCTTGTCTGGAGAAAATGGACTCCTGGGGTGCTGCTACAGCTGCAGCTTCAAGTGCCTGGGTTGGATATTTACTGCTGTATTATCCTCATTCTGTATCCAGGCTTTTGGGCAATTGCAGCCATGAGAGACCAGCAAAGACAATAATTTGGGCATTTGCAGACACGTCATGAGGCTGCCAGCAGGGAGTGGATAATCCCTGGCATTTCGGAGGGATGAGCAGTCACTGCACATTTTGGGTGGGAAGAGGCAAGTGATGTGTGAGAGCTGTGCAAGGAACACCTGGAAGGGCAGCGGAGGCCCTGGGACACTCCTGTGCCCTTGGATGTCATCCCTGGCATGACTCAGACCCATTTGAGCATTTCAAGGCCGGGATAACAAACCCGGGGCTTGGCACGTTGGGAGCACAGGCTGAGGGTGGGGTGATGAGCCCACCCAGCCCTGCCAGCACCTGGATCCTTGTCACTCTGCCCTTTTGGGCAATTCAGTGACATTCATAGAATCATGGAATCACAGAGTCCTGGAATGGGCTGGGAGGAACCTCAAAGCCCATCCAGTTCCACCCCCTGCCCTGGGCAGGGACACCTTCCACCAGCCCAGGTTGCTCCAAGCCCCGTCTGACCTGGCCTTGGACACTTCCAGGGATCCAGGGGCAGCCACAGCTTCTCTGGGCAACCTGTGCCAGGGCCTGCCCACTCTCCCAGGGAAGGATTGCTTCCCAGTATCCCTTCTAACCCTGCCCTCTGGCACTCTCTTGTGCAGATGTGCCCTGCCATGGGGCTGTGAGGACGAGGTCCCCTCAAGGTCCCAGTGAGGTGGCACTGGCAGCTGGCAGGGCTGTGCTGTGCTCCTGGCACAGCCTCACCAGGCACAGCAGCACCAGGCACAGCCTGGCCTGGGCAGGGGCTCACCAGGGACTGGGGATAAGTTTTTTCTAATCAGCAAATTGTCAGCAAATGCAAGATCACTGCTGATAAAACATATGGATGATTAAGAGCCTGGCAGGAGAGTCACTAACAAGGAAGAGCAGCTGAGGCAAACAGTGCTCCAAAATGCTCCACTCATCCACACAGAGAGTGTTGGAATATGGCTGGGAATAAAACTGGAAATGTGAGGGCAAGACCCTGGCTGTGCCCAGGCACTGGGCCATGGTGAGGATGCTGGAGATTGCTCCTGGAAAGCCCTGGGAGTGCATGGGGGAAAAAAATGTACCAGGAGCATCCAGGATGCTTCCTGGCAAACAAAGCCACCAGCCAGAGGAGCAGGGCAGTGAATTTGTCCATGGAAAATTCAATTACTCAGTGTTTAGACCAACACTGGAGATCTACATTCAGGTTTGGTGTTTGAGTGCTTAACAGAGATGTGCAGAGAGCACAGAGAGAACGAGTGAAATCCCTGAGAGGCTGCAAAAACACCCCATGAGCTCCATCTGCTTAACTTACATGGGATCCAGAGAGCTGCCTTTATTACAGTGTAAAAATATCTTTATTGTAAGGCAAGTACCTGGTGGTTTAAGGTGCTTTTACTGCACACAGAAAGGCAGAGCTGGTGCTGATGGCTGGGAGTCAAAGCAGAGAAGCTGAGAGGAGAGAGGAAGCACTCAGGGCTCTCAAGGCCAGGCCACTCCTGGGAGCTGGGCTTGGTGACACTCCTACCCCCCCAAACCCCACTCCTGCAAAATCTGTCTCACTGGAGCTCAGATTCCTGCCCACAGAGGAGCCTCCTCTGCTAATTCTCCCTGGCCCTGAACCTGCAGCTGCTTTGGGCCCTGGAAACAGATTTCTGAACGTGGTTCTTCAAAAAGCAGAGAGGGAAGATGAAAGGGAGAGGACTTAAAAACAAGATAAAGGCTTGGAAAGCAAACAGCAATTAACCTCCCTGCTCTGAAAGCCTGTTCTGCCAGAGCTCAGCACATCACTCAGGGAGGGAGCAGCACCTGCCCCACTGGGCACAGCCCTGCTGGGATGGGCTGGATGGGCACAGGGATGGCACAGCCCTGCTGGGATGGGCTGGATGGGCACAGGGATGGCACAGCCAGGCTGGGATGGGCTGGATGGGCACAGGGATGGCACAGCCCTGCTGGCTCTGCTGCCACCATGGGCACTGCCACGTGCATCCTGGGGAGGGATGTCCCCCCCATACCCACAGTGCCACTGGGAACAGGACACAGTGGTCCATGTCCCAGCTCCATGGAGCTGAGGAGGAGGAGGAGGGGGGAGCCTTTTCACCAGTGCCTGCTTGGCACAAAGCACCTGAGCTGGGGTAAGGTGGCACAGCCTGACCCCCAGAATGGATCTGGGTAAAGCACAGGGAGCTGAGAGCTCAGGTGAGACAGATAGCAGGAGGTGTTCCCTGCACAAGCAGTGAGCAAGGGCAGCTGGCAGGGTGTGGGCACAGGATGTGGGCACAGGGTCTGGGCACAGGGTCTGGGCACAGGCTGGGGCACAAAGGCAGCTGGAACAGTGGGATGTGAGGGCATTGCTGGTGGGACCCCGAGCCCAGGGTCACTTCCCAGGCTGTCCTCAGCCTGTCCCAGCTCCCACCATCCCTGACCTGACTCCAGGCACAGACAGACCTGTGGCCAGATTCCCTCTGCACCCTCCCAGCCCAAGACATTAGCAATACATGGAAGAGCTGTCAGGATCCTTCAGGAGTGGGAATACTCATAAATATGGAGTGGAACTGAGCTCAGTCAATAGCAGAGAGCAGCTCCTGGCAGAGCCATTGCCATGGTACCTGTCAGCAGCTCCACATTGTTTCACATGTCCCACTGCTCTGAAAGGAGCTTTTTTAAGCAGCAGCATTTGAAAACTGAGCAGTGAAGGAGACTGCTGTGGCACCCGTAAAGCAGCGAGCTGGGTGTGTTTGGTGACCTACATTAACTCCAGGGGTTCAGAACACGATCCCCCAGCAGCACTGACCCCTGTTGCTGATGTTCTATCACATCACCAGTTATTTCAGTAGCAAACAGTTCCCCCCTAACTTGGAGATTTGTGGCAAAATCACTCTAAGAGTGTGAGTTTCACCATCAGAAGGGGATTTCACCACAGTGCTTACGTAGCCACCATGCTCCCTCCGTACTGGGGAGACCCCATACTCTCCCATGAGGTCACTGGGTACTTGGAAGAATCACAGAATTATTAAGTTTCTGAAGTCTGACAACCCTTTCTATGAATAAATTCTTCCTGATGTCCAACCTGAACCTCCCCTGGCACAGCTTGAGGTCACTTCCCCTTGTCCTGTCACCTGTTGCCTGGGAGAAGAGCCTGACCCCCACCTTGCTTTCAGAGAGTTAGAATAATCAGAATAACTGTAGTAAGAGATTGCAGTCAGGCCCACTGGACTTCTCCATCAGCTTCTGGCCCCTTCTCCCAGTCCCACCGTGGCTGCAGCTGCCCCTGGAAGCCCAGAGCCCCCGGGATCAGCCCCACCCGGGGCAGTCAGAGGGGCAGGAGCCAGGAAAGGACTGGGGTGTCACATCCATCCCTCCCTGCTGGGCAGGAGCCAGGAATGGCTGGCACACACTTCCAGAGCGACCACAGCCCCTCCAGCCCCAGCAGCTTTCAGTGCAATGGCGTGCCAAGGGAAAAGGCAGCGTTCCCATGGGAACAGAAAGTGCTGACATTTCCAAACTAAAAAAAGAAAGAAGCAGCAAAGTACGTGCTCAGCAGGACGCCATGGCCGTGGACGTGGGGGGATCTGTATTGCCTTTCCCCTCTCCTGGGCTCAAAGGTAAGATACTTCTAAACCTCCTCACATCAGAGCCCTGGCTTGGCTCAGAACCATGAGGCAAAGTTCTCTTTACCTGCTCTGGGTGTTCTAATTCAGGCCAATTGCCTGCAAGATGAATTCTTATGCAGGGATGTATTGTGCAGCTTTACCTGAAACCACATTAAAGGAGAGGGAGCATCCACGTGAAATCCTGCTGGGGCATTTATCTCCCTCATGCAAAGTGATTGAGATAAATAAGGCAAATTAAACTGCCATATCGTTGTAGCTAAATTACTTGCAATGGCAACATGAGATGTGCTGGCTGTGTGGTAATTACGTGTCCTGGAGTTCAGAAGGAAAGGTCTTTAGCTCAGAGAGATGTTTCTCCCTCTGTCAGATCGAAGTGACGTTAGCGCTGGATGGGCTCGGTGACGTTGGACACCCATTTCTCCAGCACACAGACACAGAGCTGCCCCGGCTGCAGCTGGTCCCTGACAGGCTGGGAGAGCTGCTGCCATCCCAGCCCTTCTCCACAGCACAGCTTTGCCATTTAAAACCTGGTTTTTGCAGAACCAGGAGAAGAAGCCGGTGAAGATGTTGGTTGTTCACTTACTCCAGTCCATCCCACAGCATGGAGTTTGGGAGGGCAGGGAGGATGCTTCCAGCCCAGGAGAGGGGGTTGTGGGTGCCTGGAAAGCAGCCTGAGGAAGGGAAGAGAGACAAAAAGGCTTTAGCAAATGTTTCTGACAGAGTGAACAAAAACAGCAAATGATTAATGTCATTTAAGAATATCAGAAAGTGCCAATTTTTGTGATCAGGGAGCGACTTGGGAGGGAAGGTTGTGCTGCCAGCTGGAAGGGAGACCTGCAGGACCCAAAGGCTCCACAATGAACTGCCACTTTTCCCATTTGAAAATCTGAATATTGTAAAAAGCCACATCTAATTCCCCAGGGACCAGAAGGGGATCTCCCAGGAAAAGGCAAAGAAAATTTGACTGAAGTGTCCAATTTTTCTGAAGATAGAAAGCCAAGAGCATCCTTGAGCTCATATGGATAAAAGAATGGATGAAATGATGCATTTTCTGGAAAATAAAGCCCCACACTCTACAAGGAAGCTGCAGCTGCTGCCCCCAGAGCACAAAGGCTGGTGCATTGGAACAGATGCAGTGTGGTCCAGGTCCCCTGTGCCCAACCCAGCAAGCCTGGGCACATCTCCTGCAGGGTGGTCCCCAGGCCAGATCAGTCCTGTGGGCACCCACGGGCTCTCCATCTCCTCCTGACCCCCAGAGCCAAGTGCTGGAGCTGAGGGGATCATCCTTCCATCCCCTGCAGCCCCTCCAGGACAGGATCCAGCTGCTGGGCAGGAGAGATTCTGGTGATCAGCAAAGCTTTCCTGGAGCACAGGTGTCCAGAGTCCCACCCCCCATCCCAAACACCAAACCCTGGGACAAGCTCCTTCCCGGTGTCTCCAGCTCTCCTGTGGCAGCCACGAGCTGCACGCCAGGGAGCAGCTTCCAAGGGAAGCCCTGATGAATCACACACAGACCATTTCCCTGAGCCCACTGAGACAGGCACTTACTCCTCCTAAACTTTTATTAAGAGGAATTCATGAATTTTTAAAGGAAGCCTGAATTTCTCTCCTGGTGGAACAGGTTTCTGTAATGACAGAGAGAGTGCCACAGGCTGTCCAGCTCTGCTCCAGCAGGAGAGAGCCCTGCTGGGAAGTCTGATGTGGAAATGCAAGTCCCTCATCCCACTGCCAGAGGAGATGCTCTGGTGGGATGCAGGAGGGGTCCCCCCAGCACCGTGGGAGGGGGCAGCTCTCCTCCCCCCTCTCCCTTGCACACAGAGTGGAGCCAGGGACCCCTCCGTGTCCCCCACCTTTTCACATTTTCCCAGCACATGGCATCCTCCCTCTAACCTGGCCCTGGAGCCGCCTGTTCTCACAAATCCACCGGTTAAAATCTCCCAGGTATAAATGTGCCTGGAGGATCCATGTGGGAGCAGAGGGGGGGTGAGGAGCAGAGCCTGGCTCAGCCCTCCCAGTGCTCCTCCTGGTCCCCAGCAAAACCCTGGTCCTGGGAGGCCAGTGAAAGTTCACCACTTATTTCTGTGGGGTCAGAATTTCATCTCCAGAGCCCAACAGACTCCAGCTGGAGCACACACACACACACACACACACACACACACAATTACAAGTCTGTTTCTCTGATGCTGCACATAAAAACATAAATATTTTTACGTACTTGTTCTCACAAGACATTCATGAATATTTGCAGCCTTTCCCTGTGCTCTTTCTTGCACCTGTGCTGGGTTTGAGGCTGCCCCATCACCACAACGCCTTTTTGGAAGGCAGAACCACTGTAGTGAATAAGCGGATGTGGAGGGAGTGGTTTCCCAAGCAACAGTATCCAGGTGAGAGCGGGGCCCTTCCTCCTCATCCTCCTCCTCGTGGAGGGGCTCTGGGCAGCCAGGACCCTCTCCAGCACCGGCACTGAAGTGGGAGATGATGGGGGGGACAAATTACTCATCCACGGTGTACTGGAAAAGGCTCAGCAGCCTCTGGGTGGCACCTGGGCCGTGCTGCTGCCGGGCAGGAGAGCGCAGCTCTGACCAGAGCGGGGCCACTGGATCCCTGAGCACTGCCGGGCTCCGGGGGGCCGCGCAGCTCCGGCTGCTGCAGAGCTGTTTGCTAGAGCAGCCCGTGCCTTGCTCCCACCCGCGCTGCCTTCCCGGCTCCTCTGACTTCGTGACTGCTGAATGACAGCCGCAGGTTCAGCGATGCCGTGCAAAGCCGCTCCTAAAAAAAGCATCGGAGGAGGGCGGGAGCACAGCCTGCCCCCCGTGTCCCCGCGGGCTCAGGGCCCTCGGTGGGTGCTGCCGAGGGCAGCCGGCCGGGGGGCTCTGCAGACCCCCAGACAGACCCCCAGACAGACCCACACAGCCACCCTAAAGAGCACCTGCAGCGTGGCAGCCTCTCCCCCCGCAGGGCCCCCGCAGGAGCACCCACAGGACACCTGGATCATTGCAGCGTTTGCGTGGATGCAGTTCCCAGGGAGGCACGGTGAGTCATGGAATGGGCAGCGTCCCTGCCTGCAGGCACTGACTCATCCCGGGGCTCCAGCACCCCTGGCCTCCTCCGAGAGAGCTGACCTGTGTCTCACGGGGAGGGAGCAAACAGGACAGCAAATGCTGCACTTGTGGTACTTCAGGGAGTTCAGCAGCAGAAGGAGTGGTGGTAAAGCCCCTCGTGCCCATTTCGAGTCCATTGCTGGCAGCACTCTGATGGAACACAGGGCAAGGAGCTCCAGAACTGCTCTGTTCATTTTGGGATAACACAGCCACGCAGGGGGCTCCTGCAGAACCACCACTGGCACAGGCTGGCACAGGCTGCACCCAGCAGTGTCCTGCCTCCTCCACCCTCACCACTGACCACCCCCTGCAGCACAGCAGCTTGTGGCTGCCCTCGGGAAGAATTAGTGACAGTCCTGACACCCAGACACTTCCAGGTGAGGGAGTTCCCATCCCACCCCTCCATGTTTCAGAGACAGGAGGACGTGGAACCTCCTGCAGGTCCTGCCAGGGTGCTGCTCAGGGCTCGCTGTGGGACAGGCAGGTGCCTGGAGCACCCGATCTTGGCTTGCAGCGTGGCCAAGGGAAATGGTTGCCATGCTTTTGCTGTCTGTGTTGATTGTGCTGGAGGGGACTGGATGAGTTCTTTTGTCTTCATCGTTTGGACTCCACTATAGGCTGAACAGGGGCTCCTGCCCTGCAGACTGTTCCTGGAGGGAGAGTCTCCTGGCTGCTTCCCCACCACTCTTGTTAAACTACAAGTCTTATTTGGTCTTATTGGTCTTATTTGGTCTTATTGGTCTTATTTGGTCTTATTTGTCTGACTGGCTTAGGCTATAACCCTCTTTTATTTTCAGAAGAACAGAGGGAGCTGTTTTCTGCCATTGCTTTCGTGGCTCAGGGGCACAGTTTCCAATCTGGAGCTGGAGAAGCAAATCCACTCCTCTCTCCTTCAGGCAGCTGAGGACAATCTGTTGAAGACAAATTGTTGAAGACAATCTGTTCTTTCCAAGGATGGCTTCCCAAAGACAGGGCTCTGAAGATGTGCTGACAGACTCTGCTTGTCACTGGTGATGTTTGCTCCACCATTGCCTTTGTATTGGAAAAAAGAGGAATAGAGACAGGGCATGGACACTTGTCAGTCACAGGAGCAGACTACAAGTGCTGACTTCAGTCCCCTTAACTACAGTGTGAATATTTTATAACAAGGCCAAAAAACCCCCATGCAAACCTGTATCAAACTATTTCAAATTCCTCCACACAAAATGGGCCATGAAGGGGGTTATAAAGGCAATTCCCCCTTAACTCCAAACATTCTGCTCCTCACAGTTTAATGAACTGTGCTATTTTAATGCACTTTTGGAGCACGTCATCCATATTCTAACCACTGACCTTTTCCTAATGCCCTTCAGACATCCAACAAATAGGTTACATCTGTTCCTTCCAAAGCAAGGCAAGACGTGGAGACCAACATCTCCTGGGGTTTGGAGCGACCCAGCCTCACCCCTGTTCTCTGACAAAAGCTGGGAGGCAGGAACACGAGCACCCAGCCCCCGGGACAGAGCCCACCATGCCAGGGACCTGCTCTGCTCCTGCCACGCCCAACAAAGGTGACCCTGGCTGGTGGCAGAGCTCAGGGCGTGGTGTCCCCACCAGCTCTGGCCTTTGCCTCTCACTGTGCATGCTGGGATGAGCTCTGGTGAGCTGGAAACCCGTCTGGTGACCCGTGAGAGGGCTCCAGGGATCCCCACTGGAAACCGCTTCCCAAGGCTCTGCCAGCTGGGTTATTCACTCCCACGAGGAGAAAAACCTTTCCTAACTCAGTTTTGTGATTAAACCCCCCTCAGAGGCTGCTCCTGGGCCAGGGGATGGAGCAGAGCTGTGATGTGTCACTGCTCATCACTCACCGTGTGAGCCGGTGCTGGGAACGCGCACGGCCAGGAAGAACCTGAGATGCCCTTTTTCTTCTGTGGCTTTTCTCTCTTTTTGAAAAAAGAAAGTGCTTTGCAAAGGCTTAGGATTATTTTTTCCCACTTTTAGAGGGTTGGCAGGTTTGACATCCAGGAGAGCAATGAACTCCCTGGATGTGTTGTCATGGCCAAAACCCCGCTGCAGAGGAAGCCGGTTGTCACTGCTGAGTCTGATCCTGCCCAACGGGGCTGACACCAGGGAGGGACACAGGGGACACATCCTGCCATGGCTCAGGACAACTCTGAGAGAACTTGTGCACCAAACCAGTAACTCCAATCCAACAGAAACAGGCAATGAGAGATGTTTGGTTCAGCCCATCAGCTGAAGGAATGCAGGCATTTACCAGACCTGCTCTCATTCATGCTTGGATTTTTGTAACACCATCTACCAGCATTAGAAGGCCATGAAAAAACATCAGATAGTTGCAAAGGGGGAAGTAATTTCGTTCTCATTTTTCCCTTGAGATTGGAAATCCCAGGTAAACAGTAGAGCAGACTGATGTGCTTCTGCAGTAGTGCTGTGTGTGGACAGGGAACTGCCCAGTGGATGTCTGAGCCCTGCCAGAGCCCCACACGAGTGGGTCTCTGTGGTGACAGAAGTTGGGCTGAGCAGAGCTGACCCTCCCTGGGGGTGGGGATGGTGCAGCACACAGGAGCTCTGTGCCCACCCAGCACTGGAGGTGATGCTGCTCCACCAGCGGGTTCTCTGACGGATATTGCTGATGCCCAGCTGGAATTCTGTATTTCTGTGGACTTCCGAGTGGCTGGCTGAGGAGATGCTGGCTGCTAAACACCCTTCTCCATGTGTTTGGGGGGCTTCAAATGCCTTGACTCTGTTTCCATGCCCTGTCTGTGCCAGCAGAGGAGAACTCGGGCCCTGACTCTGTCTCGTCCCCAAACCATGCAGGGACACGGAGCCCACGAGGCCAGGACAGAGCACGGCTGCAGGTCAGAGAGGAGGCTGGGGCACAGATCTACCCTGCACACAAACCCCACACACCCTGCAATTCTGCCAAATTTCCTAAATGTGCTGTGACACAATGGTTACATCTGGGAGCTATTTCTGTAAAAGCATGGAGCTGATGTGACCCTGTCTGCTCCAGAAACACGCCGGGTTGCTGCACACAGCACCCACAGGCCAGCCCAAAACACTGCCTTCAACAAACAACTGAGATTTCCAGCTGAGATTTCCAGCCCAGCATTAACAGAGCTGCAGGTTCTCTCCTGAGGCACCAGAGGGGCTGTGGGCTCTGCTTCCAGAGGGGCAGGGGATGCTCTGGTTTGGCCTGACTGGGACGGGGAGTGAGCTAAGCCTGGCCCAAGCCCTGTGGATCACTTCCCTTGCCTCTCTCCATCACTAAAGCAAGCCCTCATAACAAGGGCAGACGTGATGGTAGGCTGGGAAAGCAAAATGAATAGATGAATATTTATTAATACATTATATGTTCAATATCTCATATATATATTAATTTTATATTATGAATGTTGTATATTATTTTATATTTACTGTATTTTATATGATTATAAATGAATATATTCTCTTGCCAAGGAAGTCAGTGGGAATGAAGTGAGCTCAGTTTCTCACAGGGTCAGGCCCATTAACAACAACTTTATGCCATTTCCAGGAAATCACAATGTTTAGACAGGAAAAGGTGTTCAGCTGTGAAAAACACAAATTTTCCCACAAAACTCAAGCTCTGAAAAGTCCAGTTTGTCAGTACTGGCAGTGCCCAGGTAAGAGAGGCAGAGCCAGGATTGCAGGGGTGCAGGGAGCTCACCCAGGCAGGACTTGTTCCCAGGGCCTGTTCCTTTGGTGTCCCCTGAGTGCTGTGCAGGGTAGGCCTGCTCCTGCCAGGCACAGCCAACCCTGACCCAGTTCAGCCAAGCACTAAATGAGGTGCTTATTGCTGAGCACTCTGCTCAGCACTCCTGGAGATCACAGGTGAAGAGCTCAGCGCTGGAAGGACAGATCTGTGAGAACCCAGCCCATCACAAACACGACACAATAAGATGCTGGAGGCACAGACAGGGTGACAGGAGGGCGGGTGACAGGCAGTGTCCCACGGGAGCCCTGCAGTGCCCCGGGCACAGCCCCAGCCTGAATCCAGCGCTCAGAGCTGCCTCTGCTCTGCCCTCCCAGAAGGCCTGGGTGTCCTCAGTGGGACACAGTAATTAAGCTGACATGGAAGAACACAACCCTTCTTCAAAGGGCTGGCAGATTGTTTGGGGATTTCTCCTGTAGCTGCACGGCTGCACTCGGGGGCAATATGAATATTGGAAAGGAAAAAAGGGAAAGGAAGCAAGCAGAGAGGGGAATGACAGAAAGCGAGGAAGCACAGAGGAGGAGGGTAGAGACGGTGTGCAGAAGAGATAAAAGCAAGACAAAGAAAATCTGTTCTCTTTGCACAAAGTGATGCAGAGAAAGGACTGAGTGAGCACACCCGGCCCTGCCCTCGGCCAGCACAGTTCAGAGGACACAGCTGGCACGAGACGGGGCTGTGCTGGACTCTGAAGTCTCCCCAAACGCTGTGTCGAGGGCTGGAACTTGCAGATCCCAAGCTGTCCTCCCTCCAGCCTGGCTGGCAGAAGACACAAGTGCATCAGGCAGGAGCAGCTCCTGCTCTGGCTCCCGCAGTGGGAACGCTCTGCTCGGAGCAGAGCCCTCCAGGCAGGTAAACCACACAAACAACGAGGGAAGAGTCACCCAAACCACTGCACTGCTTGAAAGCGGGTTGGAAAGGGATGAGAGAGTAAGATACAGTGCTAAAAGCAGCTTGGTTCCTTGGGGTGAGCAACCACATCTCCAGAAAAACACAAAGAAGGAAAAATCCTCTGAGGTAAGGAGCAATAGAGAGATAAGTCTGATTAGGAAGACAACTATTAATAGCAATTATGCTTTAATTACTGTGCCTAATCTTTTTGAACCAGCAGTTTCTAGCATGTCCTCTACCAGGCAAAGAACTTAACTCTTCCGATTCTGTTTTCCAGAGCTGCAGAAGGAAAATGAGTGGATCTACTTCCAGTAGATTCACCAGCAGCTAGACATAAAAGCTTTCAGGATATTTACATGAACTCTGCATAAGACAGATGCCATTAAGAAAAGTAGGAGTTGTCCTGTGCGGGTCCAACGTTGCATGAGAGCATAAACAACCTCAGCACTTCTGTCTTGATGGCTGTTTCTCCAGGGCAAGGGAATTGTGCTCCCAGGCTGCTGCCATAAAACTCCCAGCATAAAAAAGGCACTGCAAAGGACATGAGATAGTCTAGACAGAGGGAAGCACTCCAGTCCTGCTGGGAGGAACCACGGCTGTGGCTGGGAGCTGTGGCTCAGCCAGCACTGCTGTTCCTGCCATCCAGGAGCCGAGTGTGAGCCAAGGGACCTGCTCAGCTGCTCTGCACACTGACTCTCCCATGGGGATGGGGTGGAGAGACAGAGCCCCCTCCAAGTGCCTTCACCTTGCTCTGAACTGGGACAAAACAGGGAAGAAGACAAATAAACCCAAATCCACCTATCCCTGCATGTCACGGTCACGGGTGGAATGAACCTGGAGTGGTTTGGGTTGGAAGGGGCCTCAAAGATCATCTAATTTCAGTCCTCACTAATGTTTGCAGCCAGTAATTATTAAGCTTTACCCGTCCCATGGGTAGGAACTGAAGGTGAGGATTCACTTGTGAGATGAACACAACTGCACTGTGACTGTAACTCAGTGGATGGAAAGGTCCCCACTGAGAAATCACAACCTTTTTCTGCCTAATCTCATATGCTTGATACCACTTTGGGGGTATCTCAGGAGCCTATTCCCATTCTGTCCTATTCCCCCACTGTCTTTGGAGTAAATGTTTTTAAAAGCAAACTTCAGTAGTATTAATTTTTTAAAAATATGGAAATATGTCAAACCCAATTTGTTAACACCCTCCCCCCACAATACTACATTTCAAAGCATTTTCCAGCCTTGTAGATGTTGGATTTTTTGTTAATGTAAGGGGTGGGGTGGGGTGGGGAATTGTCTTATTTTTTCTCCATAGAAAACTGATAAACAAGAAGTTGATTGTTTAGTGTTAAAAATGAATCTTTTTGTACATCTGAATAAAGAGTCCTTCCAAGCACTGTGGAACAACTGACTATTGCTTTGAAATCACACACAAATCTAAATTGGTTGGTGTAACTCAGAACTTCTACTATCTGGCCCAAATTAAAGAGAGGCCTCAAGAACAAACTTGGCACGAAGACACTGAAAGAACAATGTGCAATGGGCAGAATAAAAGCCTTGCAGGGAAGAGCAATAAATCTGTCAGCAGTGTTTCACCCAGCAGAGAACCAGCTCCTCTGAGCCCGGGGTGCTGTGACACCTCAGGAGCTCATTTTCAGCAAACATGGCAAGGTCAGAGCCACCTGACCCTGTACCCGAGGGCTCCCTGCAATCCAATCCAGCCCTGGAGAGAAATGAATTAAAAACCCTGCTTGGGAGGAGAAAGGGATTCACAGTGCCCTTCCTTGAGGTGAAGGTACAGCTGAGAGGGCACGAGGGGGCTGTGGGCAGGGTGTGGGGTGGCTCATGGGGCACAGGGCACAGCCAGGGCTGAGCTGGATCTCCAGCAGGGGAAGTGCCCATGGCCTGACCCGGGCTCAGAGCACAGCAGGTCCCAGCACAGGGGGTTGTGGGAAGCTGAGAGGCAGGATTCAGGCTCAGAAAGGCTGAAATCCCTCATTACAGGGACAGTCCCACCTACCTGCAAAAATATCTCTAAATAAACAGCTGAGAGCGTCTCTCTGGGGAGGGAGAACAGCAATTCAGTGAACAGCAGAAGCAAAGACACCTGATTTCCAAAGTGATGTGTCCTGTCCCTGCACACACCTTCTGATGGGTCCCCAGTCCTCCCTCACCCTTCAGCTTGATGAGACCATTACCCTGTGCCTGTGTCACAACCATCACCCCTTTCTGGGGGTTGGGATCCAGGTTTTCCAGCCCTGCACACTCCAGGAGGCACAAAGGCTCTGGGAGGGAGCTGTACAGACATCCCCATGGTGTGACTGAAACACTTCATTCTGGGAAAAACTGGGCTAAAAATGTAGATCACTGTAACAGAGACAGTCTTGAGGCACAGGCTTGAGAGGCTGCACTAAAGCCATCTGAGGATGACCTTTGTGAGAAGGTCCCCAGGAATAATTACTCCTCTCTGGGTGCCTGCTGTTTGCTCCTCCATTTATCCAGGCGGGATCATGCCCTTGGTGGCTGGTTTTTGGCTGAAGCCACCTGCAGCACCCCAGAGGGCCCTGCACAGCATCACACAGAGCCCTGCCTGCACACAGCCCTGCCTGCACACAGCCCTGCCTGCACAGCTTCACACGCCCCGAGCACTGGGCTGCTATCCACTGAAGGGTTTGTTATTAAATCCCACTCACTCTGGAGTAACTGAATTACCCAGGTTTTAGTTGAACCAATTAACTGATATAATACATGGCTCTCGCTCTCTCAGATGAGGAGAAGCATCCTGCTTTCTGCTCATGTCTCGCTGTGAAAGTGATTTTTTTAAACACTTTAATCTAATTAACTTGTTGAGTCTGAGAATCTGTTGAAGGCGCTCAGGTGATGAGAACGGGATGTTGCTGTGTGTGGTGCTGAGCAAGGAGAGAACTCCCTGTGAGGGTGAGGGGGCTTGGAAAAACAGTGCTCTGAGGACACAGCAGTTCAGAGGCCGGGAGGGCTCCCTGGCTGACCTGCTCTTCTGCTAAAATACAGCTGGGAAGGGAGAGCAGTCAGCAAGAAGCACTTTCAGACTGCACTGGCCGTGGGCTCCTCCAGAGAGAAAAGCTAAATAAGGGGGTGCATGTGATTGGGGTCTCAGAAATCCAGCTAAAAAGGGAAGGCAAGGACACACAGACATGTGGCCAGGCTGACTCCATCCCTTCCCCATCCCAAATGCTTCCCCATGGAAACACAGTGTTCCCTCAAAGCTCTCCCTGTATTGCTGTGATGAAGCACAAGAGGAGTGTCCTGACCATGGGCTGTTTTGCTCACATGGGTGTTCCAGACTGAAGCTGGAACGTGCCTAACGTGCAGCCTGGTGCTGCAGAGCTCTGCAGGAGCAGGGAGCAGTGTCCTGGGAGCCCAGCCTGAATCATCCCCACAGCAATGACCTTGCACACGTTTGTTATGGGAAATCACAGGAGTACAGACCTTGAGGAGCTCCCTGAGAACCCAACAGCCCTTGGATCTTCTTGTAGGTGGCCCTGGAGGCAGCACTTACATACCAATGGGAAGTAATTGTGCTGGCCCATCAGGCAAGGTGATAAGGAACAGGGGTCCAAGGTATTTAATGTAAATTATCTCCCAGGGTTTCTATCTGAAAATGAGTCAGAGGGAAGCATCATGGATTAATTCTGACTGGCCCTTGCAATGTGACGGTAAATGTTGCTATAAAATAAAGGATGAGGTATTGTGAATGAAACTCTAAATGAAACAAATAAAACAGGGATGCAGATGAAGTTACACATTTGTTACTAATGTTTACAAACATGAACTGAATCTCACAACCTACACACTTTGGTTGATTTTAAATTAGGACAAAGTAGAGGTTTTGTTCTTTTCCTTATTGTGGCATTTGAGCTCCTGTGGCTGCACCTGGGGTCACACAGAGTTGCTGGTCAGAGCAGATTCCTGAAGCAGCCTGGTTGACACTGTCCAACGAGCCACCCACGGAGCCCAGAGCAGGGCTTGGAGGGCACACATATGTGTGACTCCCTTGGCCACCTGGGGCAGAAGCCCAGACAACCTGAAGTGACACTGAGGCTCTAAGGCCACAGGCTTCCACCCCAGATCACAGAACCCCAGAATCCCAGACTGGTTTGGGTTGGAAGGGACTTTAAAGCTCAGGGACAACTTCCACTAGAAGTGTCCTCAGATGGGACTTCACTGGCCCTCCATCCTGTCCCACCCAATGCTCTGCAGAGGAGAAGAGGAAAGGAGAGGCATGAGGGGTGGTCACACCCCAAACACAGATGGAATCCATGCTCCCCTGGGATCTGGAGACTCTCTCCGGATGCAGGGATGAGATGAGGGCACTGAGGGCACCTCAGTCACTCTGTGCTGCATAAGCAGATTAAGTTTACGTGCGGCTGATCCGTGGAGAAATGGATCATCAGGGCTCCCTGACAAAGACAGATGTCTCCCGACTCACATTCTGCTTGCTCACAGCAAACACTCCTGTGATGTTATTTACGTGACCTCTCTTCTCTTCCCTGACTTGCATCACTTCACTACTCAACCTCCAGCCTGGGCTGCAGCCATCTCATTAAACTGGGCCCATTGCTAAAGCAGCCCTGACAATCACTCCTCTTCCTGATCTCTCTGTCCTCCCTGGAATGCTCCTGATGCCAACTGCTGTCCAGTGGAAAAAGCATTTAGAAG
>NW_021939189.1:625427-633523 GCF_001715985.3 Manacus vitellinus
CCCCCAGCAGTGCTCCCCAGGACACCCCGGCACTGAGGCCTGGCTGCATCCCAGGTATTCCTTTGCTCATTCCCATACCGTGGAACAGCTCCCTGAGAGAAGCTCCCCGTGGTAATGGATTGTCTCCAGAGCCCTTGGGATGCTCTGGGAGGTTTGGGCAGCCCCCCCGGAGCAGCTCTGTGAGGCTCATGGAAATTTACTGCAGTGCATTCCACGGAGTTACTCCGGGCTCACACCATGGAAGTGGGAGCACAATTGACCCCCTTGTTCTGCGTGTCTTGGCTCCGAGGCCTTAATTAGACTGAACATTAAAAAAAATCCACTGACTGGAGGGAACAATTTGGCACTTAGAGAGCAACACAAATTCTGTAGCAGGAGCAGGGCAGAGCATGAGGAGCAAAGGCAAGAACAGGGAGAACCACACTCAGAGGGGTAAAGAACATGAATTTTCTCTGGAAATTTTATTTAAATTATTTGTAACCTAATTTAGCACATCAAGGACTGTTCAGTTTTTGTGTGTTCTGGATGGACACAGTACTTCAGGCCAGCTCTGATTTCCAAGGACACAAGCACTTCCCTGGACTTAATGGAATCATTTCCTCTTGAAAACGTATCCCATTACTGCCCTATGTCAGCTTTTCCTAATCCTGGCTCAATATTCCTTTTGCCTTTGGGGGAACATCTACACAACGTCTGCTTTCACTCCCTTTAAGATCAGAGCCCAGGATGTCACTGCAGTGATTTGTGGTCAAAGACCTGGAAGAGACTTGGGAATTCACCTAGTCCACAATAAAGCCCACATCAACCCTGCACACTGTCCCACTGAGCAAGGACCCAGCATGTCCAGGTTTTCTGGCTTCTGTAAACCATCTTCCTGATCCAGGTGTGCAATAATAACTAATTTTGTTTGTTTGTTTGTTTAGGACAAAGGAAAGAGTTCTTGAAATATACTTGGGAATACAAAAGCTTGTTTCCAGCTCAGGTCAGGGTTTAACACACACCAACAGTCTCTGATGTTCAATTTGCAGCTTTCTCAGTCTACAGGAAAAAATCCAAGCCCACCCAAACTAGGAGAATCATAGCTGTGGGCTAACCAGGGAGCACAGACTGCACGAGGAGATGGGCTGCTGAGACAAGGGTGTTCCTGCACTCAGGTACAGGAACCAGCATCTCCTGCTCACAGCAAATTACTCTCGTGTGAGAGCTGTTCCCTCGTGAGAGCTGTTCCCTGGGAATTCCCAGCTGTCCCCGGAGCGGGAAATCGCAGCAGCCATTTGTGTAACTGGGGAAGCAGAGGGACATTTGTGTAACTGGGGAAGAAGCAGAGGGACATTTGTGTAACTGGGGAAGCAGAGGAACCAGCCAGGCTCACCCTGCTGCTCACAGCCCACTGAGCTCTCCGTGCATCTCCCAGTCCTTAATAAGCATTTGGCCTTAATTGCTGATTTTATTGCAGCCCAGTACTTTTGCCAGAATTGATGAGCATTGTTTGCAGTGCAGTTTTATGGCTCTTCCTCGCTCCAGTGCCTGTGGAATTGGATCTCCCTTCCTCACGCGTGGCATGGCGGTACCTGGCACCATCTAGTGCTGGGATGCCAGGCTGGGGCACAGAGCTGGGCACCCAGACCTCGGATCATGGGATCACAGAACATCCTGTGGTGAAAGGGACCCACAGGGATCATCAAACCCAACTCCTAAATCGTCTCTGTGGGAAGCAGCTGGTGCTGGTCAGACCAGAGCTCAGGAGCTGGAGTGAAAAATCTTCTCAAAACTCCTGGTCAAACTGCCCTGGTACAGCCCAGAGCCCCTGGGAGACAGGGATCTGGGAGGGCTCCAGGAAAACTTCAACTTGAGCTTGACAACAAGAGGTTTAGGGTGTAAAATCCAGAATATTCTCGACTCCTGCAGGTTTCCTGAGGACTCGGCCATGGAGCACCTCTGCTCTGAGGAAAGGCTCACTGGGTGCAGTGGCATTTCCCAACCAGCTCACTGGTCTGAGCTCTGACCCCCAAACATCCCCCTCTCCCTGTGGAAACCTTTCACCCCCGAGGAGCAGAGTCCCCCAGCAGCCGATGAGCTTCCACTTGTTACTCTAACGTGAGTTTGGGGATATTTAACTTTAAAGCAGAAACATCAGTTCCCAGCTGTGAGTCCAGAGCATAACCAGGACAGGGTGAGAGCTCATTCTGTGAACCTTTACATGAACCTTTACATTTTATGGCAAAACTGTTGATTTTTGTATAGAGCAGTAGATTCCCTGATGAAGCTGGGGATGCTTAAATGCCTTAAAATGTTGGCCTCAAGCTGTTATCAAATTCAGTGCAGGCAACAACAAACAGAAAGCTGCCACCATCCCAACCACTTCAGAAATCAATTATTTTAGCAGCACCCCTATTGTCAAATTAAGCTTTTAAAAAAGATGCTCCATGAAACCAACACTCATTTATCAGAAAGTGCCTCAGTACAACACAAAGCCATAGACAGAAGATTTTTTTAATAGGGCATGTTTATTGCAGAATTGTCTACTACCCGTTTGACCCATGAAACACAGTTAAATTAAATCTACTGTAACTGGCATCATTTGGCAGCTGGAGTCTTTATTACAAGGCAATTCCAGCAACCAGAGCTAAGGAAGGGCTTCATTATCCTGGGGAAAGTGAAAACACAGAGTACCTGCCCTTGGAATATCTAAATGTATGTACTGTGACCATAACCATCTGGGGCAAGAGAGGCCAGGAATACCTTTTTATACATTTTCATACATTTTCTTTAAATTTTAAGGGCATGATCTTTAACTTGTGTCATCCTGGACTCTCTCTAATTCCCATAAATAAATCCAGTAACAATCAGCACCACACAGATATATTTGGTGTGACTTCCAGAGCAATCCCATACACTCCTGGAGGCAGTGGCTGTATTTGTGTTGCCTAAAAAAATGTTATAAAAATGCTTCCAACTAAGCTGCTCTAAGAATGTTACTGGCTGTAGTAGAGCCTCTGAAATCTGGCACAGCAACACCCCCTCAAGCTACAGAAGTCTTTTCTTTGTCCCAGGAAATCTCATGTATATTTAGCAGAGTTAAATTTAAATTATTATTTTCCTCCTCTGCTTGTGCTCCCCAGCAACAAAGAAACAGTAATTGAGGGTGAATGTTTTGTGAAACCACAACGTGAGACAACAGAACCGCAACCCACTGTGTTAAAATACTTGTCTGCACTCCAGCTGAGCTTCTTCCCAGCACACAGAACCTTTCCCTCCAGGAGCAGGGAATGCCTACAGGCTTCCTGCACCCGCTCCGGGGCCACGCTACCCCATCTCCAAGGATATTCTTCTTTTTGCTTCACGTTTTCTCCCCAGGCTGCCTCCTTCATCAGCTGCTCCAGCGACCTGGCTGCAGCTCTGCTCCTCGGGAGCTCATCCCTTTCCAGGGAAATCCACAGCAGTGCTTTCCCTGTGGCACTAAACCTGCATTATATGGGAAAACTGTTGTTTAAACATGTTTCAAAATGGCTTTTGGTGGTCTCTTTGCAAACACTGCTCCTTCCCCCCAGCACCCCCAGGACAAGTGTTATCCCTGCAGGGATGTCCCGAGCAGAATCCTGAGCTGTTCTCATTGGCCCCTTTAACCCCTTCCTATTGGCTGTTAACCCCTTCCTGCAACCTGATTGGTTACTCTGTGATTCCTCCGAACCCTATAAATGCAACCCCCCACAATGAGCTCTCTCTCGCCTCCTCCCCACTCGGGTGTGCTGACTCTGTGCCTGCCGTGGGACCGTGTGGGTGGAAGGAGGGGAGGGCACCTCTCCCCTCCGGGCTCAGGGACTGAAGAAACCCCTGATGCTGGAGTTCCCTTTCCCTATCCTTCAAGCCGTCGGAAATGGTTCCTCAGATGGAAATGGAACTAGAACTGGGCCACCCCACGTCATGGGGGGAAAGGGATCCAGACTTCCCCTTCCTGCAACCACTCCTGCTCGAAGGAAAAGGGGCGTTTGGATCCCCCCACCTCTGCTCTGGGCGTGCCCAGCCTGATTTGCATCCCCAGGAGCTCCAGGAGCTTTGCACCGTCAGCTCCTCTCGGAAGCTCAGCACAAAGCCATTCCCAGCACACCACTCACTCTGCATTCCCACACGGACAGTTCCCTGCAAACAGCAGTCCCGAGCAATGCTCTGCCTTTTCAGTGATTATCCACAACAACCTACGGGAGCTCCTGCCAACAGCTGTGCTTTTATCCCTGCTGGAAATGTCATTTGCTGTTTCAGGAATCCCACCAGCCCCTTGGAGCTGCTATTAAAAGAGAAAACAAACTTTCTTCTGTGAAACGCTATCGAGAGAAAGCACCTTTTTCCAAAATGCCAAACTCTGCACTGCGCCTCCCCAGCTGCTTCCCAGGAACAGATGTGCTCCCTGCTCCCGGCCTGGGATGCAGCTTCGAGCCAATCCCAGTTCCCTGGATACAGGTCTGCTCTTTGGGCTGGCATTTGGTGAGTCGATCCCAGATGTTCCCTGGTCTGTTTTCATAAAGCAACATGTTCTAACAGATTGATTCTGATACCTCACTCCAAAGCACTTATTCTCAGAAAGATTTCCAAACCTCAGGTGGCCATAAATAAACATAACCCCATTTCAGCTCTAAAACCCAGAACTGATTCCATTCATCTCCTCCTCCAGCTGCTCCAGTGCCACCCTCACCCTTCAGAGATACAGCAAACATTTGCCTTGGAAGTCAACAGGCCTCAGTTGGCTTCTGCAGCCAAAGTTACAATTTATTAGAGATGGGAAAGAGATGCTTCTGAACCAGCCCAGAGCACTGAGTGCCACAGCCAGGCCTTCCTGGGACACCTCCAGGGCTGGGCACTCCAAACCTGCCTGGGCAGCCCCTGCCAAGGCCTCACCACCCTTTCTGTGCAGAAATTCCTCCTGATGTCCCACCTGAGCCTCCCCTGGCACAGCTTGAGGCTGTTTCCTATTGTCCTACTCCTTGTTCCCTGGGAAATGACCACCCCTGGGCACTCATGGAATGTGCTGCAAGGGAAACGAACTATTTTTACTGACCCAAAATGTGAACAGACACCGCTCTAAAGTGAGGATGTGGTGGCCACTCTGCAAGACAATCTCCAGCTGCAACGATCATATTGAAATAAAACACCCCAGCATCCCCCTGCTAGAGCTGTTTTCCTGCTTTAACTGTAGTTTTATAAATCTCCATGGAAATGTTGCTCATTTGGACAGTTGCTCAGCGCACCAACAGATGGGGTATGTTAATCAGTTTTTAAGGATATGCTAAAAGTCTGGGATAATTTGAGTTCTGTGTTCAGAATGTTTGCAAAAAACACAAACTTGTAATACATAAAAAAAAAAGGTTCACTCTGATGCAGTGGAAGGAAACAGGATCTTAGAATATTTAATTAGAGGCTTTTAAAATCACCAATTTTCTGTAATGCTGAATAGATTATTAAATCAGACTGTCTTCTTATATTTGAGTTAAATTAGGCATGAAAAATAAACATAGTTAAATTTATCTTTCATTTAGAAACCTGCTTCAGATTCTGAAGGGATCAAAATACTTGACTAGAACAACAACTCAGATGTTTTATTGCTTTAACTGATAAAAGTGCCAGGGCAGCAACAACACAACACTGGTTCTAAAAATACCACACGTGGGGCTCCTAAACTTTCCATCTTCACAGTAGGTAAAAAAAAAGGAAGTAAATAATCAGCAATTTCTTTGCAAAGTGCAATATCTGAAGGGAAGAAGAAAATCAAATGTGTATTATGGATTTCACCAGCAAACCAAGCAAGGGGGCTGCCCCGTCCTGGGCTGTGGCAGCACCAGGGTTGAACCAGCAGGTTCTCAGTTTTTGAGGCAGTTTTGCATGTTTTTGCATGTTTTCTCCCTTGACAAGGGCTCTCATGCTGCTGCTTGCACTCCTCTGCAGTTACCACCACTTCCAACCATTCTTCCTTGGGTAATGTTAACACCTTCCAGAACCTATAATAACTTTATATTGTCAAACCTCTGCACATTTTTGTGACAACCTCGTAATGGTAACAGAAAATTAATTCCATTAAATCAGTTTTTCTTCTCTGTGATGTACAAAGAAAATCCATAAATGCTGACTGCATTATTTCTTCTTGATTACCTTAATGAATATAAGAGTTTGCTATTTTATTACTATTCCTCTGTCAAATAGCCATTGACTATATTATCAGCAGCAGGCAAATGGAAAAGATACATAGAAAAATCTGCAAGATTTTGATACAATCCCAAATACACGTTCTTCTTTGCATTCTTCACTTTCTCCATGATAGGTCCAAGGATTAAAACCTAATTCTCACGCTTGCACTGTGTTTCAGGATGAAGCACTGAGTGCTGCAGGGAGAGGATCTCCCCATTCCCGCTGTAATGTGGGGAGGTCACAAGCCAGAGACAGCAAGGACCAGCCAAGATCCTGGTCAGAGGTTGAGCTGGAGATGCCATGGGATATGTTATCCCGCCATACAGTGCAAGATTACAGCCAGGAAGAGGGAACAGCAATATCTTTCCAACCAGGAAAAGAACAGACTAGGACAGGATCATGGGGCCTGGAACACAGCCAAAATTTTAAATGGCAAATTAATTGCAAAAAGAAAACTCCCTGGTATTCCCTCAGCTCCCAGAGGTGCAAAGGAAACCACAACAAATGTGCAGGGACCAGTTCTGACCCTGAACTTCGAGGAGCTGGGAAATTACATAAATTCCAAGAGAAATGGCTGAAATGGGAGAGTGGGAAACATCACTGAGCACTGCATGAAAACAGGAGATTTCTGAGCAGGCACACAGGTTGGTATGAAACCAAAGCATGTGAAACCCAGGTATAAGTCACATAAAATAAACCCAGGTATCATTCTGAGCTCAAATCTGTCACGTTTATATTTTATTTCCGTTAGTTAGCAAACATTTCCTGGCTCGGAGTGTTCAGGATGGCATAGGGTAAGTGCAGCCAGAAAGAACAAACTGAACAAGGTGGACTCAAACCCTGGAACTGTCCAGCTTTGCAAGGAGGTGATATTTGCGAGGCTGGATTTGGAATGTGAATCTGTACTGCCATCTGCAGAGAGCAGCTTGGCAAATTAATGGGCCGTCAGTGTAGCAGCAATTAAAGTGCCAAAGTGCAAATAGGGGGATGTAAGGTTGGAATCAGGGGGGAAAGAGGACATGCCGTGACACCTTTGTCCCAGCTGACGTTCTGCACAATGCATGGTGCGTCTCAGGAATGGATTTTATACTCTATTTCTTAAATGCTGGTTTTTTGTTCTTTTAGGAGGAAAACTGATGCCCTTCTGTTCCTCCCACGTCCTCCCCAGACCATTTGCAGCTGGAGGCAGCAGGATTGTGCTATGCATGTGCTGTGCCCAGGAGCTCCCTGAAAACCTCTGCTGTGTGAAGGGCTTGGCCACAGCAGTGCAGAACTGCTACTAAATACCATCACAGGGAATAAAACCAACAGATCCCAAGGCGTCTGTGTCAGTGACCACTCGGAGGCCTGACTTTGCTGTGATTTATCTCCCCTCACACTGAGGGAGTGGCTGCAGCACGTCCCGAGGCTTGGAGCTGGTTCTGGTTTCAGCCCAGCTCTGTGTCCCTTTTCCCCTGTGAGACCCTGTGCCACAGCACCAGTAACAGTGTGTGAGGTAACATGATCAGCAATAAACAATGTATCTGAGTGTTTCTTACAAAACAAAAGACTCGTTCCCTCACTTCATTCCCAGGGAATTCCCATGCTTTGTTCCCTCAGGAAACACCTTCCAGCTGAGGAGTGAACAGCCCACCCGGTTCCTGCCCATGTCCCAGCACATGGACGTGGAGCTGCTGGAGTGAGTTCCGAGAGGCCATGGAGATGCTCCCAGGGCTGGAGCCCCTCTGCTCTGGAGGGGCTGGGAATGTTCACCTGGAGAAGAGAAGGCTCCAGAGAGACACGAGAGCCTCTTCAGGGCCTAAAGGGGCTCCAGGAGAGCTGGAGAGGGACTGGGGACAAGGGATGGAGGGACAGGACACAAGGAATGGCTTCCCACTGCCAGAGGGCAGGGTTGGATGGGATACTGGGAAGGAATTCCT
>NW_021939189.1:634358-656172 GCF_001715985.3 Manacus vitellinus
GGCGTCCCGCCAGGCCCTGCTGCGGGAGGAGCTGGCCGAGCTGCAGAGCCAGGCCCAGCGCACGGAGGTGGCGCGGGGCCGCCTGGAGCGCCGCAACTCCGACCTGCTGGGCAAGGTGGACTCGCACAGGAAGCAGCTGGAGCAGAAGGAGGCGGACTACAGCCACCTGAGCAGCCAGCTGCAGGCCAGGGACGGCCAGGTGAAGCGCTGCGAGGACGGCAAGGTAAGGGGGGGTCCCCGCTGCCCTGGGGCCGCTCTGTCGGTCCTCCCCCGCCCAAGGTGTCCCCGCAGCCTCTGCTCCTCCAGGGTGAAACAGGGCCCCGAGGCGCTGGGCTGGTGCTGTGGGACAACTGCAGTGCGCTCCGGTTTCTGAAAACACCCCTAAAGCCGGCTGGAAACGTCCGGTGTGTGCGCGAACAATGAACACCCCCCGAGCTCGCCCTTTTCCATAAGGCTGCTTTAAATTTGTTTGTTGTTTTTTGAGTTTTCTGTCTCTGCTGAGGTTATTTGATCTTTTGTGATCAGGCAAGAAAACCCAGACAGAGCCGTAAAGCTGCAGTTTCAAGGGAAATGAAACCCGTGTGCTCTTCGGTGGCACCCTGAGCTTGCCTCTCGGAATGCCTGGCACAGCACACTCTGATTTTTATGCTGCCAGCGTGTGCTTGGGGAAAAAAATCCTGCTGCTGACATATCGTGTCATTTTGCTTGGCTTAGAGCAGCCAAGCTCATACAAAACTCAGCTGGTCCTTTCAGTGGGGGTGGCCTGGGGATCTCTTTGTTGTGGAGGATGAGTGAGTGCCTCGACTTTCACTGTTCCTCTTTCATAACCATCTCGAGAGCTTCCCAGGGCTCAGCACACAAGTTCTCCTGCTGAGGGTGAGTGCGGGGAGTATTTGCATGCAGGTCATCACTCCGCTCCTTGAACACTGTTCTCACAGTGGGATTTGTGGAAATGCCACACTCTCGGGGTTATTGCTGGCTGGGTTTGGTTTTTTGGCCCTTTGTATCACACAGAGGATGAGCCGCATAAAAAATGCATTTAATTGTCAGAAAAATTGTCATGAATACTTGCATGCCCCATTCCAGAGTTAGACTCCCTCAAAATGATTAAGTTTGTATTAAAGTTTCCTACAGAACCATTAAAATTAAGCCCTTTGTGTGTTCAGCAAATTTATTTTTTTTCCCACTTAGATTGGACTAAAAAGCCCAATTAGGTATGGAAGGGACTCCATGATCTTAAAGGTGTTTTCCAACCTCAATGATTCAGTGATTCTAAAGCAGTTGGGTTTTAGCCAAGACACTTCCCTTCTGTCTGCAGAGGGGCAATCAGCTTGTTTGGTGTGTTAGTGTAACTGCCTGCAGGGTAGAACTGCCCTGGTGGGGTTCAGGTAAGCTATCAGGAAGAATTCAGGAAGTGTTTCTTCCTGGAAAGGGCGGTCAGGCCTTGGCAGGGGCTGCCCAGGGAGGTTTGGAGTGCCCAGCCCTGGAGGTGTCCCAGGAAGGCCTGGCCGTGGCACTCAGTGCTCTGGGCTGGGGGACAGGGTGGGGATGGGGCACAGGGGGGATCCATGGGCTGGGAGGGCTTTTCCAGTCTCAGTGATTCTGTGCTCCAGTTTCTGGGCTCTGTGACAAGGGGTACAAGACATGTGTGTTTTTGTGGAACTCTGTGATGTGTTACTGTAGGACACCGGGACAGAAGGTGCAGGTGCTGTTGGGGGTGTAGGATGGTCTCCTGGGAGCCAGGGCCCCTGGATGCACAGGAGACAAACAGGGTCTGTTGGGCTGCACCTGCCTGCTGAGCACTGGGTGTTCCCCATAAATCTGCCTGGGGTTTGGGTGCTCTGGGACTGGGACATTGCACAGGGAGGGCAGCAGGAGGAACGTGCCAGGGGGACCCCAGAGGTTAAATTCACTGTTCATCGCCTGCAGCGTGTACCCTGTGTCTTCCTTCTTTGTTCCAGAGGCTGCCAATTAAGGCCCTGTGAGCTCATGGACTTTGACCATTCCCTCTCTTGTGTTTAAAATGTTTGTTGTACCCTAAAAGGCCAGAATAGTAGGATTTTATCAAAAAGCAGTCACTGGCCTTTTTCCTCCCATGTGAGCCACCGTCTTTTCTCAGGGGCAACAATTCTAACCTTTCTCTAAAAAAAACCCCTTTTAAGTGACTGTACTTCTCTGAGAGAATAAAGCTTTGTTTTAGAGAATAAAGATCTGTCACCAAAAATGGGAGCAGATATAAAGTGTCCAACCAAAAAAGACTTGAATAATTTTTTTTGTCTCGAAACAGAACTTGGCAAGTCTGTTTGACTAAACTGCTTTTTACCAGTGATCATAGTCCATTTATGAAATGCAGGAGCTCAAATAAAACCCCAGAACTGGTAATTCCCAGGGTATCAAGTGATCACAACAAATCCAGGCTTATTTCATGGAAAACGGGTTTGAAAGGTGTTGCTCTGGCAGTTCTCAGTGTCAGTTCTGCTTTGTGCTCCTTTGTCCTTAGCTGAGGTTCTTTGCCTTGTGGTCACATAAATCAAGT
The DNA here is from genome assembly GCF_001715985.3 of Manacus vitellinus. Classification (NCBI taxonomy): domain Eukaryota; kingdom Metazoa; phylum Chordata; class Aves; order Passeriformes; family Pipridae; genus Manacus; species Manacus vitellinus. Next base: position 636,895 of record NW_021939189.1, read on the forward strand.
GCCTTTCCCAGTGCTGAGGCAACTCCAGTTTCTGCAGCAGCTTCCCCTTGGCTCAGGGATCTCTGGAGTCCCCTGGCTCAAGGATCTCTGGAGTCAAGCGCAAACTCTTGGCTCTCCCCTCTCTCCCCGGGGTGTGGAATGAGCTGGGATATGTTTGCTCTTAGGAGCAAATGTGGGACCATGACCTTGGTGTCTTGTGTTTAAAAAGAATTTTTTAATTCTTAAGCTGTTCTGAGAAACAGCTGCATTAGAGTGGAAAACAGAAAATTGTGGTGATTATTGTCAGTGGTTTTGCAAAATAGGGAAAGATACTTTTTCATTAGCGCTCAACAAATCACTGTGTGCACCTTCCCCCTGTCCTGGGTCTGTGGGAGGGGGAACTGGCATGGTGGGCACCCGGGGCATGGAAAGGCTTGGTGATGACTTGTGTCTCCTCTTTCCCTGTGAAATCCCCACCACAGGGCTACCTGTGCTTTTGAAGTGAAGCTCTGCAAGTCCAAGCCAGGCTGTCCCTGGATGGGGTGTTGCTTTGGGCATCCTGTAAGTAGAGGGCCTTGAATGCCTCGGTGGGCAGAGCATGTGGCAAACATGGCTCTGACATGCCAGGAGGCTCCTTGAGGGTCCTTTGGGGTGGGGTATTTTCTCCCTGTTCCAGAGCAGTGTGATCAGGGGGCTCAGGTTACCCAAAGATCACATTTCTAGTGGAATTAATAAATGCTGACAGATTAACTGTGGAGCTGGACTTTTCAGTTACATTCTGGGGTTTGAAGGAAATATGTTCAAGGCCATTCTGTTTATTTCTGTTTATTTCTGTTCTTTCTGCTCTGTCCCTAATTTTTCAATTCCACTTGCTTTCGTTTTTTGGGAAAAGCCTTGTGAAGCAGCTCTGTGCCCCTCATAGGTGGGAGCTGTGGTTGTGTCCCTCCACACTCCAGAACTCTTGGCTTTTGTTCTGGGCACGGGACAGGGCCTGCAGCCCCCCATGTGTCCTGCTGCCAGGGATGAGCCAGGATCCTGCAGGCTGGCCCAGAGGCTCTGTTGGAGCCCTGTGCATCCCAAGGTAGCTGTGCTGCATCCCAAGGAAGCTGTGCTGCATCCCAAGGAAGCTGTGCTGTGTGCCGGGAGCTGCCGGCTGGTGTTCCGTGTACACTGGGAGCTGCACAAAGCGCCACCGCAGCAGTTCCTGCAGTCCCAGGGCACGAGTGCCTGATCACTCCACAGGGGACAAAGGGATCAGCCCAGTCCGGGGGCCTCTGGTGACAACAGAACACAACGGGAAAGAGCTTGAAATGAATGAATGATTTGACAAAGGGAAGGCAGAGGTGGGGGCAGGAAGCCCTCCAGGGCAGGTGTGTTTGGGGTTTGTTTTGGCAGGAAGTGGAGATGACTGACTCAGACACTGGGGGGAACTGAAACAGCCCCTGTGTGGGGGTGTGTGTGGGTGTGCCAGCCCAGTGGCTGTGCTGGCACTGCTGTCCCCAGAGGTGATGCTGACCTTGTCCCCCACGAGTGACAGCCCCACTCAGCACCTTCCTAGAGTTACCCTTTCTATCATCATGGAACTGCAAGAGGAATAACCTCTGGAGTGCTTCACAGCAGGTGGGGATTTTCCACCCTTTCTCAGCATAGTCAGTTCATGCATCTTCCTCTTCATTCCTCCTGGGTTTTGTCTTTATGTAACAACAGGAAAAAGCGTCTTTACTTCAAGACTTTGTGTACATGCATTTCTTACTTACTGTAACTGGTATTCTTTTCCTTACTGAAAATACCAAATTAAAAGCTGTTGTGGAATTTTACTGGTGTCAGATTCCCTCTTAAAATAAAATTTGTGTTAGGAATATTAAGTAGCAACACATAAGAGATTTATTTAAATACAACAATTCTGTTATATGATATACCTTAGGTAACAATTGGTTTTGCTGTTGATGCTGCGGGTTTAGTTTTACCCACCTGTGCTTTGACATTGGCCATTCACTGTCCTTCCTGCAGTATCAGGATGCAGCGTGTTTATTTTAGTCCTGACAATCTACTTTTTTGATAGAAATGTGTTCTGGAATTAAATTTAAGCCCTTGTTAGCAAAGCCTGAACACAGTGTTAGTTTGGTGATGTCACTAAATACACAGGACTTGGATTTCCCAGAACTTTTTCATTCCCGTAATCCTTTCCATAACTGGCTTTACAAAGCAAACAGACACACCTGAGTGTTTGCAGCCCAAACCCTCACCAACCCCCTGTTACCTGTATTTATCCAGCCTTTTCTTCCTTCCAGGTGAAGCTGCAGAACAACATCTCGTATCAGATGGCGGACATACATCGGCTAAAGGGTGAGGGATTCACGGCCAAACTCACTTGGCAGGCTGGAGCTGTGCACTTTAACTGCCCAGGTGCTGCAGAATGCAGTTTAAAGGAAGGATCAGGTTGTGCTGGAACATCCCATAATGTGCAATCCCATTGTATTTGTTGGTTACCTGGTGTGGGTAAGTGCAGGGTTGGCTCTTGTGGACGTGGCTGTCTGCAGAAGGAACGTGTGCTCTGGCACTGCTGACCTCCAAGGCTGTAGAATTGTTTTCATGGCCAAATACACAGTTTAGTATAGTTTGATCAGAAACACTGTGATGGTTATGCTGGGTTAGAAAAGCTCCAGAAAACATCTCTTAAGGCTGTTCTGTACAGACATGATTATAATGCCTGTGATCTTACTGTGTCTGGAGTATTGCAGAGGGAGCTGGAGCAGCAAGTGCCCAGACATGAACATGCCTGTACACAACAACACATGTGGTTTCTGCCTGTATCTGTGCAACTGCAACTTAAAACAGCAGAAAGCTTAATTACTTGTAGCCTGAGGAGCAGGGAGAACTTCCAGAGCAGTTGTGGAGACAGGAAATACGTGTTGATTTTATGGATAGCGGGAAGGTGCCTCCTTTTGTACAGTCACTACAGACAATGTTTGAGCATCGTGCCTGAAGTAACCTGGTAGTGCTTTTGTGTTACTCAGAGTCACAGAATCTTTCAGGAAATTGCATTTCCTGACAGATGGTGAAATTGCATTCAGAAGCCTTACACAATGCTAAGGGAAGTAAAAATTTAGGGGGTTTGCCATAGCATCAGAAGAACTTCTCTAATTCGTGCTGCCATCTGGCACTTGTCTTTACATGACTGAAGTGGCATCTTCTTCAAATTAGTGTAAGAATCTTTATATCTAGATGAACTAACATAAAACTCAAGCAGTTTTTTACTTATTTAGCAATACTGAAAGTTGTGGCTGTATTTCTCAGTTCCCATTGGTGTTCCCTTTCTGGCCTAGAACAACTGGCGGAGCTACGGCAGGAGTTCATCCGCCAGGAGGATCAGCTGCACGAGTACAAGAAGAACAACACCTACCTTACAAGGAGGCTGGAATATGACAGGTGTGTCCTCAGGAGTGCTGGGAACTGCAAGTTTGTGCGTGTGATGGGGGTCTGTATTTACTAAAAAGTGCCAATTAATCCTGTGTCTGCTAATCCTCCAGCTTGAGTGTGCTCACTTGGCAATGCACAGTAGTAGCTGTTTGACTTTCAAGTTCTGTTTCTTGGTGGTGTCCTACTCCTCCCTCAAAGTGAGATAGGAGTTAAGGGGAATCTTGACTTACTCTGGAATTATTCATCATTTTTAAGTCAATGCATTTTTTATGACATGGAGATTTAGTTAACAAACACGTGGCAGAGTTTAATGGACACTGTGTCCATTAAACTGTGTCACTAGTGTTGTTAATTGCTGCCTTTCTAACAGTGTAATTTCATTTGTTTTAACTGAAGCTGAAAGCAGCCTTGCTTAAAATTTTAAACTTAAATTTTTAAGTTGACCTCAGTCTTTTAAATTGGTGATGGAGAAACAGGAAGAATATACTCCTGCAGCTTTGAGGAGTGAGGGAGGTTTAACACTTGAGAAAGTGTTGGAAGCTTTCACAAACACAAAATGCTCTTTCTGTGCTGTTGAGGGTTTGTGGGAGATGGGAATTCTGCTGCTCAGGCTGATGTCTGTGGCTTGTTAGGGAAGTTGGGACACGTGGCTGTGTATTCAGATTGTGTTATTTGAGTTGGGAGCAGTAACTGATAGTGGTAGTTGTGTACCTTCTCTGTTGACAGCCAGGAAAGACACGTTGCTTTCCCAGTAGAATTAATATTTGCTGACAGATTAACTGTGGAGCTTGACTTTTTGGTTGCATTCCAGCTTTTGGAGGAAATATATTCAAGGCCATTCTGTTTATTTTACTGTTTTTTCTGCTCTGTCCCTATTTTTTCCAGTTCTGCTTTCTTTCTGTATTCAGTCCATTCCCACTCCATACACATGCCAGGACCAGGCTTTTTGGACAGACTATTCTAGTTATATCTCAGGTTTGGCTTTTTGTGCCACTTCATATTTTCCCCCTTATTTGGTTTGTGGGAGAGCAGATACAACAAGTGAAATATATCTAACGGTGTGTTTCTCCTCAAGCCTGCAGTGTGGGCAGCAGATCAAGGAAATGAGGCTGCAGCATGAAGAGAACATCAAGAAATTAATGGACCAGGTTGCACGGGAACAAAAGGTAATGCCAGGGAATTTTGTGTTGAGTGAGAAGAGCCCAAAGTCTGCTGTTTGCCTCAGGAATGTGGAGGCCTGGGACAGTTCTCTCCTAATGCTGTGTTAAACATCCCCCTGAGCAGCCCTGAATGGGTGCTAATGAAGGAAATCTGCCTGTTTGCTCAGCCAGTGGACTGAGCTGGAAGATGAGAACAGATTCTTTGCTTTGCTCCAGCCTTCCTCCATCCAGCATTGCTGAGGATTTCAGTTCTTCCTGGAACGTGGATGTTGCTGCTCAGCTCTCCAGGGTGGGATCTGTGTTCCCACAGCCTTGCCCAGGTTATTGCAGAGGGAACCTGAGCTCTGCTGAGGCCTCGAGGTGCTAATGTGATGGAAATAACAGGGTTGGAATGGTGTCAAGGCTGGGATTACATGAAGCTGCCAGTAGAATTTGGGCCTCTTTCCTGCAAACTGATGAAATAACCCACTTTGCTTAAAATTTTGTTGTCTTCCTTTGTCTGTCTACAAACATAAATAATAAGGCAGACTGAGAGCAGATTTCCAACAGATCTTTTCTTACAGTCTAGAATTCCTTCAGGGATCTGACCTGAGGCTTGAGGCCAGCCATGCCTTAAGCTGTTTGTGTTGTCCTTAGCAGCTGATCTGGCAATAGAAATGTCCTGCAACTGTGCTGTTCTGTGCATTGTCTGTTCAGTTGTGTGTCCATACCCCAGGAACCAGGTTTGTACAGAGAGGACTCTGCTCTTTGCTTTGCCTATCAGTGAGGTCATAAATGCGATTTTGCTTACCCAGAGTAATCTTGAATTCGGGGGCATTTGTTTTTTAATTTCCAGGCATGTGCTTAATATTGGCTCCTTATGAATTTGTTCTAACAGGCCACACAAAAAATTCAGTCCAGTAAAGACACTGAAGTCAGTCCCAGCAATGATGGCCAGGCAGTACCTGAGACTGTTGCAGAGGGGGAAGGTAAAGACACAGAGAAGAATGAGGAGCCTTCAGAGCATGTTGTAAATGACAAAGGTATTTCCTTTTTTGGCATTTCTGATGGAGAATGGCCCAGTTGTGTTGCATCCTTTACCATCCTCCAGAACTATGCATTTCTCTGAAGCAGAATAAGGAATTGTTTGGCTCAGATAACTTCATTAGCTGCAGTGATTTTACTAAGTTAGAGCCTCCCACAAGGGGGAAATTCACTGTTCAGACTGAAAGGTTAGTAAGGCAGAATATCCTGTTCTTGTCTTGCAGAGAAAATCAAAGCAGGAGGAGATGCAGGCATGCCTGAAATAGAAGATAATGACCCAGCAAAAGCTGAAGATACTCCCACTGGTGAGGAGAAATACTCTAATTCTTTCATGTTTGGGGTCTTGGTGACGTATATATTGTGTGTGAACACCATGTGGTTCACAGTGAATGCAGGGCTTTGAAATCTCTGTGGTAATAAAATTCAAGTGCAATGTAAAATCAGATCATTTCTGCTGTGCTTTAGAGGTTGGAATGCTCAAAACTGAATGTTTCAGATAATCCCCCTCCTGAAATATTTTTATATTTTCATCTCTGGTTTAAAACCAAGAAAACAAGGAAACCAAAGACTTTACGGGGTTGTTAGAGTTAGACCAGGTAAGTAGTGTCTTGTTTGTTTGCTGTTAATGCTTTTGTCCCTGTGTTTTGTTTTAGCTTTAAAGAAGACACTTATTTCAGCTCCTAAAGGTGAAGGTCATCCACCTGTTGTGAATCTTCCAACTGAGCAGCCCCATGCTCCGAACCTGGCACCAGGTACAATTCCTGTTAGCAGGTGACAAGGCAATAGTTTGGTTACCAGAGGAAAACCAAAGATAAATTCCTGCAGGATGCAAAGTTGTGTTCTTACCTGGCTGGCTGAGGCACTCGGGCTGCTTGGTGTATGATCTCCACACCCGGAATTCCTGGGCCTGTTGGCTGATTTCAGCCAAACCCGAGTTGGAAGTTTCAAAGATAAGTGCTTGGAGAGTCCTCCAGTGGACAGAGTAATTGAAATTAGTGTTCCTCCCAGGGGTACTAATTAGGGCTGCACCCTCAGGGGTTGGTTGCTGATCTCTTGGTGGCCACAGTCAGAGATAAACCAATGTTCCTGTCTCTTGCTCAGAGTCCTCCTGTCCCTGGGAACAGCTCACTTGAGAATGATGTGAGGGAGGTTTAGGGCATGAGAACTGGAACTCCTGCAGCGATATAACTTTAATATTAATAAATTAAATATAAAGTTGTCAAGATGACAAAACAGCTCCAAGTTTTTGTTCTGCCCGTTATTGGTTCTTTTGGAAAAAGACAACAGAAGTTTTTCTTTATTTCTTTCCTTTTGCAGTGGATATGTGAGCAGAATTCCAAAATGAGGGAGCTCAAAGGCTGCATACACAGTTAAAGATTGTTGTTTCCAAATGCCAAATCTTTTAAACAGCTTGTTTCCTTTAAAGGTGGTCCTTCATTTTCACTTTTATTGATGAGAAAACATAAGATGCAGCAAGTGAAAAGCTTGCTTTGTTGAACTTGGAGTTTATGGACAGGAGTTTGATGGGAATGTCAGGGAAATCAGGGTTTTCTTGGCTCCTCGGCTGTGGAGTCCTGTGATTCTGGTTATTGTTTTTAGCATAACTTCTGTGCCCTACCACACCCTTGTCCTCAGATCAGACCTCTAAACAATAAATGATGCTTGGTAGACTTGAAAAGCAGAATCAGCAGGAGGATAAAGGAAATACATGAATGTGTTGTTCTGAGCTTCCTCGAGAGCTGAAGCACGTGCAGAAAGTCAGCTGGGGAGGTGATGAGGTGGGATTGATTAGGAATTAAAATGTGCCCAGTTGTCCTCTGCCTTCTGTGGAGCCATGTAAGACCTGCAGACACTGACACCTCCTCACTGCAGGTTTGCCCAGCGACAGTGATGGGAACGCCGACCTCGCGAAGCAGATCCCTCCAAATTCCCTCCAGCACCTGAGTTTTGAAGAAAAGGTGGAAACCCAGAAAGAGCACAAAATTGAGACAGACCAGATAAAACTCCCAAAGAGCCGAGTTAGCGACTTGCAGAAGATTAAGCAAAGTAAGTTGGCCAATATCACACACTTCAGTAAATTAAATGAGTCCCTTCGTTTTCTGTCTGTGGTAGTGCCTGTCTGGGAAACAGGGACCACTGCAGAGGGTGGCTTTGGAGAGGGAGTCTGGGAAGGATTGTAATGTGTTCCTAGGTAAAAGATATGCTTTAATGTGTTATTTTTCACATGTATATTCAGTTATTTAAAAGAATTATTTCCTTATTGGAATTTAGAATGCTTTTGGAAATGACTGCGCAATTAAATAGATTAAGGCAGGACTTTGATACACAATACAATACAGTACTTTGATATTGAGTTACTCACCGTATTACTTGACTTAAATACTGTGTTTTGGACAGTATTGTAAGAATTCAGCCCTTACACCAGGGATCTTTGTTGTGGGGGCAATGGGTGTTGGACAGAATGTGTTTCCAGAACTTTCCCTTCCATATCTGCTCAAGGCAGGAGCCTCCAGGCAGGTGCACACAGGTGTGGGTGTTGTGGGTGATACTATTTTTGAAGACCCAGTTCTGACTGTTTGGTGCTTGGGTGGGGAAGGGGTGTTTGGGAGGGAAAACTTACTGCTGAAACATCTCCTCTTGGGGTTTTTTTATGCAAATAAGATTTTTGTGAAGAAACAGATCTTTTGGGAAGACTGTGGTTGTTCTAACATGACTCGTGGGTCTCTGTGATGCAACAGGGATAGGTGTATTAGGTTGGCATAGAACCTGGGCAGTCTTGGCTTCCCCTCTGCACCCTGAGGTCTTCAAGGCTGCTTAGTTTATCAAGGGAGCTTCCTGAAGAAGCTTCAGGAATGAGGGACCTTCCTATTGAAGTTGTTGGGTTTTTAATGGATTATGTGTTTTCCCTGGCCATGTTTTAAATGATGGGGTGGTCTAGTTGTGTAGGCAGGAGCTGTGCAGGAAATGTCTCCATTGTAGGCTGGGAGGGGGTACCTGGGAGCCAGGACTTGTCACCGGTTAGTCTGTTCTCTTTGCTCCTTCATATTTGGGTTAGATGGGATTTGGGGAAGAAATTCTTCCCTGTGAGGGTGGGGAGGCACTGGCACAGGTTGCCCAGAGAAGCTGTGGCTGCCCCTGGATCCCTGGAAGTGTCCAAGGCCAGGTCAGATGGGGCTTGGAGCAACCTGGGCTGGTGGAAAATGTCTCTGCCCATGGCAGGGGTGGGATGGGGTGGGTTGGGCTTATGGGGGGTCCTGCACACCAGGGGCTCACTGAGCTCAGCTCACAGCCTGTGTGGACCTGCTGCATTTCCTGGGATCTCCTCATCATTTTGATTTTTCCTTCGGTCAGCTTCAGTTCGTTCAGTGCTTGTGTGTCACAGTACCTCTGGCACATCCACAGCCTGGTTTTGCTGGAAGTTGGGTACATTCCCTTGTGTTTCATGGCTCGGTTTAGGTTTGACATGTGCAAATCCTCCTGTCTGGGTTTTGCATATAATGCAGTGTCAAAAATACCAACAGTAATAGCCAGGATCAGTCAATTAGACATGAACAGGGAATGAATAATGTATGGAACATGGGATTTCTGAATAGATGATGGTTTCTTCTTGCTTGTTCTGTGAAAATACCTGAAACTGCTGTTTCTGTCCATATGAGCTGCACTGGGTGTGATTCTGCTGCTTTTCTCCCCATCCAGAGAGGAACCATAGTACTGCTTCTGTCTTGATCTTTATATAGTGCCACACAGAAAAGTTTTCATTGTTTTGGGAAATAATTTCATTTTCATATCTGTCCCCTTTTAGTCCTGAGGTTGAAATCATCCTCCCGTTTACTTCTCTGTTAATTACTCCCACTGCAGATCTCTCACCACCTGCCCCAGCAGCCTTGGTGCCCAGTCTGTAAGGGTTGTATCACACTTTAAGCCATTGTTTTCATTTATACCCAATCCTCCAGACCTGTGGCCTCTACAGACTCAGAGCTGCTCCCTTCAGGCAGACTGCACTGGGCTGGGCTGGAACAGCTCTCCCTGCATCCCATTAAACACCAGCTCTGAACTGGACATCACACCAGTGGTCTCTCCCTGGATGCCTGGCTGCCTGTCTGCTCATTCCATAGTCCCGGCTAATTCCCGTTTTTCTTGTGCATTGTTTCAGGATCTGGAACTATTCCTAATTTTTTGTTGGGAGGTGAAAATACTGGGTTTGGGACATTTTGAACCCCGTTAAAGCTCAGCAGGAGAGCAGAGTGTAAAGCCAAATGAATGAGGTGGTTCCAAGCCGAGGTCAGCCTGCAGGGCAGGGCTCTGCTGGGTTCCCCTGTGCCAGCTGGGCACACCCTGCAGGCATTGCCAGGCACCACATCAGCAGTGGATCCCTGCAGCGTGTGGAAAATGCCAGGCCTCAGGAAAAATGGATACTAAACCTTCCACGGAGCGATGCTCTTCAGAGTTTTGAGAAAACCTGTCAGTGTCCATAGGCAATGCAAGGTGGTTGGTTGGGGGCTCACTGCAGCCCTTCTCCACGGAGAGAGGAGCTTGGGACAGTCAGATTCCAGGAGGTCCAAGTGCTGGGTGACAGAGCGTGTCCTTTCCACACGGGGGTGCTCCATAAGCCTTGTTCTCCCCCTGTCCAAGCCCTCTCCCTTCTCCCTCCTCTCTCTCCAGCTGGAACTACCCCAGACCCCAACTGCCTCCACCCATGACCTGCTCTGGTGTAGAATCTCCCTGTTTCTTTCCTCTCTGCTGCTGACTCACTCCTTTCCTACTCCACAGGCCGGTTCTTTGATGAGAATGAATCCCCTGTGGACCCCCAGCAGGGTTCTAAACTGGCAGATTATAATGGGGATGATGGGAACGTGGGTGAGTATGAGGCAGACAAACAGGCTGAGCTGGCTTACAATGAGGAAGAGGATGGTGATGGTGGAGAAGAAGACGTCCAAGGTGAGCTTGGGCCTTATCTCCATCCCATTGTGATAAATCCACGCTGAGTTACTTGTTGAATTTGTGTAAAGCCTCACTGGTTTAGCTGATCACAAATTGCTCAGACAGAGCACCAGTCTTCAGGGAGAGGGTGTTGACACCTCACTGCAGTTGGGTATAGTTCCTGCTAGGAAAAGCAAGGCACTAAATTCCAGCCATGGTTTTACCCAAACCCCCAGCTCTGGCCCCTGGCTGGGTGGCCCATGGGCATTGACATTCCCAAATTGTCCAACAGAGGAATGTGGTGTTTTGGGTGCTGCTCTGGTCACACCTGCCTGGAGCTGTTGTGCAGTGGGGCCTCAGGCAGCGATTCCAGGTGTCACTCCTGTGCATTATACACAGATTCAACAGGCTTGTGGTGTTCTTGCTAACCAGCCTCCGAGCTCCTGAGCCAGTGCTGCCTAATGCCCCTGTGTGTGCATGGCCACCCCTCCTGCATGTGGCTCCTGCATCCCCTCCCTCGCTTGCCTGTCCCTGCCTGTGCCTGCCGCTGTCTGCCGTGTGCCTGCCTTGTCTGCCATTCTCCATCCAGCTGTGTGGGGACATCTGGGACAGGCCTGCATGTCTGTAGGAGGAGAATGTTTGTGTACATAGAGAGTATTTCCAGTTAAATGAAAGTGTAAAATAAAGAGGGGAAAAAAACAGGAGATGGTAAATCAGCCCCTTGATTTTGACCCTCATAATGTAAGTTTTTAGCTGGAGGTTTTTCAGACGCATATTTAATTGGTATCTAAGCATAATTAATGGGCAAAGCTGTTAAAAAGCAGCTGATTGTGTGGGCATGTACTAAGTGCAGTGTCAGCAGGCTGGGCTGGGCTGGGCTGGGAGTGTGAAACTCATGAACAAGGGAAAGAAAAGGATGGATCAGAACCCTGAGCGATTAATTAACTGATTGATGAACTGAAACCCTCTGCTCCAACTGAGGCCTTTTCTGTGACCCTTGTGCTCAGAATTCACAGTGGGTTTCTGTGCTCACCCCTGTCCCTCCAGAGTGGGATCCTTGGGCTGTCATCTGCTCATCCCAGCTGGCAGCTGCAGGAAGGCACAGCAGGATTTAGGTTGGATGGGCTTGGAGCAACTTGGTCTAGTGGAAGGTGTCCCTGCCCATAGCAGAGGGTGGAATGAGGTGGGCCTTAAGGTCCCTTCCCACCCAAACCACGCCGTGGTTCTGTGATTCCCGGTGTTTCTGTGGGTGCTGGGGCAGTGGGAGCCGTGTTCCTCACGGCTCTGGTGTGTCCTGAGCGGGGAGTGGGGGTGTCCCGGGTGTCCCTGTGCCCTGCACACCCCACCAGGGCCCGGGGGGTTCCTGCTTTAGTCCCGTTGCCCTCAGTCAGCAGTGGGCCATGGCCAGCTCCTCACTGCAGTGCTTCCTTTCCTGGGCTTCAGGATGCAGCTCTGGCAGTTCTGACCAAGGCCATGGAACTGCTGCAGAGGTGTGCTGGGCTGTGCCCTCTGCCTCGCTCAGCCTGGCACTTGTGCCTGCCCACAGCCCGGCTGTGCTGCCCACCGGGAGGGTGGGGGGAGGTCGTGGAACCACGGAGGCACTGAGCTTGGAAAAGCCCTCTGGGGCCATTGAGTCCAAGCTCCCCCAGAGCTGCCAAGGCCACCACTAACCCCTGTTCCCAAGTGTCACATCCACACATCTGTTAAATCCCTCCAGGGATGGAGACTCCACGCCTGCCCTGGGCATCTGTGCCAGGGCTGGACAGCCCTTTCCTTGAAGGAATTGTTCCCAGTATCCAACCTGAACCTCCCCTGGCACCACTTGAGGCCGTTTCCCCATTTGTCCCTTGTTCCCTGGAATCAGAGCCCGACCCCCTCGTGGCTCCCCTCTCCTGGCAGGTGGCTGGAGGTGGCTGCCCTTGTGGAGATGCAGTGCCCTGGCCCTGGCCCTCGGAGCTGCTGCTGCTCCATCAGCACCAGTACCTGGCTGGGGGGCCTTCCCAGGGAGTGTGGCTTCAGGAGTCAGTGCCAGGTGTGCTGTGAGCAGTTCCCAGTGGCATGGACAGCATTCCCATGTGCCACTTAGGAAAGGGTGGGTGTGAGGCAGTGACAAGTGGTGCCAGGTTGTTAAAAACCAGATTGTGCTTGTGTAGCTTGCAGTGTGAGGGGTGTTTGAAAAAGCAATGCTCTGACTGACAATGACTCCATAAAACCATCTCCCATCTGTGTGGGGTCCCTGTCTGGTGGCTTGGAATTTGGACTTGGGGAAAATCCTTTTCCTGGTGAACCCCTCTGTGTCTCTGTATAGACAGACTGGGTTAATGAGAGTCAGTGAAGGTTAAAGGGTGACTTCTGGGAGCCTTTTACTGAGGGATGGTGTGAGCAGAGTGTGTTACTACCTCCAACTGCAGTTCCCAAGCCCTTTGTTCTGTTGTTCCCTAATAACTTGTTGAGTTGGCTTGAGCTGTGATTTGAATGCAGCCAGTGGTGCTTCCAGGGGCAGCATTCCAGGAAAAGTATCTGCTTCAGGCATTACACTGATTTCTCTGCAGGGCAGGAGAGGGGAGAACTGGTGGCATTGGAGGGAGGGTAGTTACAGTTGTTTAGGGATGGGAAAAAATAAGAATTTCTGTCTAAAAGCTGTCAGGAAAACATCACCCAGGATTGCATCAGGCTGAACAAAGCCTGCAGCACGTGCCACAAAGCCACTGGATTCCACATGGTTTCTGTTGCCACTAGGAATGTGTGGGCTTAGATTGAAATTATCCAGGGAAAATCCTGCCCTGTGGGAGATGTGCTGGGGAGGGGCAGCCCCAGCCTGGTGTCCCTGCCCTCTGAAGGCCAGGGCGTGTTTGAAGGCGGGGCTTCTGCTGCAGGAAGGGTTTGTGGTGCCCGGGGGGTGGAGGGGGAGAACTCCAGGATGTCCAGGTGCTGTGTGGCAGTTTCTCATGTGCCATGCAGGTAAACTCCAGCCCTTTGCTGCTGGAGCAGGTGCCCAGCGGGTCCCTGCCTGGCCCAGGGGCGAGGGGTTGTGGTGTGTGGAGAGCTCCAGGCAGCTGGTGAGAGATGGGTGAGCTCACACTGTGCTTTCCATTCCTGTGAACAACCATCTCCTGAATATGAGGGAACAGCTTTGAGATGCAGGAGAAGCTCATTAATTGGAACAAATGGAAGTTTTGTGGGGTTTTCACTCTTTGAGGGAAGGAGCCCAGGGAGCCACATGGGACAGCTGGATTGTGGCAGGTAGAATGTGGAATATTTTAAAATATCACATAAAATAATACTGAATGTGCATTTTCTCTGTGGATTTTCTGCATGTGCTGCAGTCAGTGGTTACATTGAGGGGGCACAACTCTGGGGGGGTTATTTTACCATTTCTCAGGAGGTTCAAAGGCCAAACCCCAAGCAGCAAAGTCAAGAAGCAGGACAGAGGAGAGATGTGGAGACAGACAGACAGTGTCTGGGGCTGGAAGGGAAGGTGAAACATCCACGTCTGCCCATCAGGGCAGAGCTGGGACTCCCTTGGGAAGAGGAACCAAAGGCAGCTGGGGGCTGAGAGAGCCCCTGCCCGCCGAGCCCCTGCCTGTGTTCCCTGGCCCAGTGTGCTGAGAGAGAACAGGGATTTCTGTGGATAAAAGGCTGGGAAAGGTTTTCCAAAGCCTCTCCAAATTTTACCCAGGAGTCTGAGATACAAGACAGCAGTTTGGAAAAACACAGACAGCAAAGTCAATTCCAGCATCAGGAAACATCCCATCAGGGAGAAATGTGTCATGCCACGTCTGTGTGGAAGGTGCCAGCTGGGAAGTAGGTGGGAAAACTATTCCCTTGGTCTGGAAGGGGTGCTAGTCCCAGAGGTTCTGTGAAGCCTTACTGAGTGAACTCTGGAATGGGTGAAACCTGGGAATGGGACTTTCCACGGGAGTTGGGTTTCAGTGGGAGGGTTTGCCGTGTTGATAGCAGGAGTCTCAAAGCCAGCAGTGGAAGTGGTGCAGGCCCTGGGGGCAGCCAGCCTGTGGGGCCAGTGGCACTGCAGCCAGAGCTGGTGGGTGGCACTGCAGCCAGAGCTGGTGGCACTGCAGCCGGAGCTGGTGGGTGGCACTGCAGCTGGAGCTGGTGGCACTGGCCAGCCAGAGCTGGTGGGTGGCACTGCAGCCAGAGCTGGTGGGTGGCACTGCAGCCAGAGCTGGTGGGTGGCACTGCAGCCAGAGCTGGTGGATGGCACTGCAGCCGGAGCTGCCACCCTGAGAGCTGGCACCACATGCTGCTCCTCCGGGCTGGTCCCTGCTGGGCCCGTGGCCCATGTCCTGGGGAACTGCACCGGGGTGCTCGGTCAGTGTTCACATCAGCTCTGATCCTGTGCCTGAGCTGGAACTGAACTGTGATTTTATTGCAGATGATGAGGAGCGAGACCTGCAGAACGACCTGGGGGACTACAAGTCCCGCTTCAGCGACGGGGTCCTGTAGGCCCGGGGCACAGAGAGCCCAACCCAAGGACTTGAGGTGCTGCAAAACTGAACCAGTTCTACTCCAGTGTATCCTACTTCCAAGGAAGCTGAGAATAAAGTGCCGAGTGTGCTCAGCCAGCAGGTGAAGAGGAGCCACTGTACATATGTACATACTTGTACTGCTGCAGGTTGTATTAAACCAGCATTGTCACATGGAGCCGGTTACTCAGCCTGGTCCTTATCTGAAATAATCTTTACACTTAAGCCCAGTCTATAAACACAGGCTGAACTGTTTCTGCCATTTACAACACTTTGGAACCTGGAGGACTTGTACAGTTTGTACCTGATGTAACAAAGCTGCTGTGGAAGCCATGTACAGCCAAGGACTCCTTTTCTACAGTCCCACCTGTGTGGGCAGAACTGCTTCTCCCGAGTGCTGGGTTTGTCCAGCAGGTGAGCCACGAGCTGGGAATGAGAACTGAACGGTTCAATAGCTGCTCCCTCCTCACTGTGACCCAGGCTGGGGCAGCCCTCGGCACCACTGAGCTCCTGTACAGTGACCACATCTCATAGCTAGAGCTGCAAATCTATAGTAGGACTTCAGTAATTTGGTTCATCCCCAAAAGGTTGTGCAACTAATAGCTTGATTTAAAAGATATAAATTGATATAAATTGGTATAAATAATTATAAATAATTCACAGCTTGTAGGAAATCTTTGTGTTAAAGACAGCAAGGGTGTGAGTGAGACACGTCTGTCTGCCCTCGACAGAAGGACCAGCCCCTCCTGGGTTTGCTGCTGGTGTGCTGTCCCAGGTTGTCCAGCCCAGGTCCAGCCACTGCAGCCCATTTCCAGTTTGATCCTTGCTACACAACTGTGAACACCTGCCACGTCCCACAGTCTGGTTTTCTCCATCAGATCTGTAAGTCAGACCCTTTTCTGTGTTCTGTGTTTAAGTACCATCAGAATTTATGGAGATGATTCCATGACTCTGCAGTGTGGGAATAAAGGGGATTGTCCTGCCTGCTCCTCCAAGGGCTTCTGGGGACACAGGCTGTAGGTCCTGATGAGGGTGACTGAACTCATCCCTGTGCTCAGGTGCTGGGCTGAAGTAACGGGTCAGGTTTGCTCATTGCCAGCTCAGTGAACCTCTTAAATAAAGTTCAACGCTCATACAATTATCGGCGGGGTTTTAAGACAATTTATTACTGCTTCAGGTGTCAATGGCAAGAAAAGCTGCTGCATTCAAAAAGCGAAGGTCCAGCTCAGTGCTGTGTTCTGGTTCAGTACCAGCCAGTGTTCTCTGTAGTGCAGCATCACGTGGTACAGCTTGGGAAGACCAATAAATTAAAGAGCTACTTAAATGTAGAGATGAAACCATTCTGCACTCACAGCTTTAGCTGCTTTTCCCTGCCCTGCTGTCCTCGCTCAGTACCAAGGCTAAGGCACATCCCAAGTGGGTGTGACACTGCCCAGCTGCTCTGACAGATCCATGAAAACAGCTCAGAATCCTTCCCTGGGAGGGTGGGCAGGCCCTGGCACAGGCTGCCCAGAGAAGCTGTGGCTGCCCCTGGATCCCTGGAAGTGTCCAAGGCCAGGTTGGACGGGCCTTGGAGCCACCTGGGCTGGTGGGAGGTGTCCCTGCCCATGGCAGGGGGTGGCACTGGATAAGCTTTAAAGTCCCTTCCAACCCAAGTCATTCCAGGATTCTCTGAACTTCATGTGTGATTTGTTCTTTGTACAATACCCTGGGAAGCACCAAGTCCCACCAGTGTAATCCTGTTTCCTGCTGTAGCAATGCTGACCTGGGGAGCTGCTCTGGCTCTCAGGCACTGTTCCCAAAGCCAGTGTCCCCCAGGGCAAACAAAGGAGCCCCAAAATGGATCTCCCTTCATTTTCATGAGTAAAAAATATAAAGTGGCTCATGATACAAACTCACAAATTTTCAGTTGTGTGTTTCATGAGCCTTTTTAAGAACAGGACACTTTGCCAACTGGCTGACACCTGGAGTTCTCATCCAGGATCCCTTCTTTGGAGGAAGGTGGGCAAAGGGAGGAGAACTCTGGGATGGCCTCAGGTGTCTGGAAGAGCATGTGATGCACTGAATACAATAAATGCACTTTGCTAATCAAACACCAGCTCACTTTTCCAAACATGAATTGAAAACACGAGTCCCTGTGGATTCACAGGCCCACCCCTGCCCCGGGCTGTGTGGCACCACTCGGGCTCTGAGGAGCAGAAATGACAAACCAGCTCGGGTTTGTTTTGAAAATGCAATTCTGACATCCCTGTGCGGTTTGTGCGGAGCCAGTTCCTGTTTCCATGGCAATGGCAGCACACACAACGCTGACAGATCTCAGCAGCTGCTTCCCTCAGCCCCAGCGAGCCTGGAATCAACCCTGCTCCCACATTCTGGGGCTCGCAGGAGGATCCAACACAGCCCTTCCCACCTCAGCCCAGCCCAGATCTTCACCCAACACCCCCAGGGAGCTCCACAGTGCGTCCAGTCCTGGGGCTGAGGCTCCACTGAGAAAGCCCTTTGGATCCACGTGGATTTCTAACAATGAGCAGAGAGCTGAGATCCAGCTGCCAAGGCTGAGGGGCGAGTTCAGCCACTGTGAGAAACACAGGCACCTGCACCCAACAGCCAGAGAAACAACTCCAGTTATTCCAGCCAGTCCCAGCTGCCCAGTTTTGGAGGTTTGTGGCAAACAGACTCTGCTGAAGCTTTCCCAAAGTCACATGGCCCCCACAAAAGCCAAGACTCATCAATGAACCCATTTTAGATTAAACATCAGGAAAACCAAACTGATGGGCAGGATGTCACCAAAGGGGAAACCCCAGTTCTGGATGAAACAAACTCCACATTTTTCAGCGTTTTAATGGCTGCAAAGAGCCAGTTCAAAGTGACAAGATGCAAACAGACATGAGATAAATGGTTTGTGGATTTTATTAAATGTTCTTCTACATTTTCATGTAGGCAAACCCAGCAACAGTGGGAAACCCAGAGCCTGCAGGACAGAAGAGTTCGAGTGTTTTGCAAAAGAACCTACAGAAAAGACAAAAGGTTTTCTTCTCTGTAAATCTGTTTACTCCCCCTGTTTACAGTTTGCACCCTGGGGAAGAGCTGCATTGATCAGTACTAGTTTACTTAAAACAAGGGCACTGATATCCCAAATTTTCATCAGGACCCATTTCACTGTTCACACAAGTCTCCAAAGAAATTCTCTATCTGACACCTTTCTCCTTTATCCCTATTAAAGGGCAATTTCAGCCTGCCATAAATCTGTCTGCTGCAATCCCTATTCCAAGGAGCTTTCAGTAACATGGGACCCAAGTATGGAACTTCCAGTTAAAGTAACCTGAGACCCTTCCTTGAGGAGACTGACCAAAATATTTAATAGGATCAAAAATCTTGCTGAGATGAACTAGAAAATGAGAGATTGGGCACTTTATATGGAGAAGGAGCACAGTGTCCTGCTGTTCCAGCTGGCTCCAGGACTGAGGAGACCAGATTCCTGTCGTTTAAATAAAAGAGGAAAACAAACCCACAAAACCAACTGGGGGCATCTCTCCCTATTTATGAGAGTGCAGTGGAATTTTCAGGCCTGCCAGAAACACAGTAATCATATTTATGCCTGAACTTCTTCATGCCAACATGGAAACCATAATACGCCAATTCCTCAACCTATAGCAAACCCCAAGTAGCCACACTGGGATTACTGGTATGGATAATCTACAGTTTAACTTCCCAAAACAGGGCTTGGCCGTGCAGTTCCATCCCTGGAGGAAGGTCTCGTGCCCCTCTCAGTGCTGACTGTGCCAGATCAAACACAAGGTTCATTCCCATGTGTTTCTTGTGGGGATCTGGGAGCAGACGAATCCCTGCTGCTGTCAGCTGGAGTGTCAGCAGTGAGAACAGTGAGTCTGGAGCTGCTCCTGGACAGCCAGATTGGCTCCCAGACGTCGGGGATGGAGGAGCAGCACAGCCTGGGAGCTGCTTTTCATTTAACTCACATGCATGGATGGCTTTGGTCACCCATCCAGGAATTGATTCCCTTCAGATAAGCAAAAGAAACAACACTGGAAATGGGCAATAGTAAAATATAAACCCAAACAAGAATTGGTTTGTTTCTACAGTCCTGTCACAGTTGTTTTCACTTTGGCAAAATAAACTTCACTGAGCTCCTGTGCTCGGGGTTCACGGTGTTACCTGCAAGAAAGGAGCTGGAATACCAGCGAGAATCATGGAATCATGGAATAGTTTGGGTGGGAAGGGACCTCAAAGCCCATCCAGTCCCACCCCCTGCCATGGGCAGGGACACCTTCCAC
>NW_021939189.1:656313-658404 GCF_001715985.3 Manacus vitellinus
AATTTCTTCCCAATATTCCATCCACCCCTGCCCTCTGGCAGTGGGAAGCCATTCCCTGTTGTCCTGCCCTTGTCCAAAGTCTCTGTTCAGCCTTCCTGCAGGCTCCCTTTAGGCACTGGGAAGGGCTCTAAGGTCTCTTTAAGGAACTTAAAGGAAGAACCCCTCCTCCCCAAATTATCCAGGGAATTAAACCCTTTCCCCCTGCAAAAGCAAGATTTGGGATTTTAGCTTATGAAACAGAATTCTGATGGATGCCCTGATCCCATGTGGGTCCTGACACACGGGAGAGCAACTCTAGCAGTGCACAACTCCTGAATTTCCTGGGAAGCGCCAGATGCTGAAGTTAAGCTGGAATAAACTCCAGGCCTGAGCTGCAGACCCTGCAAACAGCTCCCCAGGACACCGGGGAACCCCCAGCTCTGCAGCTCTGCACAAGCAGGGAACTCACTCCTGAGCACGTGGGTTTACAGGAGTGTATGGACACAGAGCTAAGGGCTCTGCAAGGCTCAGAGAGAAGAGTGGGAAGGAAATCCTAAACTAGGAGGAACGGCCTTTGAAGGAGCAGTGAGGATCCCACTGCAGGAGCAGGCAATGGCACGTTTCCCTCAGTGTCTCTGAAGTGAGGCAAACTCGGTGTGACAGGGAGCCCAACAGCCCTGGCAGGGGAGAACCCACTGCTGCCAACATGGGCCTTTTCCTTGGCCCAGACCCACGTTCCAAGCTCCCAGTGCTCCGTGTGTGCGGCACACACAGCACCAGCTGCAGTTCTTGCGCTGCACACACACAGCTGAGGCTCTGCTCAGGTACCTGCACATGCCACCCTGGGGAGCAGGGGACAGCAGGGGACCTCTGAACTGCTGCCTGCACAGCAACACAGTCAGCGAGAGCATTTTCCATATTCCCTTTCCTGCCAGTCCAACCCCCTCCCTAATGCAGCACCAGGGCACTCGGGGAGAGCACAAGACACTGTGAAAAACATATTTTGATATCCTGTAACACAGAAAAGTACAGTTCTCATTGCCAAAAAGATCAGTTTGAACCCTGAGTCACACATTTAATGTCTTCCCAGTGTGTTTTTGGCCGTGCTGGTGCTCTCACAAATACCTGCTTGCTTTGACTCTTGCTGGATGATTTCCTCTGGCAGCTCATTTCTTTTTAATTACATGGCTTGAGAGAGTATTTCCACCCACCACTTCCCAAAACTCCCACTTTCTAAGTATCAGTGAATGTCCTTTTGGGCTCACAGCGTGAGACATCACACAGTTATCCTGCCATACTAGTTCCTCCTAAGGAACTGCCAAATGGTGTTAATTAAGCTTTAACATGTCCAAACGGACCTTTTTCACAGCTGATCATTCACTAAACATTCGTGTGCTGTTGTTAAGTGTTTAGAAATAATTGAATGCTCTAAAGGAATAACTATTACCTGTTCTGAAGGAGGGCTGCACTGTTTCCAGTGCCTTTCTATGACCTCTGTTTTTGAGAAACGATGGTAAAATTAGCTTTATAGTGTTTTCTGCTGAAGACAGACCACTGGAGTCGTGTGACAGAATTCTATAACAGATCTTGGCTTCACAGCAGCAGATGTAGTTCTTTTTAACAAACCAGTAAATATTTTCGGTGACTAGAGAGCTGAGACTTTTATAATCTGACCCAGGTTCAAAAGGTAAGCAGGTAGTCAACAGGTACCAGGAAAGGAAACACCACCTGTGTGGGTTTCTCTACTGCTAAATTAGAGAATGTGGATGCCAGCTACTCTTATAAAAACATTCTGTTCTGAGCAATACTGTGAGAACTTATCCTGTCATAACACAGGTTAACCTGAGAACTGAAGATTTCTGTTTGAAGGAGACTGGTGAGTAAAAGTGATTATCAAGGGCAAAGTCAAGATATCCAAAATCAGTAGCATAGAAAC
The DNA here is from genome assembly GCF_001715985.3 of Manacus vitellinus. Classification (NCBI taxonomy): domain Eukaryota; kingdom Metazoa; phylum Chordata; class Aves; order Passeriformes; family Pipridae; genus Manacus; species Manacus vitellinus. The sequence continues at coordinate 658,229 of NW_021939189.1, forward strand.
GATAAATGTAACCGCACTACATCCTCCTATACTGCATGGGATGGTCACGCTGCTTCATTAAGCCATTCACATATTAGCACATGCAGCGTCCTCAGCATTTCGCACCCAAAGAGGCCGCCTAGAAAAAAAGAAAAGAGAAAGTGGAAATAAAACTTCGCACCAGGCGACTCAAAACA
>NW_021939189.1:659779-674642 GCF_001715985.3 Manacus vitellinus
GGCGGCACCGAGCGGGACCCCCGCGCCCGGAGCCGCTCTGGGCATTGCCGGCCCCTGCTGGGACGGCGGCGGGAGGAATTAGCGTGCTGCATACCACATTGATTATCTGCCCGCGCCGTGTTACTGGAGAGCACCGTGCGAGCCTGTTGCTCAATTTTATGGTACTTGAGAGCACTCGAGAGGACAGGTCTGGCTGTTTCTGTGTGGCTGTGCTGGTGAGCTCTAGCCTAGGTCTGCCTGGGGTATTTCTTTCTCTGCGGTGACAGTTGTGGTGTTTTTTATGATCCCAAGCCTATTGTTTCTGGGAGGGATTTTTCATCATCTTCCAGTTGCGTATGGTGCGCTTCTAAAAGTAATTTCGAGTTTGTCATTGTTGTCTTTGCCTTTCTTGATCCGTTTCCACTGTTAGACTAGTCCGTGAAGAGGATCTCTAAGTATAACTATTACCCTGTTGCCTTGGGCAAGTGACAACCTCTTTTGCCGTTTCTCCAGGAGTAAAATGGGGATAATAATACCTTGGAGAGTTGTTACAAGAAGTAGTTAATGTTTGTAGAGGACTTAAAAGACCTAAGTGTTATTAATTAAGCCCCATGACACATTAAGGTAAGAGTTAGCGAGCCAGGTTTACACATGGATGAACTGAGGCAGGAAGAGATTATGATTTAGCCAGAGTAACGTCCTGGATCTGTGACAATAGCAGAAAACAAGTTGTAACTACTTCATGCTGTAGGCACAAGCAAACGGTTCCGGATAACAGATAGGATTCCAAGATTACTTGCCCCTCCCTCACCCCCCTCCCAATTTCAGGCTTTTCTACTTTAGGAGGTTCTGCCTGTGTGACTTCCAGTTGACTGGAGAGCTCCAAGGACACTTGTGGCTTGCCCACTTAAAAGTGTTTCAGCAGTTTTCATAACAAGATATATGTTCTAGGATGCAAGCCAAATCCCGACTTAAATTCCATGAAACATTCTCCACTTTTCCCCTGAAAACATCGTGTGGAACTTAGTTAAGACTTGATCTTGTTCCAGTCAGTGCAGCATGAACTAAAGCTGACATTCCTGTTCCATCAAAGTTCTTTATTAAAGAAAAAATTCCCCTGTCAGTCCGTCCCAGAGATTGAATGGGACAGTTGGATCATTTTTCTAGGAATGTAAACATTCCACATATGCTGGGGCTGTACATGCATTTCATAATTTAAAGGTGATTTTCCATCCTCAGCCTCACTCCACAAGTGTTGGTAACTCCCTTCCATGGTGGTGATTCCCCAGGACAGGGATGTGACACTGGCAGAGGCTCAGGAGCATTAAGCAGTTAAAAAAACAGAAAAAGTGATCTGTATTCAAAAGGAAACTGAGTCTTCCCTGTCCCAAGATTTTCCACATTGCACTGGCTTTTCTTTTCTTTGATGTCTTGTGATGCTGTGAGGTTGACACCAACAGAAATAGTGTTTGCAGGAGACTTCAGGAGTCACATGTGCTCTTCTGATACATTTCTGTGCACATATTTCGTTCTGATGGAAAAAACTTTTTCGCAGGTGTAAGTGGTGGAATAACCTGGAACACTTGCACATTTTTGTAAAAACCGTTCTGAAAGTCAAACTGAAGTATTTTGGCAAGAACTTGCAAGAAAAGCTTGAGCAAGGGGGTTGGACAAGAGGAACTCCAGAGTTCCCTTCCAACCTCAACCATTCTGGGAGTCTGTAAAAGCAGAATGCATCAAATAGGACTGGAATTTGACAGGAATTTTAAATTACTGTGTGTTTCTAGACATGTGTGTGCTCTGGCAGAAGCTTGAGACTTCTTGCCCTTTTGGGAGAGTAACTTGGGGTTCCAGAGCATCACTGTGGTCATTTTGGGGTCGCGGCTGAAGCCGGCGTAGTTGTATAACCCTAAAACCGCCTTTTCCAGGTTATGGGTTTGCAGCTGTTCCCTGTCCAAACCCTGTCCAAGTTCTTCCCCATCCACGTGTTTTCAGCCTGGTCTCCCTAGGGAAGCCAGTTCCTGTGTATGATGGGGCTTGGGCTTTGCTGTCAGCTTAGGACCACTAAGATCATCCCAGATTTACAGGCAGCCCCCTCCCGCACACACTCCCCCTGTGACTGCATCCTTATTCCATCCTTATTCCATCCTTATTCCATCCTTATTCCATCCTTATTCCATCCTTATTCCATCCTTTCTCGGGATCATTCCTTTCCACAAGTGCCTTTCTCATTTGTTAGTGTGAGTAGATCAGACATGATGATTCTTACTCCTCTCAGCCCAGAAAGTCAAGGACCAAATGTGAATGAAATCCCGTCACTTGCTGGCAGCTCACCTCGGCACTGCAGCCTTGGCACCACATCCTGTACATCTGAAAGGAAAATTGTTTTCCATGTGTTGTGTGTGAAGAGTTCCTGCAGTGCTGCCTCCAGCTCTGGGGTCCCCAGCACAGGGAGGAGAGAGTCCAGGGAGGCACCAAGGTGATCAGAGGGATGGAGCACCTGTGCTGTGAGGAAAGGCTGAGAGAATTGGGATTGTTCACCTGGAGAAGAGAAGGCCAATTGTGGCCTTCCAGTGCCAGAAGGAGCCGACAGGAAAGATGGAGAGAGACTATTGACAAGGGCCTGGGGTACCAGGACAAGGGGGAATGGCTTCCCACTGCCAGAGGCCAGGGTTGGATGGGATATTGGGAAGAAATGTTCCCTGGGAGGGTGGGCAGGCCCTGGCACAGGTTGCCCAGAGAAGCTGTGGCTGCCCCTGGATCCCTGGAAGTGTCCAAGGCCAGGTTGGACGGGGCTTGGAGCAACCTGGGCTAGTGGAAGGTGTTCCTGCCCTTGGCAGGGGGTGGCACTGGATGGGCTTTAAGGTCCCTCCCAACCCAGGCCATTCTGTGATTCGGGTTTGATGTTTGTCCACCCCAGTGAAATGTTGAGAAAATGCGGATACACCCCGCGAGGGCAGAGCTGATTAATCAAATCCACGGTGGATTGCGATTGTTAGGGGCAGACTCTTCAAATGGGATCATTGCTGTGATGCTGGGAGGGAAGAGCAAGCTCTCAGCAGCTGGTTTAAGAGGAGCTCTCCCCGGCAGGATGTGACAGTGCCAGCCCAGAGAGCTCTGTCCCGGGGGAATTCCTGGAGTGCCGTTAGCTCAGCTCGGTGCAGCTCTCCCGATTGCTCCCGAGAAACTCCCATGCACCAGGTACTTGAAAGCCCATCTAACATGTTGTTTACGTGTTGAGATGCCTGGATGGCCATTATTTGGTGTTTTAGAAAAATAAATATTTGACATTCACAGATGAAGACATTTTCAATGGCACTTGAAAAATTAAGTGGGAAATCATCCACATCTAACGCAATCAGCTCAGGGCTCGGGTCGGAGCTTCCCCCTTGGCACTCCTAACTTTTTCTAAATAGATTACTTCCCAATCAGATCAGTTGCAGTAATTACTTTGATTAAGGTACTCTTAACTTCTGAAATGAGAAGTTCTTTCGTCGCATCCTGTGATCCAAGGAAAACCCTTGTCAGGACAAGCTGCTGTTGGGAAACGGAGTTGAGCATGATCCCAGTGTACTTCCACCTCTGCCAGCACTGTCCCCTGTGGGAGCTGAGGAGATCTGGCCTTTCTTGCCTCAATCTCCCTATCTGATGGGTCAGTGCTCATGGTAGTCCTGGGATCTGTGGCCAAGCCCAGGGGAAGGAGCCACAGGTGGACAGGATTCCCTCAGCAGCACACTGAGCTCTGCTCTGTTGTCACATTAAAAATACAGCTCACCATGGGGAGAGTTTTTGGAAAGTCCAGCCCCATCAGTGAGATTTCTGTGCATGCTGCTGAACATAACCCTAAAGCCAACATTTAGGAAGTGCCCATCTGCTGCATTAGATCAGTGAGGATCCACTGCCCGCCGAGTGATGTGGCTGCTGGAATGACAGAGAAGGAGGTGGCAGAAATCAAAGTGATCCCTGACAGTCCTGCCTCCTGTCTGACTTCACAATTCCTTTTTGGTGGGTGAGGAATCTAATCAGGAGTCACAAAACATCTCTAGTTCTCTGTTCATAGTATTTATTGTAGCGGTGTAGCTTTCATTATAACGCTGTCATGAAAATAAGTTTAACTAAAAGGAACTGTTAACTCCACAGCATCTGGAAAATAAGCTGTGGATACTTAACATGGCACAATGCTAAAAAATATATCCCACTAGTCATTGCCAGTATTCCAAGTGTAAGTAGGAGAAGGGAATCTAAGACTCTAAAGCATTTGGATTAGAATTTACCTGTAAATAAATTACTTTAATAAACACACACAACACAGCAGGAGTGTCATTAGCAACAGAACAGGGTGATGCTGTAGGGCACATTAGCATCCTCCAAGCCTCAGAGGGAAGAGAAGGAACTTGTCCTTATTTAGGCTGTGTTTAGGAATAGCTAATTGAAGTTAATAAATGAACGGGAACTCAGATCAAATCAGAGCAGTTGTTTGGAGCAATTCCGCTTTACTGCACCGACTTCAGTCTAAAGCATAACTCAGTTTACTCCAGGCCATTCCAACCCGTGATTGCTTTGATTCACCCTGTATTTTAGGAGGTGCTAATTAGAGGAAGGGAGGTAATTCGATCCGAGGATGAGGCTGTACCACAAGGGCTTCCCCGGCACAGCAGCCCCAGCCTGGTTAGTGGTGAACCCCAGGCGGGGGTTCCTTGGCCAGCACGGCTGCACGAGGCCTCTCTGGAGCCTCCTTACCCTGGCTGGGGCTTCCCTTTACCTTCCCAACAGCACTGCACTGGGAAAGCTGCTGTTTAGGCACAGCCCAGCACAGGTTTCTTGGTCCAGACAGAGCTCCAGGGGCACTGGGTGTCTGTGCTCAGCACAGAGGGGCTGCAGTGCTGGAGCAGAGACCAGCACAGGTACATGTATTTCTTACCCCTGAGCTGGGGTTTGCCTCATCCAGTGTAGTTTTCTCCAGGCTCCAGATGTAAACTCTTCTGTAGGTTCCATCCCACAGTTGGTGTGTTTGCAGTATTCTCTGTTCAGGCAGGAGAGGGCTGGCTCCAAGTGCCAGCTCCCTTCTCCAATACTCTTTCTGTAGGAGATAACACCACCTTAGATGCTTCTGTTCCTCCCTTTCTCAGAAACTTCTCTCTTATTCCTGTCCTGGGGGAGCTCATTTAGGTGCAGCAGCCTTCCTTTTACATGGAGTAATCCTTTGGGTTGGTCGCTGGATTCTGATCCATCCCCTGGGAGGGAGGGAAATCCTGTGGGTGAGGGCTGAGCCCCTTGTCCTGTCCTGCCAGGGTGTCCAGGTGGGATGTGCTGCAGCCCTGGGTGTGACTGGGAAATGATGGAGAGGGTCTGTCAGGAGTTAAGAAAGAAAGAGAATAAGAGAAAGCTCCTTATTAGCTCTGTGAGAGCAGTTCTGTGTCTGTGCTTGTCAAAGGAAAGCATAGTGTGAACTCAAGCTTTAGGGTTTGTTTTCAGAGGGGGAAAACAGTATACAAAAGGTACAGAAAGTATTTAAAGATAGCAGAAATATCTACCAGAACGTTTAAGGCATTGTGTACGCAGGATTTAACTACAATGTATTTGATTGAGCTACCTACCTCAGTTTATCTGACACCTTAAACTCTTGTCAAGGCCAAGCAGTTGTAATTAAATCAATTTAAAGATGCTTGGAAAAGCTTGTTTATTTTGCTTATCAAGCCAGAACTGGTGAATATTATAGAAGAAAACTAAGTTAGTGTAATCTTGATACTTTTATGTTCTTAAAAACAGAGATTTGGAAGAAACTTTTGAAGACTTCAGTGTAGCTAATGTGATATTCCTAAAACACTGTAATAACTGGGTTTAGAGCCCTTTATTTTTGTGTTGCTTAGGGACATGAAAGCTCCCTGGCACTCCTAAGAGAAAAATCTGCGAGAGCTCAGTTGGAAAAATGCAGAGATCCAGGTCCAGGTGAAGAGGTGTCAGGCTTAATTGTTAGGTGTAATTACCCTGTTGGACTTATTTGAAGATAATTCTCTTTTGATAGTAAATTGGTTTATTATATACCTGGAAAAGGTTTGATAATGTTCAATCTCAAAGATAATAGTTAATATAAAAATATCCTGAGTCAGTTAACATAACAGGGTTCCAAACCATAAAATAGTTTAAGATTAGAAAATAAACATTTGTCATCGATGGCCTGTGCTTTGAAAATGATGGAGTCATTTGAGGAGGATTGCTCTCTGCTCCTTCTGCACTGGGTGTATTTTCTGTTCCCTGGTGCTCTGGGGGCTGTGAGGTTCCAGGAGGGTGTGTAGCTGCTCCTGTGCCATTTGCTGGGATTCGGGAGGCTCTGTGCCTGCAGGTGGCTGATGTGTGTCGGAGTTGCTGGGACAGAGGTGAAGGCTCGTTTGATGGTTTAGTTTTGGTTTTAAACCAGAGGAACTGCTGATAAATGCCCACTGTTCTGTCCCTTCCCCGGGGTGCTGGCAGAGGTCAGGGGTTGTGAGGGGCAGTGGGGGCTCAGCTGTGGGGTGAGGCTGTTGGTGTTCTCTGCATTTCAGGGCTTTGAGCTCAGGCTGGTCCTGCAGTGGCTGCAGTCCCCGGAGCCCCTGCAGTGTGCTGTTAAACCAAAGCTGGGTGGGCAGAGCAGGTTTGTTCCAGCAGCTCCCAGCAGAGCCAGACTCGTGGCTGGGCAGTCTCTGCCCAGGAGGAGGCACAGGAGGCCTGGGCACCTGGGATGTGTTTGTGTTGGAGCCCTTGGGAAAGGAGCACAGGGCAGCTGATGGAAGGGATGGATCGGGGTGATGGGCTGTAGCAGAGGGTTAAAAGCTTCCAGTGAGCATCCACAGGTTAGAGGGGAGTCACTGACAGTCTGTGCAGAGCTCTCTGCCTCTTGGGATGAGGCTTTTCCACCTGTTGCTGCAGCTCCAGAGCTCAGCTCTGCTCCTGCCCTGTGGCTGGACAGACGCTCCCCACCTGCACACAGGTTTGCAGTAGATGGTTGTTCAACTACTCTGGTGGGCTTTGGTCATCGAGTTCAAAGAGAGTTTAGAAAGCTAATTTCTGTTCTGTAACATACATGATATCAAAAGGATGAGGAGAGGAAATTTTTTCCTGCTTTATTGTGCAGGTTTTTAAATATTTCAGAGGTAGCCTAGGCAAGGAGACAAGCTGGAGTGTGTCTGTGTGTAGCCAGGTTGGGCGAGGGATAACAACAGGCATGTGGCCATTTTTGCCTATTTGGGATGCTGGAGGGTCTCTGTTACCTACGTAGATTTGGATTTTCAGAGACCTGGTAAGAACTGAGTACATTTGGAATTTCTGTCTCTCTCTGAGGTTGAGTTGATGCTGGCCCGTGGGTTCTGCATTTACCAGGGGGGACTGAGAGACACACAGACAGTTATGGACAGTGCAACTCTGTATAAGGCTTATTTTCTCTAGAAAAAGCTGATCAGTGTTTCTCTGCTAAAGGACAGAGCCCATCAGAGAGTGCAATGAGCAAATGAAACCCATGACAGAAAATACTGTTGCTTTAAAAATTCGTGACCGGATGTTCTTTGTTAAAATAACGTGCCAGAAAATGAAAGGCAAATTTTAAACCTGATCACATCAACACAACCCTAGGCTTGTGGTTGTGCTGGAGCTGGGGCTCCACAGCAGCGTGGAACAGTCTCCTGGCTGCTCCAGGGAATGGGCCAGGACGTGTCCCTTGGCCTTGGGAGCCAGTGGTGTGACACAGGTTGCATCCCCCAGCCGAGCTGGGTTCCTCCAGAACGGGGTGAGCTCCTCAGTGCTGCCTGCAGGGAACAGCCCTCTTCCCGGATTGCTTGGAGCCGTTCCTGAGCCCCATCCAGGAGCAGGCTGATCCCACCGTGCACCCGGTGCCAGGGAGCTGGAGTTCTGCACGGCTGGTCATGGCACGGAGCTCCAACCCCGGGCACTGGCCCTGCTGCTTCACTACTACAGCTGGCCTTTCCCCTGCCAGGAGTTGTATGTTTTTATTCCACCCCCCGTTCCCGTGTTGAATCATTCCAGCCTGAAAACACGGCTGGCTGGGAGGTTAACGGAGCTCCAGCACTGCCCGGGAGCTGCAGGGCTGTGACGGGCAGGGATGTGGAGGGAGGAGGGGTGGGAATCAGAGCATTCCTTTCACCTCCAGAACACATTGCTGCTCTTCCACGACTTTGCTAAGTTGTTTCTTCAGCACTTGAAGCGAAGGTGGTGTGTGCTGTCCTGTGTTGCGGGGCACAAAGGTGACAGCAACTCCTTTGAGTATTTGTTTGCTCTCTAGGTTTACTTGCATTAAATTTGTTACTTAAGTTAACTCAAGTTTCCTCAGTATCTGGAAAATTTTTCCCAGATTCTGGCGTGACTGCTTTGTGATGTGATAAATTGACCACTGCCAAGGAGACTTGCATTGCTTTGGAATGTGGCTGGGTGCTTTCTTCACCTGTGGGATTCCTGATGGAGAGGGCAGCTCCACTCCTAGTGCTGGGGAATGACTGGCAGCAAATCCAGCCCCTGTGTGAGCTCACAGGTGGGATCAGCACTTCTTGTTCTTGCAGATTTCTCTGATGTAGGGTATCTGGGTACAAATTTATGAGTGGTGTGTGGAGATCTGGGACTTCCCCATGCAGATTTCCTGCTGTAGCCCATGAATCTGTGCCCTGGGACACAGGTGCACAACCTCCCTTTTCTCCAGCTCAGAAAGTCCCTCAGACATAAACTTCCCAAAGTAAGGCACGAGCCAAACACCACCTTCTCACTGGAGAGCAATTCCCTGGCTGTTTGCAGGGCCATATCTACCACTTCACAGCCATAAAGGTGTTACTTCATTACATCTCACACATTTTAGAGTGGCAGAGATACATTAGACCAACGTGGGGGTTACCTTGTGAAATAAATAGGTGACACTCAGGGTGGAATCAAGATGGGAACGTTACAGTGTGGATGCAGAGCAGTTTTGCCTCACAAAGCTTCTGTTCTCGTTTGTAAATTGTGCTTGTATTTTGTATTACTGGAATATTGACCAGAATCTTCCTGTAACTTTCCACTGAGTAGGCAATGAGGTTTGGGTTTTATTCTTGTAGATTTTTCACCCCAAATAAAGAAGGGGTAGAAAAAGGGAAGAAAATAAAATGTGTAAAATAACATCATTGTGATGGAATCAGACAGGTCCCTGAAACTCATTTCAGGCAAGTATTTGAGACTGGATGAGATTCAAGTTCATCATGTCTCAATATTATGGTTTAAGGTTATATGTAAAAACATAATGTCACTCACAATTTAGTAAAGCTGTTAAACCTTTAGCACTTCCTTTCATGTCAGTTTTAACTTAGGTACATGCACAAATTAATCTCAGACAGTACAATTTTATAAGAATGAAGTTTTCCATGCAAGAAAGAAGCCAGGATGAGCCGTGAAAGAGTCAGGTTTAAATAGTGTACCAAGGAAAAAGTGTTTTCCAGGGCAACAAGAATCATATTATCATTTAAAGAGTTTTTATCCTGCAGTAAAAATAGTTTGCTATTTTTAAGACCAAAGGAGCAGCCAAACCCCTTATCTAGCCCTTTAAAAGATAGGAACCTGTCCTAGTCCTGTGGGATATGAGACTGTGGTTGTGATCCCACAGGAAGATTAAGGTGAAGTGGAGCAAGACTAGGTTTTCTGGTGGAGTTAAGCAAAAGGCAGCTCTGTTGCTGTGTAGACTTTGCAAAAGTTCCTGTATTCTCCTAACAATCCCAGGAGTTACTCCACGGCTTCCAGAGTCCAACACAGACTTCTTTGGGCTTAACATTATTGATTTTTTTTTTAATTAAAAAGATAACTAATATGGATGAGCTGAACAATTAGGAAAAGTAACTCCTCAGGATTTTTTGTGGTCAGACAACATCCTGCAAGGTCTGTTGAGGAAGTGTTTGCAACCTGTCCGTGCCACGGGTTGTAATGAGAGGGAGATGACTTCCATAAATAGGCTCCCTATGTGCCTGGCAGCTTGGATTAAATGTCCAGAGAGCCTAAGGACAGCTGGGCCCTCCCTGAATCCCAACAGGAGCAGTGCTGGTTCTGTGGAATTTGTTCCTGCTGTTTAAAACTCGGGCACTGCAGCCTTTCCTTTCCTTTCCCCAGCGCTCGGAGCCCGGCGGGACCCAGAGTGACTCGGGAAGTTCTCACCTCGGCAGCAGCAGGACTGTGACCAGTGCCTGCCTTGGGCAGCTGGTTTTGGGGCTCTGCTCTGGGATTTACTCTCCCACAGCTAACCCAGCTCTCTGTGTCCATTCCTTGGTTAGTGTGGGAAGCCTGAATTAATTTCCAGTGTGTGCCCTCGGTTGCAAAGAGAAAAATAACTTGGCCAGGAGGGAATAAACTTTCAGTTCCAAATGCATTTGGTATAATCAAAACAAATCCTCACTAGCAGAGCAATGGCAAAACAGAAATATGATGGCTAGAGCAGAAAAATGAGGGAAGAGGAAATCTCTTTTCTGTTGAGGCCAATTCCAAAAAGCTGCCGTCGTTCCTTGGCAGAGTCTTTGTAAGGACGTGTTTGGTTTGGGGGAGATGCCCAAACTTTGGGAGAGTAGAACTGAATGTGTGAGCACGAGGTAATGTCCTGAGGAATCGGGGTTCAAACGAGGGGACTGAAGACCAGGGATTTCAAGCAGGATTTTACTTCAAATGGAATTGATTTAGTGCCCTGGAAGATGGGGAGGAGCAGAAAAGGGAAACAGAATTTAGAGGTGGTGTTTGCATTGCACCTTTGATAGTTAAAATTCCTAACTATTGTTTTGGTGGAACTTGTGGTTTCTTTATACATTTATCCAGATTTCATAACCCAGTACCAACATTTGAATAGTACATATTGTGTGATTTGCTGTTTTAATAAATCAGTGTCTTAATTTTGCTTTTACCTACACTAGACTAGCACCACTTCCAGACTCCTTTGAGTCAGGGTTTCCTGGATAACTACTCTCTCAGTTCTGCAGTTGCAGACAAACACACCTAAAGATTTGAGAAGTCTGACAAGTAATATACAAAACACATCCACCAGAGTAACACGAAATTGCTGTAATTTTCTAGGGAAGGGGAATAAATCGGTTAAAGAAAGGCCAAGAGTCTTTGGGGGGAAAAGCCTCAATATCTTTGTACTAATAAAAAGCATTTCCTTGAAGTTTGTGAAGTGCTTTGGGGCCTGTGTGGATGAAAGGCTTCATCTGTCTGTCGTTTCTGTGGCTGTGCTGAGTCCAGACCTGGGGGTCCTTACACGTCACCCTTCGGCTCCCCACCCAGGGACCAACTCGTCCCTTCTCTGTGCAGCAGGTCTGTGTTTCCTTGAAGCATCCCCAGCCCCGTGTGAATGGATCTCAGCCAGCCCAGGTTGCTCATCCCCTCCTTGGGATGTTTCCTCGTGTTGAAATCTGGGTCACATCCCAGCGATGAAATGTGCTGACGAAATACCTCTGGTATTGCTTGTTTAAAAGCAAACTGAAGAAAATATTTGTTCTTGGTTCCTCTGTCTGTGGATCTGCACAGAGATCCAGGAGTGTGTGAAAGAGCCACCCACAGCTCAGCAGGAAGGTCTGGGGGAGCTGGGCTGGGACCCTGAACCTGCCACCCCTCAAATCCAAACCCCTCCGTTGTCACAGCACTTAAATCTGGGGACAGACCCCAGCTGTGTGTTGGTCATGTATCCATCTGTATCCACGCCATGCACTGATGCTCTTGCTCAAAATCTAGAAGTTAAAATAATTTACTGCCTTCTTGGCTTTGTCTACAAAACATTTCAAGACAAAGCCCAGATAAATAACTTTTTGCCTCCTGTGTTCCTATCACTGGACTTACACTCCTGACATGTGTGAGTTGTCTGAATCCTCCAGGGCTCCTCTGGTATGGAGGCTTGGGGTGGATGGATTTCCACAGTGGTAGTTCTGTGTTATTTCTGAGTGCCAAAATGAATGGGGAGAAATCCTTCAGCACTATATTTAATTTTTCCTGTCACTTATCTCTTCCTATTGTTCGTCACTATTGTTCTTTTACCATCTTCAACTTTTTCCTGTATCAGAAAGCCCTAAACCCTGTAATTAGATGTGCCTCACCTAATTCCTCTTTTAATAGTCTAGGGAAAAATAGAGAAACAGCAGTGTCATATGTGGTGGGAAAAAGCCATCCCTAGCTGCAGATTCCAGGTGTGTTCTTAGTTTGAAATATGAGTCATTCACAGGAATTTCTTTCCTGTAGGTACAGTGTACCTGTGCCACAGAATAACAACAGTGTTCACAGGTAGGGAGCCTGACACTTGGGCTGTGTGGATCAGGATAATGGAATTCATTGCAGCCATAGCTCCTTCAGCTGCTGTGTTTTAAGAGCTCCTTCATTTTATTTTCCTGTCCCACGAATTGTTGTTTGAGAACTCCACTTAGTCCCTCTTTGCCAGGTATTTCTCTTTTGAAGAATGGGTTTTTCCTCCCCCCCCCACTTTCTGGTTTATTCTAACTGCAGCAGGAGTTCATCCCACATCACCCTGCCCAGGCTGGGTTCCCCTCACACACCTCCCTGGTCACCTGGCCAGGGATGGCACTCAGGGGAAATCCAAATCCTGCAGCTTTGAGGAGACAAATTCTCCTACGTGCTTGGACTTGATTGTTTTCACTGTGTAAAGTTTTGTAGCCTGGTTTGTGCTTGGTTCAGGGAAGAACCACGGCAATAATTCAATAAAAACTCCCCTGCCAAAGGGATCAAGCACTGGGAGAGCAAACTCGAGTCTCTGAGAGGATTGTAGGTACCTGTTGCTAAGTCCATTAGAGATATTTATAACCCCAGGCATGATACCCCGGGTGTGCAGTGAGCCACAGGACTGTGGCAGGGGTGTGCAGAGGAGTTCAGCTCATTGAACAGTAGCAATAGGTACTTGCCACTGACAGATATTCCATTGGTTCATTTTTTGTCTGCCCAATATTTGTTTCAGTTCTAGAAAAGTCAGGCAACTTGTACCATAGCAAATTTTATGTAACATTTTCATTCTCAAATTGGAATTTGTCTGGTGTGAGTCTTCCTTCAATGTTTTACAGTTTTCTCTAATTCCTTTTTACACGTATTTGTTTAGTGTGGCCAATACACCAGTGTGGGCACAGGCCCAGGGCAGTGCCTGTCCCTGTGCTGGCACTGCTGGGGCACCTCCAGTTCTGGGGGCCGTTCAGGGCCCTCATGGCAAGAGAGACCTGGAGGGGCTGGAGGGTGTCCAGGGAAGGGAGCAGAGCTGGGAAGGGGCTGGAGCAGCAGGAGCAGCTGAGGGAGCTGGGGGGGCTCAGCCTGGAGCAAAGGAGGCTCAGGGGGGACCTTCTGGCTCTGCAACCCCCTGACAGGAGGGGGGAACCAGGGGGGGTCGGGCTCTGCTCCCAGGGAACAAGGGACAGGAGGAGAGGGAACGGCCTCCAGCTGTGCCAGGGGAGGGTCAGGTTGGATATTGGGGAAATTTCTTCATGGAAAGGGCTGTCCAGCCCTGGCACAGCTGCCCAGGGCAGTGGTGGAGTCCCCATTCCTGGAGGGATTTAAAGAACATGTGGATGTGGCACTTGGGTGGGTGGGTTAGTGTGGCCTTGGCAGTTCTGGGGGACAGTTGGATTCCATGGACTCAATAGCCTTAGAGGGCTTTTCCCACCTCAGGGGCTCTGTGACATCACTGGCAGATCCCAGAGGTCACAGAACCTTGGCCTGCAGTTGGACCTGCCTGGGGCTGGGCCTCACCCACTCTGCCCACCTTTGCTGCAGGATGTGGGGGTTGCTGTGAGCCCGGTGCCCTGCCTGGTGAGTGCTCTGGGAACGGAGCCTCCCGGCACTCCCAGCTTCCCTCCTCCCATCCTTGCACCTCTGCCCTCCAGCTCCGGAATCCACCAGCTCTGTGGGCTCTGTGCTGTCCAGGTGTAGCTGCAACACCTTTGTGTGAGATTGAGATATACCTTTGAACAAACACAGCTGTGTACAGGCTTTGGACTGGTTCTGAAAAACACAATCAGCATTTGTCTGTCTGTGACTCATCCCAGCGCCACCGCTGCCTTTCCCTAAACCTGTTGTGACATTACTTACATGCTAAATGTTACAGACTGTTTATTCTGTCTGTGCAGCGATCAGATCCACACTAAACGGACTGCAGAAAGGCAACTTACATGTTAAATGTTATATTTATTCTGTCTGTGCAACAGTCAGATCCACACTAAATGGACTCCCGAAAGGCAGACACTGATTCCTGTCGTGATAAGCATACAATTTCTTTAAAAACCTACTTTTTGTCATGACTTCAGCTAGGAAAGGCAAATTACTTTCTTACCAGTGTTTCTGTGCATTGCACCTCAGATGGATTTCTTGCTACTTCATTTTTCTGCTCCTGATCCATCAGATGAATGATTTTAGGCACATGAGGAGTCCCCTTCAAACCAGCCCAGCTCTGGGCTCCAGGCAGCTGCAGAAGGCACGTCCCCAGCCCAGAGAACAGTGACACTGAGGCACAGGAGTGACAATACCAGCAGTCCACTGGAAGGCTGGAGATAAATGGGATGCAATCCCTGGAATGGCCTTTAACTCTGCTTTAATAAATATTGCCCTTGCACCAGTTTTCCTGAGGTCTAATGTGCTTCCCAAACTTGGCTCTAGTGAAGCTCAGTTTGGGTTCCTTTGCAGAGCTCTCTGTCCTCACCCACACTGAGTGCACAGGCTCATGATTCCTTCTGTGAACACTTCACACAAATTTAGATTTATACCTCATCTCAAATGTAATGTGGAGACTAAATGAAGTGTAGTGAGGAACACGGGGTGGAAAGGACTTGTCACAGTGTCCAGTCGTTTGGGGCTGGAGCCACCACGCAATCAGTCCCTTCACCGAGGCAGTGCCACCATCCCAGCTGACGAGGTG
>NW_021939189.1:675377-676998 GCF_001715985.3 Manacus vitellinus
ACGGCTCCGCCGCCGTTATGTAACTGTGCAGTTCAGCAGCCGAAGCCTCACGCGTTTCTTCAGTGACTGAGTATTCCTGGTTGTGCCTTTTACAGCTTTCCATGTGGTGCCCATGAAGATGAGGCTGAGAACGCGGAAGGCTTCTCAGCAGTCCAACCAGATCCACCCGCAGCGGGCGCTCCGGGCCAAGCGGAAACACTCGGAGGTGGAGGAGACCTTACCTGGGGGCGGGGGGAAGCCACAGAAAAATGACACCGGCCTCTTGTCTTCAATCAAAAAGTTCATTAAAGGAAGCACACCCAAGGTAAGCCAGCTGTGGGGCCCTGCTTGGCTTTTAGTTGGGTCGTAGTCAGTTCAGTGTGTTCCAAACCCATTTCTACTGAGAATAAATAATGTGGAAGCAAAACGTAAAGAGATGGAAGGCAACAAGTGCCTGTGAGAGTTGTGTCAGGAAAAGCAGACTTGGAAATCCTTCAGGTGTCAGTCATAGGTGTATTTAACAGTCTAATAAATCACAGGATTTATTACCTGGCATTTCTTTGTGAAAGTGTTGGCTGATGAATCCAGTAGATTTTTAATTGCTGTTTTAAAGAGTCCTTGAATCCAAATTTGAGGAATTACCAATATTGGCAACTAAGGCAAGCCAGTCTGTAAGCATAAATTTACTGAGTGTTTTTAGCATTTTTATTGAAAACTGGTTAGGAGTCAGTCAGTCAATAAAGGTCAAACCTCACAAATCCACGTGTCAGGGAATTGCTGCAACTGTGTGATTCCTGCAGTGGGCACTGCCCTGCTTAGGGCATCAAATCCAGGTGTTGCCAGGGAAAACCACGAAATCTTATCTTGGTCCAGGCAGAAATCTGAGCTTTGCTGATCTTCACATGTGAACACCTGTCACATATACATTGAGGGTGAATTATATGTATACATGCATACATACATATATATAAACTTTGATAGGCTGAATGTAACCTTGCTTCAAAAACCTGTGGTTTTTTCTCTAAGTGAAGACCAGTCTAAAAAATCCATTTTCATTCAGTCCCAGCAGTTCAGATACTGACATTATGTAACTGTGAATTTTAAAGAGGAGTAGCTGAGAAGTCGTAACTAATTTACAGTGTATCCCAGATCAGCTACATGATAAATAAAAATCTGATATAAATTCAGAAGTATTTTGTGGGGTTTGAACTGAAGTGTTAAAACAATAACTTTGTAACAAGCTGAAGTTCAGATAGTTTTAAAGTAACAATATATCCTTGAATTGTGAAAAATGTAGTGAAATAGAATATTTCATGACATGTTAAACCACGTCAACCTGTCCTGGAAACAGAGAGGTACCAACCAAGAAACATTTCAGCAACAATTAAATCTGCTTCCAGTTTGCTTTTCATTAAACTGTGACAATTGATCTATTTTACAGACCTGGTCTATTCCATGGAAAAAAGAAGGCACTGTTCAGTATGTTTCTTTTTTGCCTCCTTTCTCCTTTAAGGAAGAAAGAGAAAACCCCACCAAAAGGAGTCGAATTGAGCGGGACATCGACAACAACCTGATCACATCCACCCCCCAGACGGGGGACAAGCCCAACAAACAGCTGTCCCGGGTGCGGAGGAAAAGTCAG
>NW_021939189.1:678503-679985 GCF_001715985.3 Manacus vitellinus
CACTTCCATATGGACAGACATCTCAGAGCCTGGGGGCTGGGAAGAAAAGAATTCTTCTTCATCTCAGTCTCAGAACTGCCATGAGATGGGAATTGGAGTTCTGGGATATACATAACTGTACCTGCGCAGTTTGGGAAAACCTTCATTGTTACATGTGATATTGTAATGTGTAGATTTATTTAATTCTGCCCTTTGTTATCTGCGATAACAACTAAAAATTATTTCACTTTGGAATTGTATTTATGCACATATGTGTGTGTATGTGGAGAGGAACAAATTCTGGACTCGTCGTGGTGCAGTTTGGAGGCTCAGCCTTGGGAGTTCACTGACACTTTCTCTTGGTTCCATCTAGTGGAGTCCCCCTGGCACTGACACCAATGTGCTCTGCAAGGGCACAGCAGCTCCAAGTCTGTCTCCCACCAAGTCCATTGAAAGGATTTAGTCTTCTATTATTTATGTAAACAAGGAGTGTTTCCTAATCTGGAGTGTTAAACTTATGATGGTGTTGGAAATTGACTTTTTGTTTTGATGCTGATAGTGAATGACTGGCTCCTGTGGACAGAGCTGAACCACGAACAGGAGGGATCAGTCCTGGAGAGCAAATGCTGACAGCAGAGGACAGGATGTAACTGAAAACAGCTGTGTGGTGTTACAGGTCATAACTTCTCTCTTGCAGAAGCTGGAAGTTATGAGATGACAAACCAACACGTAAAGCAAAATGGAAAATTGGAAGATAACCCCACCACTGGCAGCCCCCCACGGACAACGTTACTGGGAACCATATTTTCTCCTGTTTTCAATTTTTTTTCACCAGCAAATAAAAATGGTGAGTCTTAGGTAAAAAGCCAGTGGTGTTAAACCGGAGAGTGAGATTTTTTTTTTATGAAGTTGCTGTTCTGAGCAACAGTACACTTTGCATTCTGATTTACAGACCAAGAGTTACTGCTGCCAGATAAAGGGCTCTGCAATTCTTAGATGGGTTGATCGTTAAGGAAGGAAGGAATAAGTTTATAACCATTAGAATATCTTTGTGCACCTTTCAGTAAAAAAAAAAATAAGAAAGAAAAAAAAAGGATTAAGTTACTTGTCCCAAATGTATCTTAAAGCCATTTGTCAGGGCCATCATTTTGGTTCTGGTTTTTGTAACGTGACCCAACGCAGGTCCCTTCAGTTGTTCTGCAGCTTTGCTGTGTGTGGTTAGGAGGGGCTGTGAGTGTTGGGGGGGAACTCAGAGGTAACGACTGTCCCAAAATCCCCCCCAGGAACATCGGGGTCGGACTCTCCGGGCCAGGCTGTGGAAGCTGAGGAGATCGTGAAGCAGCTGGACATGGAGCAGGTGGACGAGATCACCACGAGCACAGCGACGTCCACCAACGGCGCGGCCTTCCCGGGCCAGGCCCTGCCCCTGCGGGGCCCCCCCGGGCTGGGGGACACCGAGGAGCCGGGGGACCGGGACCTGCCCCCGCTCACGGGTACGGACGG
>NW_021939189.1:680343-691617 GCF_001715985.3 Manacus vitellinus
CCTGCTGCCTGCCCCTGCCCTGCTGCCTGCCCCAGCCCTGCTGTCTACCCTGCCCTGCTGCCTGTCCCTGCTCTGCTGCCTGTCCCTGCTGCCTGCCCAGCCCTGCTGGGAGCTGCTGCCTCGCCTCAGCCTGGGCCACACAAACACTGCTCGTGCTGGTTTTTATGGTTAATGCACTAATCTGGCTCATGCACCAAAGGCACAGTTTGGGCAAGACTTGTCTGTTCCTGGTGCAGCTCGGGTGGTCTCAAAGCAGTTCCTCACATGGAAACAAAGGTTCCAGAGGAAAAGTGTTTCTATGAGCATTGAGTACCCCTGCTGAACATGCACACTCTGGGCTTGCTGATCTCCAAAGAGAAATGGGCTACATTTTGGTGTCTTACATTAGAACCACGTGGTGAATGAGAACCACACAGACCCTACACAAATCCTGATAACCTGTCCATATTTCCTTCAAAAGACTCATCATACATCTTTTTTTTTTTGACAAAAGTTGTAGCCATAAAATGCAGTTTCTCTGTGGATGGGCAGCATCAAATCCCTAACAGTTCCCTAAACCCTGCCCAGACCCTCAAAGCTTTGGGGATGGATAGTTTTTGAAGGCTCCTGCCAAGGAGGTAAATGTGACTTCTGAGCAGCCCCTGGGGTGGGAGGTGGGGCTGGGGACAGAATATTTCGCTGTTGCTTCTTCCCTCGTGTCTCAAGTGCACATTGTGGCTTTGAAGAACTGCACTAATAAGACCAGCTCTTGTGGTTTTTTGTTTTATTTTTTGTTTTGGTCATTTTCGTTGAATTTTAGCACCAGTATCTCCAGACAGTGGCTACTCATCAGCTCATGCAGAAGCCACCTATGAAGAGGACTGGGAAGTCTTTGATCCGTAAGTGCCAGTGTTTGTACTGAAAACAGTCAGTTGATCATTTTGGGTATTGGATTACGATATTTTAATTTATATTTATTATTATATTAATCGCATCATTTTAATATTATGATAATGAGCTCCAAAAGCCCTTAACTTAAAAAAATAATTGTATATTGTTGTGGGGTTTATTTCAATTTAAAATACTTATTTCCTGTGCATCCTTAAATATTTCAAATATTTAGTTGACCTAAAACATTACAGTTTTACAGCAAAATCTGTGTTCTTTTCAGATATTATTTCATCAAACATGTGCCCCCACTAACAGAAGAACAGCTGAACAGGAAGCCAGCTCTCCCACTCAAAACCAGAAGCACACCAGAGTTTTCATTAGTTCTAGACTTGGTAAATATCTTTATAAACACAAACCAAAGCAGGGGGATGGGGTATTTCCCTTATTTTGCTTGTGGAAATCAGTCATGTTTGCTTTAAACAAAAAGACTGTTGAACGCCACATAAATTTTAGTATTTTTAGTCAAAAATACTAGTTAAAGTAGTTAAAAAGTAGTTTAAAAAGAATTAATAGTGGCAGGAATAGAATGCTTGTTGTATTTGTCAAATACTTGCATCCTTTTTTTAAAAGAAATTACAGTTTTTATAATTTCACAATCTTTTCTTTCTTTTATATATTTTTGTAATAGGATGAAACATTAGTGCACTGTAGTCTAAACGAATTAGAAGATGCTGCACTCACTTTTCCAGTTCTTTTCCAAGATGTCATTTACCAGGTAAAAAGAAAAACACAAACCCCTCTACTTTGTTTAAGGTGGGAATCCTTGGGGTTTGTATTTGTTCTCATCTTGTGTAAAGAGAGGGAGGCCTGGTGATAAAGTTACACCATCCTGGTGATGAGCTGCGGGTGGCACATTTGGCAAGAAACTTTGTATTCACTTCAGCTGTTCCCCTTGTCTTGCCCTCTGGTCACTTGGTTGTGTCCACATAGAAATGTGATATAATTCAGTTCATGCACTACAACTCCTTGTGGACATTTACTGTGATGGGAATGGAAATTTAAGCCTATTCCTAAGTGACTGTTAAAAAAATTGATAAAGCTGAAATCACCCTGAAATGAGACAGTTCAGCATCCTCCCTTCTCTCCCTGGATGTTTCAGTACCTTTCCTCAAAGCTGTAGTTCTGTGTGGGCAGTCTCTGAACCAGAAATAGCTGTGAGCAGAGCCTGGGGCTGCTGTTTTTCCCCTTTGTGTTGTGACTGTGGGCTCAGGTCACGGCCAGGTCTGTCCAACACACACCAGATATCACCTGAGGGTTGGCCCCAGGTACAGAACAGAGCCTGGGACGTGCCCTCACTGCCACCAGGTGCTCCAGGGCCCTGGGGCTGCAGATTTACAGAGGTGCCTCCCTGGGAGCCCAAATCCTGTATTTGGGGTTCAGTCAGAGGCAGAAATCTCCTGACTCGGTGTCTCTTTTGTGAGTCCACAGTTTCTTACAGGGAATGATTTCTCTGTGTGTGCAGTTCTGTGCTGGTGGTATCCAAGTTGATGGAAATTTGGAAGTAGCTGAAGCCTTTTCCAATCCCTTCTGCCACCCCAGGCTCAGGTGTAACTGTGTTCAGGTGTGATTGTGTTCAGGTGTGATTGTGTTCAGGTGTAGTTGTTAGTGGTGGTTAAGATGATGATTTAGTTCAGGTGTTGGCTCACGGTGTCCAGTGCTGGAACTGGTGCTGCCCCTCTGCTGAGAGCTGAGTCAGGATGTTCAGTCAAAGCAACCAGTTCCATTTTTAATTTAGAGACTGTTCAACTTTTATATTTTATTGAAATTATTTCTAATTCTGTCCAGTTTCCCAATAGTTCAATGTTATCATCTCACACCTTCACTCAGAGCTGCTCAGGCTGTGAGCCAATGGAATATTGGTGTAATTAGGTTATAGTGGAAGTTACTGTTTGCTGTTTATTTCTAATGCCCATTTTGGCCTCCTCTGTAGCAGGTGGCACAGTGTGGGGTGGGGGAGGCTGGGGGAGTCTCAGTGTTCACTAAAGCCCATCTCTGCTCCAGGTCTATGTCCGGCTAAGGCCGTTCTTCCGAGAGTTCCTGGAACGTATGTCTCAGATTTATGAGGTAAAACAATTGGACACTACTTTTGAATTTCACTTTTAAGTTATATCCACACACTTGCATGTCAAGTAACGACTTTTTCCCCTTCAATCCCCAGATCATTCTGTTTACTGCTTCTAAGAAGGTGTATGCAGACAAGTTATTGAACATCCTGGACCCCAAAAAGCAACTGGTCAGGTAAAAACAGAACATTGTGAACATGCCCTCAAGGACCAGCACCTGTACCTGCTCATCCTCTGTTAGGCTGACTCATGGCAAATGTCCTCTTGAGGATCAGAAATGTGCTTTGGAATACACACTGCAAATAAAGGAAATAAACTGAATTAACAGATTACCTTTAAACTACTCAAAATCGATTTATTAACTATAAATTATGGCTTGTATAACTTTTACAATCAGCATGCTGTTTGTTCATATTCAATCACAAAATCATTTGTCTGTTGGTTTTGTATTAGAGCTGGTTTGGTTTATCATTTCTCAGTACTGAGCTTTGTTGGGAAGTGATTGGCTTTTCCAGTTCCTTAAGGCAGAAAGAAATTCTGGGGGGGTAAGATTCTGTTATGCTCCCCTGGAAGGAGGACTGTACCTTAGGAAGTTGAAACCAAAGAGATTCTGCTCAGGGGTTCCCCCTCCTGGGGTGCCCCAGGTCAGGGAAGCAAACACCTGCCTGTTGGTGGTCAGAGCTGTGTGACCTGTACCCAGCATCTCTGCACAGCCCTGCTCTGCATCCTGGTGTTGTATATTCTGAGGGAAACTGGATTTTCCTCACACACACAAGAAAAGACAGTGGTTTTCTCCATTGCTTTCACTCGGTGGCGTGGGCACATCCCAACTCACTTTTGAAGTGCAGGAAGTTAAGATGTCACTAATTTTGTCCAGGAACAGTTGTATTGTGTCTTGGTTTATGTGACATCCACCACAGAATCTCAGTCTGGGCCTGGTAACCTCCTTGCCACTGTGTAAACTAGACTTGGGAATCCTTTCAGTCCTTGGAATACCTGAGCCTGGCTGTGTCAGCGGGTGGGACGGTGGGCAGGAGGCACTGGCACCTCCAGAGCGTGAGCCTGGCTGTGCACCCGAGGTGTTAAACCCCCTGCAGGCCAGGACTGGGGTCATTCCTGTGTTAGGGCAGGGCAAGGCCCGTTAGACACAGAGCCAGCCAGGGTTTGGGACTGTGCAGAGCTGTCCCCGTGCTGCCCCAGCGGGGCTGTGGTGCCCGGGCTGTGCCCCAGCCCGAGGTGCTGCCAGGCCTCCTGTGACTCACCCTCTATATATAAATGCTGAGGCAGCAGCTCCTTCCCTCCATGGCAACGTTGGGAGCTCAGCTCCTGTATGGAATTAAGCACACTATGTACAGCTTCTGAAAACTCCATTTAAAAATATAAGCAGCCCGGAAGGGACTGCACTGTCATAGGGCTGGGCAACCCCAAACCTGCCCAGTTTACAATTTATAATTCTGTCGATGTGCCATGAAATGTGAGTTTTATTCCTGCTGTTTTTTGAATCTGACTCCTTCTAGTCAATCCATCCATTTCTTCTGTCATGACTTACACAGGAGCAGATTAATTGGAAAGGAAGGAATTGATGGGATGTTTTGGCCTCGAGGCTTTTTCTCGAGCTACAATAACTGAAATAGGTTAATTGCCAACAGAGGTGTAATAGGAAAGGAAACATTTCTTGTGATACTTTGTGCTCTGGCACTCGATGGCACGGGAAGGCCTCATTCTGTGGGAGCTGGGACAGAGTGAAGGGATAATAACCCCCAATAAATTGGCTCCTGTGCAGCACCTGGGGCATGGCACATCACTGGGGTGTTTTGGGTCCCTTTGGCAGTCTGAAAGGGATCAGAAAGCAAGAGCTGTTTAAATACACACACCCACAGAACTGGGTTAGTGCAAAATTACCTGAACTGGGCATTTTAGCAGTAGAAAGCTCTAAAGTGAATGGGAGAGGAGCACAATTCTTTAAAAGGGGCAAGGAGATTGGAAGAGAAGAGGTTGGGTAAGGCCCGGCAGAGTCACCTGTTCCTGACGCAGCGGGGATGTTGTCATTGACCTCATTAATTAGTGTCTTCCTTTAATGACAGGCATCGACTTTTCCGTGAGCATTGTGTGTGTGTACAAGGGAATTACATCAAGGACTTAAACATCCTGGGCAGAGACCTCTCCAAAACCATCATCATCGACAATTCACCGCAAGCCTTTGCTTACCAGGTGAGGGGCTGTGGGCAGCAAACCCCTCAGGGGGGCAGAGCTCCCTGGGGCAGCACACTGCAGCCCTGCAGCTGGAGTTCCCTTCTGACTGAAGTCTGGGGCCAGTGAAACCCTGCACTTGGATCTCTCTGCTTGTTTAAGTTTGGGGCTCATGTTTGTTTTGAAGTTTACAGACCAAAACTGTGGGGAAAATACACGTTAATGAACTCTGACTTGGAAACATATTTCCTCCAGATGCTATTTCACAAGTCATATTTGTAAATAAATTAAGTATAAATCATGTCTTGATGATTTTTTTTTTCCTTTTTTAACTTTAGCTTTCCAATGGAATTCCTATAGAAAGCTGGTTCATGGATAAAAATGACAACGAACTCCTAAAATTGATTCCATTTCTGGAGAAACTCGTAGAGCTGGTGAGTGTTTCCTTTCTGTGGCTCTTGCCAAAAACGTCAGTAAACTCTTTTAAGTATTTTCACATTATTTTAAGGGTTTTGAGTCACTGGGATTTAGGCTGATGAGGGTCCTGTGTGTCCCTGTGTGACTAGGCTGCTGTGGGCTGGATTTTAGAGTGGGCACAGGGACGTGTTCACACAGCAAAGGGGGGACTGCTGGCATTGCTGGCTGTGCTGGAAACCGAGGGCAGTGGGGTGGGAACATCAGTGATAAGGCAGTTGGGGGTCTGGGGACATTGGCATGACACAGTGCCCGTTGTTGGGAGTGCTGTGTGCCTTTGTTCTTGAAACAAATAAATCACCCCAAATCGTTGGGGGTGTTATGTAGTTATTTCTGTAAACCTCTTGAATGACATCATTCGTTGCTTATGTTTTGTTACATTAAAATAGGGGTGTTAGACAGTGAACCCTGTGAAAATGTGATTCCTGGCTGTGTTCATTGCCCTAAACCTGCACTTCTCCCCCCAGAACGAAGACGTCCGACCTCACATCAGAGACAGATTTCGCTTGCATGACTTGCTACCCCCCGATTAAAGCCTTTGCTCTCGCTGCCGAGGGGAGGAAATGCAGGACCCTGTTGGACTAATACAAAACATTGCCATTACTGTTGAAATTTTGCATTTTTGTACCCCGTCTTGCTTTTCTTATCTTTGGTGCCCAACACTGATCAAGGGTTACAGAAAGAGACTTTCTACACCTGAGGTTGCCGCCATCAGTACAATCCAGTACCCGCAGTAGGGAGGCTAGAACAGAAAAGGCTTTAGAACTAGTGCAACTCCAAGGAAATTTTTTATGTACAGGACATCTGCAGTTTATAAAGAAAATTCTGTTTCTGCCACCAGCAGTTTGACCTGTAGAAACACAGGATTTTATGATACAACAGAGATTGAAAATGGACTCGGATTTTCTCTCTGTTCGGTGCTCTAAGTGGGTTTGTAGCCACTTTTCTGTTACTTTTAAGATTCTCATTTCAACAGGAATGGCCAGTAAAAGTTGTTTTATTTTTCCTGTTAAGGTTTATAACCTTTTTACATTTTTGACCTGTATTAGATTAGAATTTCATTATGCATTCCTTTTAGTTGAGGCGCTTCATAGTTTTTCTGGAAATAGCCAAATTTTGTTAGTTTTTTATTAAACAGTTGGCTGGCCGTTTCCCTGCTTTGTCTGCCTGCATCCTGTATATTTGTTTAAAAATATTCTCTAGTTTTAGCCCACGTAAGTTTCATTTAGAAAGAAAAAAAAAAACCCCTGCATTTATATTTTCTTTCTGTAATATTCTACTGTAGTCGAAACCTTTTCAAAAATCAAGAGACTGGCTAGATAAGAAGATAAGAATTACTAATATTCCGAATCTTTTAAACCATTGCGATGGCACGTACTCCGGACAGAGCACACCTGGCAGCGGCCCCTCGGATGGACAAGGAATACCTCACACTGTGCTGTGCATGGACCTGGCCAGGAGGAGGAGCGTGGTCAGCTGGCAGGTTTGCTGGGATCCCATTCCTGCTGCCTCCTTTGCTCCGGGACTGCCTGCTCCGCTCAGTATTCCGGGGAGTCGGGCCTGGGCTGGGCACCCCTGTGACACTCCCGGTTCCAATCAGCCTCTCCCGGGGAGCAGCCCTGGCAGGGCTCCACCTGCCATCCCAGTGGTTTCCCGAGGGAATAGGCCCCAGCCGTGGCTCCTAATGCAGCGCCCCGGAGGTGATATTTTTGTAACGGTGGGAAATCTGCTTTTCCGGAGGCTTTTTATGGAAGGTAGAATTTGTACAAGGTAGGAAGCTTTGCCTCTCGACTGCATTACCACGCCACAGGCTCGGACTGGTTTTGTGTAAAAGATGTCACAGAACGGCACTTTTTCTAAAGAGAAGTTTGCTATTTTGTATGCTTGATAAGAAAGTACAGTATTGGAAATTAAAGGTGGACAGCTGATAATTGAGAAGTATGTCAATTAATTTTTTATGTATATTACCTGTTTACTTGTACAATTTTATTGTACAAATTACATGCAGCTTCATTTTCAAATGAGTCCTTAAAATAAGGAAAATCTTTTTAGCAAAACATTTAATTTTTGTATTTTTGATTTTAAAAGGCATGAGTTATGTCAACTTTTTCCAGTGTATTAATGAAGATTTTAACTTTTCATCAGGTTGAGTGTTTTCTTACTATATTATCTGTTGTGTATGTAGCTAGCACATGGTGTCACTGAACTGTTAAACTTAGCATGTAGAGCAAGCCTGTTTTGTGGAAAATCCTTATTCATTAAAAACAAAATCATCATGGCAGATTTTCTGCAAAAAAGTGAAAACATTTGCAATTCAGAATACTGATTTTTTTTGTATTTAAAGAAAGGTATTTTGCTTGCAGGAAAGAAATACTACAGATTCATTTTAAT
Organism: Manacus vitellinus; assembly: GCF_001715985.3. Taxonomy (NCBI): domain Eukaryota; kingdom Metazoa; phylum Chordata; class Aves; order Passeriformes; family Pipridae; genus Manacus; species Manacus vitellinus. The sequence goes on from NW_021939189.1 coordinate 688,392, forward strand.
GAGAATCTTTTAAATGTATTTATCTTTAGGGCATCTGGGCATCTTTACGCTGTTTGTCTTATGTCTTTATTGAAATAAAATGTACAGAACATTACCTTTACATCTGCTTCGTGCAGCCGTGTCGCCCTGGGCAGCCCTTCCTCGGGTGCTGTGCCCATGGCTCTGGAAGGATTGCTGGATTTTGGAAGTGGGCAGCTTGTGTTGGAGCTGCTCCTTGGTTTGCCAGCCCGTTGTCAGTTGTTCTTTGTGGTCAGTTGTTCTTTGTGATGTAAATCTGAATTTGAGGGGTCTCATTAGTTTGGGGGCAAAGCTTTGTGTAACCGGGGTTTTGTCCAGATCTCAGGTCACAGAGCTGCTGTGAATCCACTGACCCACCAGAGTGAGCCCAGTTTGGTTCAGTTCGTGGCCCTTCTCTTGTTGTAAAGGGTGTTCAGCTGTTCAAACAATGTCCTTGTCTCCAGGTCCTCTCAGTGGCTCCCCCGGTTCCAAAGGTGCTGCCGGGCTGAGGAGAGCAGAGCCAGGTTAGAGCTGTGTCTGTGCTGTGCCCACCAGAGCCGGGAGGGAAACCCTCCTGTCAGGGGGGAATGGTTCTGCACGGCTGCACTGCCCAGGGGACAGACACTGCCAGGGGACAGACACTACCAGGGGACAGACACTGCCCAGGGGACAGGCACTGCCCAGGGGACAGGCACTGCCCAGGACACACAGCCAGTGTTCCTGTGCTCCCATGCTACCAGCCTGCTGGGTGTCACTGAACACTGCACAGAGGTTCTGCCTTCTGCAAAATGTCCCTTCCTACAAATGTCAAACCCTTCTGGAATGAAGCAGAGTTTTAATGCACAGGTTTTATTTCTCCTGTTGTCTCGAGGGCGAGTTCCCTGTTCCTTTCCCCAGAACCCCTCCTGTGACCAGGGCAGGCTCAGCCACGGGTGTTACTGAGCCTTGAATGTCTGGAACTCAAGCAGTGCATCTGCAGCTGGATCATTTATACCCATTCTATGTATTTTGGGGAAGTACAACACCCTATTTACAAAGTTCTGAATGTTTTCTTTTGTGGTCTCTTGCTGGATCGTGGTGATCCTGTGTCCATTTTCCATGTCCCCATGGATTCTGTTCTAGGTTGGAGCATCTTGGTTCTGGCAGCACAATACCACCTTTAGACCCATTTTGGCAATACCTGTTCAATCCTTTGTTTTCCCTGGAGTTTCTCTGTAGCTGGAATAGCCCTCACCTTGGTGTTGCTGCTTCCTTCCACCTTGGATTCACCCCAGCTGCCATTTTTCATTACTTTTGAATGTATCAGGAAGCCTGGATGTCTCGGGAGCAGAGCAGAAATCTCCCAAAGCACGAGTGGTGTCAGCCAAGGGCGGCAGGAGGACACGGATCAGCTCTGGGCAAAGCCCTTAAACTGCTGTCAGACCTTGGGGGTGCCGTGAGCAGCAAAAGCCCTTGCAGAGCACGTGGTCCCCTCCCCAGACACTGCTCTGTCCAGTGTTGGAGTCACAGGGATGGCTGGATTGATGCAGCTGGAGAGCATCGAGCCTGCTGGGAAGAGGGACCAGAGGGAGTGGATGAGGAGGAGGAGTGGGCACAAATCCCACCAGCCCAGCGGCAGCAGGACAGCACAAATCCCACAGCCCCTCATTCCAGAAGTGATTCCAATCCTTCTCGTGTTTCATCTGCAGGCAAAAACACTGCTTTGAGGATTTGAGCTAAAAGGGACATCAAAATCCATCCTGGGAATTGTGTAAAGCTGGAATGTGAAGACTGAGGGAGTTCCGCAGCGTCTGGGCCGGTGAGTGTGGAGGGTTTCCCTCCTCCTGCTCCTTCCTTCCCTGGGTCACTGTTGCTGCTTCCTTGGGCCAGGCACGGGCTGAGCCTGAGCTGGGAGCAGATCCAGCCAAAAACTGACCCCCAGAGGAGAAGGGGAGATGGAGGAGCTGCCCAGGCTGCTGGGAGTGGGAGGGGGGTGAGGGGTCACGGGAAGACAGTTTTTCTGGAAAAATAATTGTGGCATTGAGCTGGTTCAGCTGGAGAACAGTGTCACAGAGTCCCACGAGGACACTCAAGGACACTCAAAGAGTTGGTCACACCAAGGCCACAACATTTCAGCTTTGCATCGGAGGTTCCTGGTGTGGAGATCCTGGAGTGGAGGAATGGGAAGGAGCACAGGGGCAGCGGGTGCTCAGTGAGGGGTCAGACTGCTGGGAAAAAAATACCCCCAAACCCCCTTTGTTTGGAAGCAAACAAGGATGTTCTGCTAAGGAAGGACGTGGACACACCTTGTGGAGCACATCCCAACTTTGCTTGTCCATGCAATGTAACTGTTTTGCTTTATTTTTTTGATACTTGCAAGAATGTTGTACCAATGGGCCAAATCTTGTAAAGTGTGATGGGAGGAGAGGTCCTGGCCAATGGATTTGTGTTTCCTCTGCAGTCATTTCTAATCTGTAGAATCAGAAAGATTTATATTGAATATTTATGCTCTGGCTACTGTTTTTATGATTTTTAGCTGATATCATCCTTCACTGAGACTCTGTTTTCTGCAAATCGAGACATTGCTCCTGTTGGTTTTCAGCTTTGAAGGGAAGGAATTGTGTCTATGTTTTACAAGCTAAAGATACTGGAGGCCAACAATGAAAAATTTCAATGTTCTGTGTAAATCCAAATCACTGCACAATTCCTGGCACTTTTGTGATTATCCCCACAGCAGCCTGTGAAACCATGTGTGGACTTGGTGAGGGTATAACTTGGGACATTGTTTGATCCATAGTTACATCTCTGTTGTTATTTATATGGCCTGGTAAACGGGGGCCAAGGAAGAAAGGATGATAAATTTGGAAGTCCTGTTTTTTCCATCTCATGTTTATCACAGTGTCAGAGACCATTCAATTGTTACCTGAAAGACATAAATTTATTATCTTCAGACAAAATCTGGGAGCTGGCAGTGAAATGAACGGGATGAAGGGAACGTTCCCAGCTTTTCTCTGTTCGGTGTTATGTGGCAGAGATGAAAGGAGGAAAACCACACCCCGAAGAGGTGGACAGACCGTGCCGTTCTGGTGCGGAGCAGGAGCACGGGGCGAGCGTGGTGGCCGCGCTCCCGTCAGAACTGCGGCCGTGGCACAGTCCATGCCCGTTTTCAGAGGGCACAGCGCTGGCGGGGGCAGTGCCCGTGTGCCGGTCCCGCTCCCAGCCCGGGTTATCGGTGCCCAGGGCCCGGGGC
>NW_021939189.1:692492-695317 GCF_001715985.3 Manacus vitellinus
GCCTTGGGCGTGCAGGGGAGGAAAGGACAGACAGAGGCTCTGGAAGCCGAAGTGGCGCCTCCTGCTCCCTGCGGGATCCACCTGCTGCTTCCCCGCTCCTGGGCGCTTTCCCGGCCCTTCCTGCCCCCTCGGCCCGTGGCTGTCCCTGGGTGACACGGCAGGACCGGGTTTGATGACGGCAGTGCTGTGCTGGTGCTTCTCTGCTGACCAGAAACTTCTGGGTTGCCCCAGCACGTCTTTGCCACCTGTTCTTACCTCTTCACAGCCCATGGAAAGGGTTGTTGCTCTGTTTCAGGGTGATGTCTGTTTGGGATTGGGGTTGAAACGTGTGGATGACCATTCCTGGCGTCTCTGAAGGCAGAGGTTCCCAGGGGCCGTTTGCTCCTGCTTGCTTCCAGCTGCCCCTTGGCAGGGTGGTGGTGCCACAGAAACCTCCTTTGCTCCCTGTTCGTATGGATGATGCAAAGGGGTGCCAGGGAACACACAGGGAATGTGCCAGATGGATTTCAAGGCCAGGTTGGACGGGGCTTGGAGCAGCCTGGTCTAGTGGAAGGTGTCCCTGCCCATGGCAGGGGATGGGACTGGATGGGCTTTAAGGTCCCTTCCCACCCAAACCACTCCAGGATTCCATGAGTAGAATTAGTCAATCAAAAAAGACCTTTTTGTTTCCAGTGCAGCCCTGGGACATTGTAACAGACCCTGGGGATGGGATGGGTCACTGTAACTGGGGGGAAGGTTCCTGCAGTTCCTGCCCTGGAGTGTTGCTGGTGCTGGGTGAGGACTGGGTTTGGTGGCCTGGACACTGTTACCAGAATCTCTGGAAAACACCAGCGGTTGTTCTCAGGGCCCGGGGTGGGGTTCTGTCCATAAGCACTACAAAAAGTAGTTCATCTTCTCTTCCAGAAAGCCAAAAGTTACCAAATGTCTGTGAGTTACATTTGTCCACTTTCCTTCTTAAATTCAGTGACTGCCAGGCCCGGGGTGTCCCAGGTGACACCTGGGAGCAGCAGGACAAGGACAGGAGTGGGAACAGCAGCTCCAGGCCTGGGAACAGTGTGGGGCTGCAGCTGGGTGGGAGTTACACAGGTGTCCGTGGGATTTGTACACCTGGGGTTTGTCCAGGTGCAGCTCTGACTCCTCTCTGTGACATTTCCTGCTCCTCCTTCCTTGGGAAGCTTTCCTGCTGGGATGGAGCGTGTCTAGGAGAGCTGGACTGGGCTGGTTCTCCTGAGCACACCTGGGGGTTCTGTGTCTGTTTAACAGAGGAACAAAGTTTCCTCACATGGAATCCCTGAATCCCAGACTGGTTTGGGCTGGAAGGGACATTAAAGCTCATCCAGTCCCACCCCCTGCCATGAGCAGGGACACTTTCCACCAGACCAGGTTGTTCCAACCTGGCCTTGGACACTTCCAGGGATGGGGCAGCCACAGCTTCTCTGGGCAACCTGTGCCAGGGCCTCCCCACCCTCACAGGGAAGGGTTATTCCCAATATCCCATCTATCCCTGTCCTCTGGCAGTGGGAAGCCATTTTACATCTTACATTTTATATCTTACATGTAATAAGAATGCAGCTACTTAACTATTTCCAGGGGATTATGGATTTAGAACTGGAGCTCCATCTAGAGAGGATCCAGCAAAGGCAGGTGGTTTGTTTTGGTTTATTTTCCTTTGATTTGCTCTTCCTGCCAAGTCCCAGAGCCCCCAGAGCTGGGCTGGGGGTGGTGTCAGGCTCTGGATTCCTCAGTGCAAGGGCCCCCTGTGGGGAAATTCCCCCAGGAGGGAAGTGACGTGGCCTAAAGCAGCAGCACAAAGTGTTTTGTGAGCGGGATTGTCCGAGGGTATGTCACGCTCTGGAATGTGCTTTGTGTCCTCAGCTCTGGAGTTTATTTTGGATGATTCTTTAGCAGTGAACTCGCATTAACTGTTAGTTGGGAAATGTCGACTTCCCCAGGTTTAAAATTAGCCCCTTTGGTAACAGAACTCCTCAGTGCTCCCCAGCACACGCGCTCCCAGCAGCTGGGCCCCTGCCAGGGAATTTTGATGTATTGACTCAGTGCTGGCAGAGCCAGAGCTGGGCAGTGCCTGTTCCCACCCACGTGCCCTGGACCTGTCACTTCCCAGTCCTGTCTCCTTGGAAGTTGTTTCAGGAGCCCTGATGGGGTTGGGATGCAGAAACAGTGTTGAAATACTTGGAATAAAGGTGTTCTCTTGGAATTACTGTAGCAGTGCAAAGACACAGCACCGAGGCAGTTTGCTCTTCCTCCAGGAGAGCTCCCTGGAGTTTGTAGGCCAGGCAGAGCTGACAGGACATGGAATTCCCTGGAGTTTGGAGACCAGGCACAGCTGGTAGGCCATGGAATTCCCTGGAGTTCCTAGGCCAGCAGGGCTGGCAGGAGGGCTCTGCTGGGGTCAGAGCATGTCCCATCACGTGCAGCCCCTGCCCACGTGCCCTCTGGGAGGTCTCCCACAGTGCCATGGAGTGTTTTCCCTCCATCCCTCCTGGCCAGGCCCTTCCCCTGGAGGTTGGCCCTGGTTCCCAGCCCTGGTTCCCAGCCCTGGCCATGGAGGATGGGGCAGGGGCAGAGGCAGCTCCTGCAGTGCTGAGTGCAGCTATTTAAGAAGTGGGTGTAACAAACTCTTAATTAGATGGGAGCTAAAATAATGCTGCTCCAGATTCAAGTCAGCTCCTTGGAATGTGGCAGGGAAGCCGAGTCCCTTGGAAGTGCCAATTACCCGGGGTGAGCTGGTGGATGGACTCGGTGTGTCCTTGCTGGGATCAGCACATCCCAGTGGGACGTGGGGCTCTGCACCAACCCCTCTGGGG
>NW_021939189.1:695372-702421 GCF_001715985.3 Manacus vitellinus
CCCTCACGTGGCTGTTGGGAGGTGGGAACAGGGAATGATCTGTGGGTGGGAAGAGTCCTCTGGTGGCTCCTTTGCTTATTGAAAAGCAGCTGTCCTCGGTCAGAACATTGGCCAGGGGAGGTTTAGGTGGGATATCAGGAAGAATTTTTGCATGGAAAGGGTTGTCCAGCCCTGGCACAGCTGCCCAGGGCAGTCCCCATCCCTGGAAGTGTTCACAAAACACGAGGACGTGGCACTTGGGGACTTGGGTTAGTGGTGAACATGGGGCTTGATGATTTTAGAGGTCCCTTCCCACCTGAATGTTTCCCTGAAAACCTGTTCAAAACTGTGGTCTTGTGACTGTTGGAATTCCTGCCTAACTCTGGGCTCCCTGTGTCCTCCTCTGCTTCCTGCCTCTTCCCCTGCTCCCACAGCATGGCTTTGTGTGCTGCTGGTATGTTGGCAGCAGCTTTTCACCTGGGCTCTGCAGTTCCATGGGCACCACAGGAATGCTTTCCCAGCACAGGGAGCAGGGCCCTGGGGTGGTGTTGAACCAGAACAGCCTGTGCTGGTTTCAGATGGTTCCAGCAGAGCCACATCCACCTTCAGTGCTGTTCCAGGGTCTCGTGATACAAGAAATGAGAATAAAATCCTGTTTTCTGGGGGGCTGTTTGTCTGTTTGTGACCTGGCTGTTGCAGCTATTGACATGAACTGATTATTTAACCAAAAACTGCCTTATTCTTGGTAAGAACTTGTCCAAAACAGCATGGACAGCCCCCAGAAACTTGTGCTGCAGCTCCCACAGCTCCCTCACTCTGACACGTGAGATTAATGGGTTTGTGGGCATTTAAAGAGATTCAGGGTATCTCTAAAAGAATCTTTATTGCTTTGCAGGATAACTGGGATGATGAGGAGGAAGAGGAGGAGGTGAAGGAGACAGAGGTAAAACAAGGTAAGACTTCAAGGTAACACTTGACTCTGTACCAGCATCAGAACAGACACTGGTTTTGTCTGGGGGGTGTGAGGATCCAAACTGGCCTGGGCTTGAGTTTAACAAAAGGGTGTCTTTGCCTCTGTGTTCAGGCCCCAGTAGCTGAGCTGGGTAGCTTTGAGTGTTTATGATTGTGGGGGAAAAAACCTCATGCTCAGAACTCCTGAGAGCTGCATTTACTGTTCCATGTCTTACAGAACCGAAAGTTTCAGAAAAAAAGAAAATAGCAGAAAAAATCAAAGAAAAAGAAAAGCTACAGAAGAAAAAGCAAGAGGAGCTTAAAAAAAGGGTAATTCCTGATTCCTTCTGGGTTGTATAAATTGCAGAGGGCAGGTTTGATGGGCTGTTTTGGAGGTTGAACAAGACCTGCAAAGGTCTTGACTCGTCTGACAGACCAACCTTAGGTGTTGTAGGGGATCCCACCCAGGGCTTTAGTTCCTGTGTGAGTGAACCAGTGATGGGAGCAGTGTAATCCCAGTTCCTTTGGGTGCACCATGTGCTGGCAGAGGCAGGTGTGGGAGCTCAGTGTGGTTGGTGTTCCTCCCCATGGCTTGTGAGATGCCCATTCCTTGGCCCAGGGCACTGCTCCAGGGGGGTTCCCAGCTCTGTCCAGGCTGACCCGGGGCAGGAGGGGGCAGTTCAGTGGCCCTGCAGGAGCCCCCACGTCCCAAAGGTGCCATTTTCTCCTGTGTGCATTTCCCCCCAGTTAGAGGCACCAGAGGAGCAGAAGGAGCTCACACCAGAAGAACAGTTGGCAGACAAACTACGGCTAAAGAAGCTACAAGAGGAGTCAGACCTGGAGTTAGCAAAGGAAACATTTGGTGAGTGTCAAATCAGTCAACCTGCAGGAGCCTGCAAAGGCTGAGCAGGGCTTGGCTCTCAGCACATGAGCTGTGGCACTGAGAACAGAGAACTGGCAGAGATGCTGATGCACAGCAGCATTCCTCAAAGAGGGAAGTGTCTTCCCTTGATTACAGTGGGTGATTCAGCTCATTGCTCAGGGGAAATGGTGCTGTGAGTTGTCAGAGTGCAGTGCTTGGGGCTGCACTGGATACACCTGCAAAGAACCAACCCGAGTTTTGCACTCAGGAGCCTGAGGCAGGAATGGTTTATCTGAGGGGAGAGGGGCCTCGTGCAGTGCAGGTTGTCCAGAGAACAGGAATAGCTGAGTCAAACTCCTGAGCTTAAAGAGGGTTAGAGGCAGACTTTGGAAAAGGGGGAATGGCTTCCCACTGCCAGAGGGCAGGGTTAGATGGCATACTGGGAATGATTCTCCCCTAGGAGGGTGGGGAGGCCCTGGCACAGGTTGCCCAGAGAAGCTGTGGCTGCCCCTGGATCCCTGGAAGTGTCCAAGGCCAGGTTGGATGGGGCTTGGAGCAACCTGGGCTAGTGGAAGGTGTCCCTGCCCATGGCAGGAGGTGGGACTGGGTGGGCTTTAATGTCCCTTCCAACCCAAACCATTCCAGGATTCTTTGAAATCACAGAGTTTTGCAGCAAAATCCCCTCCTGTGAGGCCAAGGAGTCAGGGCTGGCCCTGTGAGGAGCAGAGCTCAGTGGGGTGGGAGCAGCCAGGCCAGCTCCGGGGTCACCTTCTAGGGTCCCAGCTCATGTTCTCTGTAACCTCTGTCTTTCCACACAGGTGTAAATAACACTTGTGGAATAGATGCCATGAATCCCTCCACAAAAGATGACTTCACGGAATTTGGCAAACTCCTAAAGGAGAAAATCACACAGTACGAGAAGTCGTTACATTACGCCGGGTTTTTGGAAGCGTTAGTTCGGGACGTCTGTATTTCCTGTAAGTTCAGACAGCCAAAGGCTGCTGCCACATTGGGATGGAGCTGGAGTGGAAAACATGCTGTGATAGGGAATGCTCAGTGGAGGTGGCTCTGTGCAGTTTGCACTAAATGAAGCACTGACCTGATTCCATTCCCACAAAATCCGTTAAGGATTCTCTCGTGCCAGAGCTGCTCTTTCTGCACATCAGTGAAAGACAGTCATTGAAAAAGTGTGAATTTTTATACTTATCTAAATCCTGCATGTTTTCCTTGAAGCCTTTTTAAATAACAATAATAATAAATAATAATTAATAATAATAATCAATGTTATTAATAATAATAATTTTTAAAAATAATAAAATATTCTTTAAGGCAGATAACTTGAGTTTCCCTCATCTAGGGGGAAACTATTCTAAAATTGAGTTTGTGTAATTCTGGGACTGCAGAATAATTGTTCTGGAATTCAGTGTGTAACTACACAAACTACTTCAGACTCCTTTTCCCACTGCCCTGGTGGCTGAAGCACTTGGAGAACTCAGTGGGATCTGTCCTGTCCTGTCCCCAGTTGTCCTTCAGGGAGCGGTAACTGGATCCCAGTGAGGGTAAATCCAGCCATCCTGGCTGGCAGCTGGGACCTTCCATCTCAGACAGATTCCAGAACCCCTAAGGGGAGGGACTGCCAATGTCTCACCATTTAGTGACAATAATTTATTGTTAATCCACTGCTCCTTTTGATACATTTTACTGTGTCCGTATTTTCCTCTTCAGATGCCTCATTAGGACTCTTGTGTTCAGTAACTTAATTTGCAAGTTTTACCTTCTACAACACTCCAAGGTACCAGCTGGAATCCTTGTTAGGATTGTAAGGAGCAGAACCTTTCACTCTCATTTGGTGATTTAAATGAAGATCCTGCCCATAGCTACACTAATGCTTGGCTCCAGTTTTAGAGGCTGTTGATGTTATTTCACATTTGACTGCATTGTAAGAACGTTGATAAGGAATCTTTTTCTTTTATCCTTTTTTCCCCCCCCAATGCAGTGGAAGTGGATGATTTGAAAAAGATCACAAACACTCTGACAGTACTATGCAGTGAAAAACAAAAACAAGAGAAGGTAAGATTGCTCAGGGCTCACAGCACTGCAGGGGCTCCCCTGGGAGGTGGTGACAGGGTAACTCTGACTTACCTAATGGGTTTGGGGGGAGTAGGAGGAGGGGAAATGTGCCCCTTGGATGCTGCTGTAGTGTTAAATCCTCTTTGCTGTGTGAGGTGAGCAGGAGTTGATTGACTGTTGAGATTCCAGGCAAAACATGGATTGATTCCCGTCCAGGGAGTGGGTGGGGTGGGAACATCAGCACTGGTACATTGAGCACAGGGTATGTGAGTGCTCCTACCCAGTGGGGTCACTGACTGGGGCCGTGACAGAGCCCTGGGCCTGTCCAATAAACCTCCTCCTCCCCCTCCTGCAGAATAAAGCCAGAAAGAAGAAAAAAGGGGTTGTTCCTGGAGGGGGGCTGAAGGCGACGATGAAAGACGACCTGGCCGACTACGGGGGCTACGACGGCGAGTACGTACAAGACTTTGAAGACTTCATGTGACATTTATCTTCCTTCTGTTGTCTTTCTGTTGCCCATAATCCCTTAAACATGTAGCACAACTTTTCTTCCTTTAAATTCTGCCAAATGCTACAATCAGAATTGCAGTATCTGTGTGCTGGGGGTTGGACGTGCCCAGCCCCGGGTGGAAGCTCCGGGCGGGGGTAGGAGGGAAAAGGTCTGAAAATTGCAGTTAAAAACCCAAAATTCTGATAATGGGCACTGCTGCTATTTAATTTGATAGCAACAGCCACTAAATTGGGAAGGAATTGGAAAGGGGTGAAGGATTACAACCAGCACAGCTCCATGGCATGGCCTCACCTGCCCCTGTCCAGGGCCAGGGCCATGAGCACAAGCAGTTTGCAGCAAGGGCAGGGTGTGCACGTAGAGTTCCAGTCGCTTTGTCTTGAGTTAGAGCTTGAGGTTCTCAGTATTTTGGGAAGGGCACTGCTAACTTCAGTGTGGGATACTGCACCTGGGAGCCTGTCCCCTGGGCCAGCCCCTGCTCCACAGCCTGACACCTGAGCAGCAGCTGCTGGGGCAGAGCAAGGCAAACCCACTTGTGTCTCCAGGATGAACTTTAGTTCCATTCACCTAAATTTCTACTAATGCAGCTCTTGGGGTGGGTGTTCTTTAACAGTTAATTAATGGGTTTAAGTGTAAAACAAAACCCAAACCACAAGACTTCCTTGGGGCTCTCCTGGGTTGTGGTGGGTCTTTCATGACTCGGCCCTTTTCTTCCATTAAAAACCAAACTTGCTTTGCAAACTGCAGCAGTTCCTCCGGTTGGGCAAATTGTTATGTTAACAATTACAACATCTGCAATGTTTTATAAAGCAACTAATTTAATAAAAATCACTATTGAGGACTTCACCAGGCTGGCCTTGGAGCAGTTCTTTTGGGACTGACAAGAAATACCTGAAGAGGGAGCTCTGCAAAGCTAAGCTGTGCTGGGCCTGTGCCGGCTGCCTGAGCCTGGAAAGGAGGTTAATATTTATATAAATATTTATATTTAATATCTAGATTAATATTTAATAACAGTAAGAATTCATTTGCACTCAATTACTTCTTTTACTTCAGGACAGTAGAATTAGGAATATGCTGTTTGGAGCTATACAAGACCTTAGAAAACAAGCCCAGTCTAATCAGACTGGACTCAGAGAATGGATTATCCTTGTGTGTACCTGAAACCTTTGCTAATTCTGCTTATTCCACCCCCTTGTACTGGATATTCTGCACAGCTGTTTGGATACAACTCCTGAGGTGCTCCCTCCCCCCCACCCCAAAATTTAAAGGGCTGCTGGATCTCTGGTCCATCCCCACCTGTGCCACTCTATCTGCTGGTGACTCCAGTCATTTATAAACAATAAGATTTATTATTATACAAATACAATTTTAGGTTAACACAGTCTCAGCATTTAAAATATTTACAACCACCACCAGATTTCTGGAGTAACTTTCTCTCAGCAGCAGAGCCCTGGGAGCAGGTCACTGATAACATCTGTGATCAGCACTGACCCTGCAGGAAGTGTTGCAGCTGGGCTGTGCTCCAGGGCTGGAATTCAGTTGGATAAGAGGTCATTGAGGCAGCAGCCTGTCTGAGGGTCCTTCAGCAGGGAATTCACCACATCATAGAACTTGTGGTCATAGGCCAGCCTGTAGTAGGTGTAAATGTCCTCACAGTGGGCGAGGAACCGCTTCAGGTTCTTCAGAGCAGCATCAGCAGGGGGGTGTTGTTGGACCCTGAAAACAATTGCACTGTGACTGAAACAGAAAAGCTTCCCAGGCACAAAGAGACTCCTGGTCTGGGCTCCTGGTCTCCTGTAACAAGAGCTCCCTGTTTGTCCAGCTCAGGAACAAGGGTGGAGCAGTGCTCCTTCCACCCTGTGCTCAGGAAACTAAACCTGCAAAGAAATTGTCCCTGGGTGGGGAGGCCCTGGCACAGGTTGCCCAGAGAAGCTGTGGCTGCCCCATCTCTGGAATTGTCCAAGGCCAGGTTGGATGGGGCTTGGAACAACCTGGGCTAGTGGAAAGTGTCTCTGAGTTGGAACAGGATGGGCATTAGGGTCCCTCCCAACCCAAACCATTCCAGGATTCCAGGATTCTACCTCCAGCCCCTGCATATCACGAGAAAGGTTTGACACTTCCCCGCTGTCAAAGCTGCTCCTCCCGAGGTCCCTGTGGAGAACAAAGCTGCACCTGGAGCACAGAACTCACTTCTTGGCCACCTCCTCGAACAGGCTGGGCCTCAGTGGCCTCTGCTGCTTGAACTCCTCCAGGTAGGTGAAGTCCCCCTTGGTGATCACCTGCTGGTGCAGAACCTCAGCCCAGTCTGGGAGGAACTCGTAGGCCTCGGCCACGATGGCTGCCTGCAGGGAGAGCAGGGGCTGCAGTGACTCACAGGAGAGGGCTGATGGCACAGAAAACACTGGAACAGTCCAGGTCTTCTGCTTGGCCCAGCTCTGGATGCTGCTCTTGAGAGCAGCTGAGTGCAGAGGAACAAAGGTAACAAAGTACAGCACATAATCCTCCTTAACCCCTAAACAAGATGTCAGAGGGGGGTTGTCTGTCTTTTAGATAAACCTTTTTGTTTCTTATTTCCAAATTTACAAACTGATGGATGCCAATGTAAATTAGATTTAAAGCCCATCCAGTCCCACCCCCTGCCATGGGCAGGACACCTTCCACTAGCCCAGGTTGCTCCAA
>NW_021939189.1:703576-704724 GCF_001715985.3 Manacus vitellinus
ATTTTTTGTTTCAAAAAAGCAAGAAAAAAGACCCTCGTTGCCTGTTCAGTTGTTAATGGACCACAGGTACTGCTGGGGCCTGGCCAAGTGATTGCAGAAGTGGAAAGGAACCCCAGGCACACATTTGTGGTAGATCCCAGCAGTGACTATTACCAGATCAATTCAGAAATCATTGGCACAGCTCCTGCTTTAGCTGCTGGTCCAGCACTGGCTGCTGGCTCTGCAGAGCCCCCTGTGCCCCCAGCCCCTCCCAGCTGTGCAGGGCTCACACGGGGCACCTTGAACTCTTCCCTTGCACAGACATAAACCCAACACTTCACATACACACTCTGTACAAAACCACTGTGTCCCATCCTGTTCAAGGGAGGAAAACATGGCTTGTCCCACGTGAGGTACCACAGGAATGGTACATCCAGTAAGAGCCAAAAATGCCCCTCTTTGGAGAACACCCAGGCAGTCAGGAACTGTCAGGGACAAGGACCGCCCGGGCCGGGCAGGCAGGAGCAGTTTAAGGGGCGTTCCCAGGCAAGCAGAGGGGCGTTCCCTCCCCTGCCCCTGCCCCGGGCTGTCGGCACTGACCCCAGGGCCGGGACTCGATGAGTTTGAGCTGGGTGCGGGCGGCGGCCTCGTGGTTCTCCCCGATCTCCCTGCACATGCTGAAGCACAGCGCGATCATGTTGTGCTTCTCGCTGTCCCCGGGCCGGCAGCGCTTGATGTACTCGAGCAGCGCCGTCTTCAGCGTCCCACTCTGGGGAGGGAGGGCACTCTGAGCCTGCGGGCTTGGCTTTCACCCACACTCTGGTACCCGCAAGCAACTCTGGTACAACGTTCCAAAAAGTGATCACTACACTCTCCATACTTGGGAGTCATCCTTGGGCTCAACTGCATCCTGCTGGGCAAGAAAATCCAGCACCTGGGCATTTCTCTACTTACAAATGTCAAAAGTGACTTGTTTTAAACAAAGCTATGAATATTATGGTTTTTAAAACTCCCATGAAACTTTAACTGGAAGTAAAAGCAAAGCAGGACATGAAAACTCTGACAGTGCCAAGTCTGAAGTTTCAATGCCGCTCTCATTGCAGCCCTGAACTAATTAGAAAAAACTGGTTCAACTAAACCTAGAGTAACCCCAGAATTCATTTATTTCT